>NC_143261.1:75877740-76186906 GCF_984573655.1 Nuphar pumila
ATACTGGAAATGTAACTAAGATTTCTGTTTGTCCTTTTGTTTTGAAAGGCATTTTGCTTTTAGGTCACAGTGAAAGCTAGACGTTTGCAGTCTCGTGCATCTGAAAAGGAACAGTGCAGGCTCCATGTTCCCATAATCGACAGTTCAACAGGCGAACCAGCTCCATTTGTTGTTGTAGTGCATGGTCCTCCAAAGGTATATTTTAACCTTGAGTAGGCATGAATTCGTACCAATTAGTTGTTCTTTTGCCTCCATATATCTTTAAACAATTTGGACTTCTAAACACATTGCACATGCTTGATTGCAGGTGGGGAAGTCATTGTTGATAAAATCACTTGTAAAGCATTACACAAAGCATAACTTATCTGATGTTTGTGGTTCAATCACTATTGTCTCAGGTGATTTAGCTTCCCATTTTTTAAATCTTTCTTTTTGAGGACTCACATTCTTTTATTGTTGTTGATCATCTCTAATAGCATTTTTATGAAGTTGGGAACTGGTTCTTGCTAATATCTATTGACTCTCATATGTTGTGATGTTCTACAATTCTATTACAGTAGCCATTACGCTTAATTAACTTTTTCACCTCTTAGGTAAACAAAGGCGGTTGCAGTTTGTGGAGTGCCCAAATGACATTAATGGCATGATTGATGCTGTAAAGTTTGTTGATGTTGCATTGCTTCTGATTGATGGAAGTTATGGATTTGAAATGGTGAGACCAATTTGCTGTATGTAAATGATCTTAGGTGATTTATATATTTAATTAGCCATATGAAAATGAGCTTATATGATTGATACATATTTTAGATTCTTTATATGTAATAATTTTGATATGAAGTATAAAAATGTGTTATGCACTGTTTAGGCATATAGAATTTGATATGAAGTATTTATATTTCAATTTTTTTTTAAATTTTGTGACGGATTAGCGACAGATATTATCCGTCCCTAATTTGTTGCTAAATAGTGATAGATATGTATCCGTCACAAAACTAAATCGGTCGCTTATTTAGCGACGAATTTGCGATGGATAATATTTGACGCTATTTAGCGATGGATTCGCGACAGATTAGTTCTGTCGCTTATTTAGCGACCAAAAATTAGTGATGAACGCTATCCATCGCTAATCAGATTAACGATGGATAGCGTCCGTCGCTAATCCATATTTTTCTTGTAGTGAGTGTTGGCAAGAAGAAGCACATTAATTCTACCAAGGGGCTCCGGTTGTTTGGTAGGAGCTGTTAGTGCACGTCACCATGTATTGGGACGTTGCAAGTTCAAAACCCAATGGTCTGGTGTGTAAGTGGTGAGGGTCTGCCTAACCCCAGCTTGCCTCTAAAAAAAACAAGAAACAAAGAAGCACGATAATTCTAGAGATGAATTAGCTTGCTATCTGCAATGCAGTTCCTTTCATTCAGTTTTGAGGGTAAGGGTGTCAATGGGTCGGGTTTGGTTCAGATAGGGATGTGAATGTGTCAGATTAGGCTCAGATTCAGGCATTACCAGGTCCGACTTAATTTGGTTTGGCCTAAACGGATTCGGATGAAAAAAGATAAAAACAAATCCGAATCGGACTAGCTTAAAATCCGGTATTTACACTCAATAGGGTCAGGTTTTTAGTCGGATTCAGGTTCGAGTTTGAATGCAAAACTGAATACCAAACCCTGATCTGATTATTAATCGAGCATAGATTTGGCTACCAAACCTGCCTAATGGACTAAGATTCAGGTCCGATGTTGGGTTGCACCCGACCCATTGATCAGATCTAGGTGGGACCAAACCCAGATCTGGACCAGGATCCAATCGGATCTACCATAAGACCAACCATTCTTGGATCCTATAAAGATTACATAAACCAGAACCGAACCATATATACCTGATGAAATATATTTTTTAATCTTTTTTATATTGAAAATTTATGGATCTTAGTCAGAACTCAGGTCGGGGACAGGTCCGGAATGAAATTTCACAAACCATACCCTGAGTCTGAACTAGATTCTATTCGGGCCTCCTTGTTTAACACCAAACCCTAACCCTACATGGTTTGGTATGGGCCGGGTATGAGCAAACCCAACCGATTGACAACCCCATTGACACCCTTTGTTGAGGGTATGTTGTGTTGTGTTTATGGTAGGCCAGGCTCTAAGGGTGTCAACGGATCGGGTTTGGTTGGAAACCAGGCTTGGACCTGATTTTCTGGTATGGTATGGGTCTGGATAAGGGTCTAATCAGATCCACTATAAGATAAACCATACCTGGACTGGATAAAAACTACATGAACCAGACCCAGTCCATACCCTGTAAAATAATATTTTTTTTATCATTTTTACATTGAAAAATTGCAGGCCTTAATCGAAACTCAGGTCTGGTATAAAATTTTACAAACTATATCCTGGATCCATGTATAGGGTTTGGTCCGGGTAAACCCGACCCGTTGGCACCGCTACCAGGCACAACGTTTTATCATGAGACCATGTGGGATAGGATCGAATCCTTTGGGTCGTCACGATTGGTCACTTTGTCGATATTATCAACAAGACTTGCGCTTAGCTTTTATCTTTTACTGGAAAGTTGTTTTTTTTATAACCCCAACCAAAAATTACGGCATGTGACTGAAGCAATGTAACTGTGATGTAGAATGTGTTGATTGCACTTGGACAAAGGTATGTTGTACGGTTGATATTCATGCAAGCAGCTTACAGTAAGATTCGTGATACTTTATAGGCAGACAGGAAGGCATGGTGTTCACAAGATTTCTTGGATCATACCTTACCAGCTTCCGCTAAATTACACCCACTCATGATACTTTATAGGCAGCTACCTGATAGGACTGCTATCAGTTTGGGACCAGAAAGGAGAGGTTCATACCTGTAAAGTCAAGTGTCAACCACTTGCCCCAAAGGGGTTTGACGTAGTGGAATGGGACCTAGGCCACTAGGTGGTCTAAGTTCAAATCCTATGAGCATCACCCCCTTGCGCAAGCTGAAGCATGGTAACTCTCTTGGGGCAAGGGGTAAGCTCACATAGTTTTACCGTAAGTATGACAGGCAAAGCCAAGAAGGCTAGGTCTATGATCTTGATGATGGTTTCTCAAAAAAAAAAAAAAGGTGTGGATCACTTAACAAGCTTCTTCTACACATCTGTACATACTAAACGACCTAGGGGAGTGCTTATGATCATTAGTAGATGGCTGTACAAGATGTGGAAGCTGACCAATTCATGAGTTCTTTTGCTATGATCACTGCCCAGCTTTTAGGCAGTGCCTCAGTATTACTATAGCTAACTTTATTTTTGATATTTATACTGAGAAACCAACCCCAGGAACAGAGATCTATTTGAATTGGCTTTGCCTGCTGTACTTATGGTCGCTGTCTTGCAATTTATATTTACTGTTGATATTTTTCCTTTCACCTTTTGTATCGAGCCTCATAGATAAAAAAAAAAGAATTTGAATCCTCAAGTTATACTTTACCCAACATCCACCGTCGCAGGAAATGACCTAATTCCATACGATACGATGAACCACATCATTCATTTATGCTTATGCACAAGCTTCACACAAATTCCATGCCCCATTTAGGTTTACCTTGTTAATGGAATTAATATGAGAAATAAGCAAAGGATCAGAGTGCAAAACATTAGGGATGTAAACAGGTCGAACTGGGATCAGATCTAGGCATTACCGAGTTAGACTTAATCAGGTTTGGATTCAGAGTCAGTTGAATGAAATTAGATAAAACTGAATCTGGATCTGACTAGCTTAAAAGCTGATATTTTCAATTAGTTTGGATTTAAGTTTTTGTCGGATTCGAGTTCGGGTTTGAATGCAAAAATCAATACTGATTGAACCCAAATCCAATTATTAATCGGATCTGAATTTGACTACCAAACATGACTACTCGAAATAAGATTTAGGTCGGATATCCGGTTACATCCGACTCATTGACATCCCTAATTTTTCAACCAAAATCGAGCTTTGCTCCTGTTAGGACATAAGTTGAGTGTGTCTTGCACTTTCCAATGCAGCAAAAGAGGCCTAATATGTGTTCCAATGATCATGCGAATGGGCAGAGGTTGCAGCCAACGTCCAATTACAGGCTTTCTTTGAGGTTGGTTAACGAGTGAACAAGCTAAGCTGGCTCGACTTGTTTTGGCTGAACACAAGGTCAAACTCACACCCTCGCTAACTTCTTCTAAGCCAAGTACATGCAAGTTAGCTAGTATATATATATATATATATATATATATATATATATATATATATATATATATATATATATATATATATATATATATATATGAGAGAGATTTTCGATGACAGATTAGACGATTTGACAAAACACAAATTTTTGTTCTTTGAAATCACTATTAACACAGTAAATGATGGTGATGGACGGTGGTGATTCTTTCCCAATAAATGGTGGTGATTAAAGTGATGGACAGCAGTGATTTTAGAACACAAAATCAATTGTGTTTTGTTAAACCAATTGATCCTCCTTAGGTTTTCCAGTCATATCCCATGGAGAGAGGGTGATTGCCAACTGGGTTGAAAGCTGAAAGTTCTGAACTTCTCATCCCCCCAATTCCAGTACTATTTTTTTCATATGAACTGTTTGAGTTTGGGGTCTGAGTTTTGTGTGTATAATTTTTATTTTTTTTTGAGAAGAAGATCAAGGCTCAATATTAATGTTAATATTTTTTCATTTGATTGATACCCGGCAGGCCTTAATGCAAAATTTTCTTTTGATAGAAAAAAAATCTCCACCCCTAGGTGAAGGAATTTTTTATATAAAAAATTATACTTTTTAAAAAGTTTTTTTTTTTTAGAAAAATCTTCTTTGAAAAAGATGAATTTGCCCCTACTATATTTCTCACTTCTAAACGTGCCCATATAAGATCACAACCTAAATCGAGCAATGAATTGATATTTAGTATCACATAAATGACAGTAATACTGACAGTATCACCAACAGGGGGTCTCCACTTGTCTGGCCGGAGCAGTAAGTGCACACATCATCTTGTGTTGGACGTTGCAAGTTCGAATCCCAACTGGTAGGGGTCTGCCCTAACCCCCAGCTTTTCTTTGTCAATACAAATTAAAAAAACGTTTTATTGCTAGGGGAATTGATCTTAGGGCGAGTGCCCGACTGAATTATTGGTGCATTTTTTGTACTGTGCTTATCTTCTCATGGATGGTGGTCCGTGGTCCCCATGCACTTTTAAAAAGCGCAATTTGGACCATGGATGTGTGGTGATTGGTGAGGTTCTTTCTTGGATAGCTTTCAGCTTTGGGGTTCAATGTCCCCTTTGAATTGTGTCCTCGTTGCATCCACTTAATAAGTTGGGCTCGATAAGAAGGAAAGTTGATCTGATCTGCAATTTTAATGAACAATTTCGCGTTTGGGGGTTTCATTAGCGTAGAATATCGTATGAAACTGGTGAAATTTGTATTACAAGGACTAAGTTGACGGGACATCACAAGTTCGAAACCCACAGGTGGTGGCAACCTTTGCCGCAAAGTTCATATTGAGTGTACTCTCTAGTGGGCAAGAGGAACCTCAAGCGGAGAAATTATCCCTTGTCTTGAGGGAAGCAGATCAGGTCATGTTGAACATTAGCGTTTTTGTTCATGCCGACATCGTGGCCATCCGATTTGCATTTTAAAAAGCTCCAAAGTCGACAAAACCACGTGGCATTCATCCAAAATGCAAACAGACGGCCACGATGTCGGCATGAGCAAAAACTCTCATGTTCAGCATGACCTGATCTGCTTCCTCACTTGACAGTTAAAACAGAAAAATGCTGAATACGAAATAAGAGATAACACTGCGCACTGTCATTTGGTTGTCAAGGTTGACAATTGTAGAATGATATTTTTTCTCTTCAAAGATTACATGGCCAACTTACTAAAGTAAAAGACACTTGTTCTTACCATCTTGGGCTCCGCTTGTCTGGTAAGAGCAGCTAGTGCATGTCCCCTTGTGTTGGGACGTTGCAAGTTCGAATCCCAATGGTATCTAAGATGTATAATTGGTAGATGTCTGCCTAGCCTCAGCTAGATTATAAAAAAAATCACTTGTTCTTCATTACTGCAAATTATTTGAATTTTAAATTTTCCTAGTATTTGGATACCAAGGTCAGCTTGTTTGGTAGGAGCTGTTAGTGCACGTCACCATTTGTTGGAACCTTGCAAGTTCAAAACCCAATGGTATGTTGTGTGGCAGGTGGGGTCCGTCTAACCCCAGTTTGCCTTTAAAAAAAGAAAGAAAGAAAAGGAAAACACCATCTATATTTAAAACGGTATAAACCCCAAAAACTATGGGTTTCAGTCAGTAGGATAGGATGTATCCACTTAACAAAAAAAAAATGTATCCAAAATTGAGTTAAATCAGCCTTAATTGGTCAATTTGAGTCTAATCTGCCATTTTCGATTCAGGGGCCAATTTAGACCTTCTAATGAATTGACCAATATGACTTAATCAGGGTCTGAATCAGTTATATACATGCTAATATTTGGTGCTATTAAAGGTAAAAAACTATTGAGCTGGAAATTAAATGTTTTTATCAACTCAATCTAGCGACATAGATACCTTGGAGTCCGGATCGAGTGCAATCACATGGCACAAAATTTGTGCATTAACCACCCGATTGCCCTACATCATGCCTTGGGCCCTACAACTGACAGTCCTGTCCCCAAGATGGAGGGTGATCAGTGCTTAATGCACAAATATTTGTGCAATCATATCGCACCTGATCTTTTCGAGTTATGTTCAGCAATGTCTGTTTGTCAAGGGACAAACCTTAGATCGTGTTGTTTCAATCTAACAATATGATTTTTTTAGTGCATTGTAGGCTGCTCATTTTTTAAGCTCTCTTAAAAAGCTTGCTTGCATATCACAATCACATTATTCAAAACTCATTTTCTACTAAATAATCTACACAAAAACTGATTTATACTCAATAATTCAGTATGACCAAATATTAATTATATATATATATATATTAATTTATTTTAGTTTAGTTACAAAAATTTGTTAAATCACTTATATTTGATTTGGACAGATTTATGCTTTTTTTCTTTAAACTCATTCCATCAAAAACCGATACCACCAGAAAAAGTGGGATATGCATGGGGGTGTCAATGGGTCTGGTTTACCTGGATCCAACTTGGACAAAACCTTATAGGATTGGGCTATGGTGATAAATAAGAAGACCCAATTAAGATTCGGGTTCAGACTCAAAGGTCCAATTAATACATGGATCCAGGTATAGTTTATGAAATTTTATGCCAAACTCGGGCCCGGTATACCCAAAAATCGGATCCAAGTCTGATTCCACCTGAGTCCGAACCAAACCCCACCCGTTGACACCCTTGTATATGCAGCCAGTGCATCAATAGGACCGATATAGTGTAAAAGGTACGTGGCACACGGCAGATTTGGTGTGATAAAGAATAGGATCTGGAGGATATACTTGTCATTTTAGGATTTCATTTTGCATTAATTTACAGTAACGTTTTCCTCGCTCTTAATTATTTTAATAAATATTCATTTGTTTTTAGACTCTCCTCAGCCTTTTCACCCTCGTCCTTTTGCTTTTTTCCGTCCTGTTGCTTTTTAATAATTAATCAGAAAAAAGAATTCTTTTGTTAAGTTGTAATAAGCCTTGGCTTGGGGTTCCGCCATTGTCGTTGATCGACCACGTGGTGGCTTCCGTTCAGGCATCGCGAAACCAGGTTGCGGGTCAGAGTCCTCTCCGATTCGAGTCCACTTTTGTCTGCAATTGCACGTTACTCTCTCTTGCCTTCGCTCCTTTTCCTTCTTCCTTCCCTCCCTTTGTGGTTCATTTTGGCTCAGATTGTATCAACAAATTCTTGTTATCCGTGTTCTTTTTTCGTTTTCTCCTTCATTTCCCTCTTTCCCTTTTCTATTCTCTTTTGCGTTTTTTTTTTGGCCCTCTTTTGACGTCGGATCGAAGGATTTCGGGATTGGAGGGTCGGGGAGCGTGATTCCGGCACTGGTATCGCGGCCTCCGGCGATTGGCCGGCGGATTTCGGAGGTCGAGGCCGCTCTGGATCCCGCGGCGGAAGCAGCGGGCGCGAATGGCGCTGTTCCGGCGGTTCTTTTACAGGAAACCGCCGGATCGGCTTCTGGAGATCTCCGAGAGAGTCTACGGTGAGTCCTCTCTCCCTCCCTCCCTCGCGTGCGGGAATTTCGATTGCAAGAACGATTTTCGTGTTTTTCTACTGATTGCTGGTGTCGAAGAAACCGCTCCCTCGTTTTGATCTTCTTTTTCTTTTTTCGCCTTTAATTGACTCCATTTCTCTTTGCGAGAGAGGATCTGGAGGAGTTCTTTTTTCTTTATTTTTCCCCTTTTTTGAGTTTAATTTATGAACCGCCATAATCACGAGTTCAGTTGATCGTTCCGATGATCGACTGTTTCTTCCCTTTTTAGTTCTCTACTTCATATTGACTTGCAAGAGAATTTATGTACTGGATACTCAGATCTCTTGTGCTTTGGCTCTGTCGTTAGTGTTTGCGTCTTGAGACGAAATGCAATTCTTAGTTTAAGTAAATTGTTGTGGTAGTTTTGTGCATTTTGCCCCTGGTTGTTGTTCGTCGTGATCGTCATTAATCTCATGATTTTCTTGTTTATCCTTTGAATCCTGTCCATGGACTCCTGAGTTTTTGGACTGCTTAGTACTTGAGTAGGAAAATTGCTTAGGGAAGCCTTAATTTGTGAAATTTCTCTCTTGTTTTACTCAACCTAAAATATGATTTTTACGTTGCTCCCTTACTCTAGGTTAATTGTCCCATGTTATTACTCTCTTAAAATATGATTTCTGCTCAAATTTTCTTCATTTTGGAAGATTAGCAACAAATTTTTCACGATACGAGATCGGGGAGGAGTGCAATTTTTGGGCCTATAATGTAGAGTTCAGTGACTTTGATTTTCTATTGCCATTCTTTGCAACTTTTAAGAGACAGAAGGAGGGCACTGCATTTGACACTAGAATTTGTGCTTTGGAAACAGTTGTGTGTTTTCATCTTCAAATGTGAGGAGTTGGTCAAGGTAGGTTAGGTTTTCTCAAGCCTGGTTACGTAATGCAAATTCGTGGGTTGATGTTGATAATTGGACTAGTTTAGGAATTTAATAACTTATCCACGATTTTGCATACTTCGAAGCTTTTGCTTTCTCAGACATGACCCCTCTAAAGAAAAGTAAAACATATGCTATTCATTGGCAAGGATTTGGGCTTGTGTTTTGGCAGTGAGGCTTTTGGTGGCCTCCAAATGACTCAGTTTGTAAGTGAATTTTTGGCATACTCTTTAACTCTTGTGGTGCTTGATCAAGATATTCCACTTCCCTGCAGTATTTGATTGCTGCTTCTCAACGGATGTCTTGGAGGAGCATGAATACAAGGTTTATTTGGGTGGCATTGTGGCTCAGCTGCAAGAATATTTCACCGATGCATCGTACATGGTTTTTAACTTTAGAGAAGGAGAAAAGAGGAGTCAAATTACAGACATTTTGTCACAATACGACATGACGGTCATGGACTACCCACGACATTATGAAGGGTGCCCATTGCTCCCACTGGAAATGATACATCATTTTCTGAGATCAAGCGAGAGCTGGTTATCTCTCGAAGGCAATGTATTGCTTATGCATTGTGAGAGGGGAGGATGGCCTGTGCTAGCATTTATGCTTGCTGGCCTCCTTATCTATGGAAAACAGTATACGGGGGAACAAAAAACACTTGACATGATCTATAAGCAAGCACCCCGGGAACTTCTCCAACTACTCACTCCTTTAAATCCAATTCCGTCCCAGTTGAGATACCTCCAGTACATCTCAAGGAGAAATGTTGGTTCAGAATGGCCTCCACAAGATATGCTTTTGACTTTGGACTGCCTCATTCTTAGAGTTCTTCCGAATGTTGGTGAAGGAGTCTGCAGGCCTATAGTCCGAGTTTATGGCCAAGATCCATCCAACACATCCAGCCGCAGTTCTAAGGTTCTGTTTCCAACATCAAAGAAGAAGAATCATGGGCGAAACTACAAACAGGTAGCTCTGAAGTTTTGTCTATTGATGATGTAACTTCCAAGATTTTCTCGTGTGGTTTATCGTATATAGACTTTTTATTGTAACTGCAGGATGACTCTACGCTCATTAAAATAGATATCCATTGCCGAGTCCAAGGGGATGTAGTACTTGAATGCATTGATCTGGATGAAGATATGGAACGTGAAGAGATGTTGTTCAGGGTAATGCTTAACACTTCATTCATCCGGTCTAATATTTTGGTGCTCAGTAGGGAGGAAATTGACGTTTTATGGAACTCCAAGGACCGTTTTCCAAAAGACTTCAAAGCAGAGGCAAGCTCTTATCTATCCTTGCTAAGATTTTTCTTTTTCCCTTTCTCCTTTTTCTTCTGTCAGATTTAGAATGTGGAGCCAAAGAAACTAGTGTTTGTTAACAGGTTCTTTTTTCGGAATCTGATGCCGCTGAGTATCATACGCCGACTGATGAAGTGGCCACTCATGGGGATGATCGAGAGGGCCTTGCAATGGAGGAATTTTATGAAGTTCAAGAGATCTTCAGTGATGTTGACTTGCTTGATGCCAAGGGGGGAAATAGACCTGAAATGCCTCAGCAAAATAAACCAAGCAAGGTCCATCACCAACAAGATGTCGTGATTCCTAAAAAGGTTGTAGAGGTTTCTGTTGCTCGGGAAAAGCCAGAGACCAAAGTTTTTCCACCAAAGTCAGGAATTGTTGTTTCTAATGAGAAACCTGAGATGCAGCTGTCTCCCTCGTCAAAGAAGCAGCCTGCCTCCAATGCACAATCTGCAGCCAGAACGGTAACAGCTAAGCAAAGTGTCAAAGAAGTAGACACCAAAGCCATGCCTGTAAAAGCTGCAAAGCCAAAAACTGTACCACGATGGATTGCACCATCATCTGTAGAAAATTTAGATTCCTATGCTGTGCATATCCCTCCCCAGCCTCCTTCAAGGTATAACAGTGCACCACCCTTTTTTGAGATTGATGCTCCTTCACAAGGTCATGCTGCCAGTGAACAACTAACGTTAGCCCCATCTACTAACAGTACACCTACAAATGTCAGACCAAAGCAAAATGTGGTTGACGCTACCTCATCAGAGCCTCTTTCATCAGTGACAGTTACATCATCTGCTTTGCCTACAACCCTAGTTAATCCATCTCATTCACATCCCCCAAAGGGGCCTGCGCGTGCACATTCAGGTGCTACATCCTCTTCTATCTCCTCGCCACCTTTACCTCCACGTGGAGAAAATGTTGCTACATCTCAGCTGCCACCTTCATCCCCATCTTCATGTACTGACACAACCTCAATATCCATATCTACATCCCTATCCTCACCACCTGCACCATTGCCTCCACCCCGACCCTCACCTCCACCTCTGCCTCCCTCCTTAGGGTCATCTTCTCTTCCTTCAAGAACTATGCTGCTCACTACATCATTGGATAACATACCAGAGACATTTGCTTCACCCCCACGACGTCCATCATCTCTGCCAACATCAAAAACTGCACCTCCTCCTCCACCACCCCCTCCATTACTTGGTTCTCGTATAAATCATTCATATATTTCATCACCACCACCACCGCCACCACCACTTATTAACCAGAATCTAACGCCACAAAATGTTATGGGTGCTCCATCTCCAGCTCCACCTCAAAGGGCTATAGGTGCTATTCCTCCTCCCCCTCCATCAATTGGTGGACAAACGACTATTTCTTCAATGACATCAAGGGCTCCAGGTGCTCCACCACCACCACCACCTCCTCCTCCTCCTCCTGGAGGACATGCTTCTACTCTGACATCTTCAAACACAACAGGAGCACCCCCTCCCCCTCCTCCTCCATTGGCACCTCTTGGAGGAAGAAATTCTACTACCACATCTCCAAATGTAACAGGCGCCCCACCTCCTCCTCCTCCTCCACCTCCACCTGGAGGGAGTACTCTTGCTCCTCCACCTCCAAGGGCATCATGTGCTCCACCCCCTCCTCCACCTCCTCCTGGAGGGCGCACTCCTGTTCCTCCACCTCCAAGGCCACCAAGTGCTCCACCACCTCCTCCTGGAGGACGAACTCCTGCTCCTTCGCCTCCAAGGGCACCAGGTGCTCCACCCCCTCCTCCACCTCCTCCTGGAGGGCGCACTCCTGTTCCACCACCTCCAAGGGCACCAGGAGTTCCACCTCCTCCTCCACCTCCTCTTGGGAAGAGTACTCCTATTCCTCCTCCGCCAAGGGCTCCAGGTGCTCCAGTTCCACCACCTCCTCTTATGGGTTCCAAATCTTCACAATTAGGGCAGAAGGTCTTGTCTTCTAACCAAGCTGTTGGGGGGAAAGCTTTTGGGCGTGCACAATCCCCTCAAGCAACAACCCGAAGAGCATCATTGAAGCCATTACATTGGATCAAGGTAACTAGAGCCTTGCAAGGAAGCTTGTGGGCAGAGTCACAGAAATATGATGATGGTTCCAAGTATGACTTCTGTTATAAGTTTTATTTGTTTTCTACATTTAAAAGATGATTTTTTTTACCTGGTTATGATTATTGAACAACATATTTATATTTGACGAGTTTTAATGTTTACTTGGTAGTGCCCCGGAGTTTGACATGTCAGAACTGGAGACGCTTTTTTCTGCTGTGGTGCCAACTTCAGATGATGGCTCAGGAGGAAAGTCAGGAGGGCGTCGCAAGTCACTTGGTCCCAAGACTGATAAAGTCCATTTGGTAATTAGCAGCTTTGTGTAATACAACTCTCTGGAATTATGATTGTATTAACTGGAGCTCTTTGATTGGTTTTTCTAATTATCTTATTATATGTGGAGATCACTCTGCTTATTGGAACACATATTAACTACAATTCCTACAATAGTGAAATTCATTTCATCACATCCAGTGTGGCCATTATTACATTCTCAGGTTGTTTTTTTGTTTTTTCATCTAAAGGTCATATATTAATTCTTTTGAAGCTTCATTCTGTACAACTGAAGCAGTAGATAAAGAGCTGAGCAGATTCTGGTGCAGAACAGCTAGAGTACCAAACTTTGAATGCCAAGCTTATGTTTCGAGGTTTTCAGTGGTTTGATAGCCAAGAGTGCTGGTAACAATTGGAAGAAGGAGAGAACAGAAAAAGTTTGATGGTTCTAAGATTACCTCTTAAAGGGGGTCACAAAGAAGAGGAAGTATTGGGTTTTGGTGGAAGGAGGAGAGGAGAAAAAGCTTGATGATTCAAAGATTACCTTTAAAAGAGTCACAAGGAAGAGAAAATATTAGGTTTTGGTTGTCAAAGTTCAGTATCATGATCTTCTATCGACGATAATGATACTTCTTTCTATTTTAACATAAAATTTGCTGCTAATGCAAGTCCAGTTACTTGTCCGCTGGATACTTTGCATGTTACTGTTTGAACAAGATGAGACAATCATGCACCATGATCTAAAATGTTGCAAGAATAGTAGGATTTGTTTTGGGTGGAACTGGAATTTGTTCCCCCTATTGTGTCTTCATTAAGAAACCTTCTGTTTCAATGCGGTCCTTGATTAAAAATAAATCTTTCAGAATTAGCTATCTGGATTGCAAATTCCCAACTGTAAACTCCAAAGTTTTTTTTTTGGGGTGGGGAGGGACTAGGGCAAGGAAGAAGCTCCCCATTGCCAACCGCACATTGGCAGGCCTCCAGTTAGTAAAACCCTCAAGGTACCCTGCCTACCAGCTAGTATACTCAGCTTTGACCTTGCAGCAAGGGACACATTTTGTGGTTTTTGAACTGTGGTTGGCCCATGTCAGGTGACAAAACACAGTCACCCTAGTTAGGAAGGCGGAATCCTTGTGGGCTAGACTCCACAAGGCTGTGATTGGAAGAAGCTAGCACATACATACTGTTGAGATTGAACATAGTATCTGGAGGAACTAATGTCAGTTTACCCTCTTGCATGCAATTTTTGAATCTGGTAGTGGAAAGCTTTGGGCACAGGAGAATCTAAGGTGATTTCAGCGATTTCTGAGCAAAATACAACAACAACAACAACAACAACTATGCCTTCATCCCAAAACAATTGGGGTCGGCGATATAAACCAAAAAAGAAAATCATTCTGGGTCTTCCACATGAATCCTTCTCCTCCAATCATTTTTATCCAATGCCATGTCCTCGGTGAGGTTCAAAGCATTCATATCCAAAATTTCTGAGCAAAATACTTTCTTCAAAATTTTCTGTGGAGGTTTCTATCTGAATTCCCACTGAAATTAAAATTTGACAACTTTTGGGAAACTGTTTCTTAGGTTTTAGTGAACTTTGCTTGGACTGTTAACTTTTACACATAAGTTGGTACTTCATTCATGACTTTAAGTGCTCGCGAAAGAATGAAACCAAGTAAAACATTAGAAAAAATTATGAAGTTTCCAGTAAGAGTTAACCCGTATGGCTACCCAAGTTCTTTTTCTATGGTTTAATCCTCCTTAAAAAAAATCCCTTTTTTTCAAGAATTTGAAAATACAAGCAGCTGACATCACAAGCAAAATACTCACTTTCAGTTCAGGAATGCAATGATGTAAATTTTTTTTCTATAATTTTTTGTTGTTTAGTGTTCAAGATCAGCTTGGAAGAATTTATATGTCCAAATGCCATGAATGTTTCTTTGGCTTATTTTTTATTTATGTGTGTCTATTTGTTTCAGTCGTTTGTGTATGCAAGCAGACTAGAAAACACTATTTTTTCACTTTTTGCCTACTTTTTTTTGTAGAACTAACCTTATAGATATGATCTATATAGTTTCTTTAGTAGAAAGCATGTTTGGAGCATGTTTTTGCAACATGTAATTTGGTTTTCTAAGGGATTCAAAAATCAAGGGCCCACAATGTGCCAAATTTGATGACTCAAAGGATCATAGTTTTATATCGGAAAGAGATGATCCATAGTGCAATCCCTAGCAAACAAACCATGCTGAAGGCATCTATGAGATCAGATTGAGTGGATGCAACTTGCATCTATGATTTTCTAACTAGATTGTATACAGCTGCTGGTAGCATATATATATATATATATATAGGGAAATGGAAACCTACAAAATGGGCATGGTGCTAAATGAAACATGCTATTGGATTTTCGGTGTTTTTTTCGAAATTCTGACCATACAGATGTGATCTATATGCTTGTTTTTATAGGAAAAGTGGTAGCTGCCTAACACTTTTTTGAGCCTACCACCAGTCAATAAGGGTTTTGGGTTAGTTTTTGCAAATCTGACCCTACAGATGTGTTCGGCATGTCGATTTGCTAGGAAATGACACTTTTATTGAATTTATAACCCGAAGAAACCGCACCTGGCACAAAGACCTGATCTCGCTGGCTCAGCCTGTCATACCTATGGTCATCGTGCTGAAAACTCGGATGCTAGGACCCTTGCCCCTGGGGCCTATGCTACGCATTGGCTTGTGTAGATGAACGACACCCATGAGAATCGAACCTTGACTGCCCGTCTAGCAGCCAAGACCCCACCCCACTACGCCAACCCCCCTTGGGGCTAGAAAATGACACTTGGATCATGTTTTTTCAATAGAAAAAGATTATTTTTTAAGCACTGAATATTTTTGAAAATTGTAGACCATTGATTTTTAAATCTTATAAAAACCTAACTGTGTGTGTCA
Source organism: Nuphar pumila (assembly GCF_984573655.1). Classification (NCBI taxonomy): domain Eukaryota; kingdom Viridiplantae; phylum Streptophyta; class Magnoliopsida; order Nymphaeales; family Nymphaeaceae; genus Nuphar; species Nuphar pumila. The sequence goes on from NC_143261.1 coordinate 75,893,435, forward strand.
CTCGAATGATCCAAGAGTCGACTCCTATAAAATCAAACATGTAGATCACATTTGTATGTTCAAATTTTAGAAAAAATAGAACAAATCCTGGTAGGCTGGCGGTAGGATAAAAGAGTGTTAGGCAACTACCACCTACTATATATATATATATATATATATATATATATATATATATATATATATATATATATATATATATATATATACACACACGCCAGCCTACTGGGCTTCTAAAGTATTTTTTTTCATGTTTTTCTCAAATCTGATGGTACAGATGGGTTCTACATGCCTGATTTTACAGAAATTGACTATTGGATGGTCCGATTTTGACACATGGGTAATTTTTTATGAGGATTGAAAATCGACAGTCTATAATTTTCATAAATATTTAAGTTAAAAAAATCACATTCTTTCATCGAAAATATACGATCCAAGTGCTGTTCCCTAGCAAATCGACCATGCCGAACACATCAGTGGGATCAGATTTGCAAAAAACACCGTGAAACCCCCATTTGTTTGCGGTAGGGTAGAACAGGGATGGTGAACCCCCTGTCCTCCCCTTTAAAGCCTGCATGTTAGATATGTTTTTTGGCAAATCTGACCATATAGATGTGATCTGCATAGTTGAAAACTTTTGAATACTCTTGGATCAAGCTTTTTTGATGTGTAAATAGGATTTTACAAGCATCCAAGATCAACAGTTCTAAAACTTGTGAAATTTTTTATTTTATAAAATCTTACTTACGCGTAAAGAAACTTTGATCCAAGAGTCTAATCATATGTTTTCAACCATGGAGATCACATCTATATGGTCAGACTTGCCAAAAAACATATCTAACATGCGGACTTTAAAGGGGAGCACAAGGGGTGAACCATCCCCCTTCTTATATATATATATATGTGTGTGTGTGTGTGTGTGTGTGTGTGTAATACATCTGTGCTAAATGAAACATGCTATTAGATTTTTGTTTTTTTTTCTAAATTTTGACCATACAAATGTGAGCTATGCTTGTTTTTATAGGAATCAGTTCTTAGAGCATTTAATTATGATGCATCATGCATGGATAAGTTTTTATTTTATTCTTATGCATGTGTGTATATATATGTATATATATATATATATATATATATATATATATAGAGAGAGAGAGAGAGAGAGAGAGAGAGAGAGAGAGAGAGAGAGAGACCACTGTCACCGATATCCGCGATATTTTGAAAATATCGTGAGAAATACCAATATTAAAGGTAATATCTCGTGATTTTTATATTTTCAAAATATCATGTTATTATCATCGTGATATTTTTTGGGGAAAAACTCTTTTTTTTTAAGTTTGCATTTCCTATTTTTTTGTTTCTTTTATATTTTAAAGCCTTTAAAACATGTTTCTTTATATTTTTGGAAGAAAAATAATGCAAAACTTATTATTTTCTTAGCTTTTTCGTTGTTCTTTATATTTTTTTCAATTTTTTAAACTCCCGAGATATTCTAGAGATTTATCAACTTTTGAAAAATTTCTCCGAGAAATATCCTCGCCGAGAAATTATGTTTAACAATGCAGGTGACTATGATATAGACACACCACTAGAATATGTTAACCGAAAATATGTGCACTTTTGTGTGAACCAAGATTTTCATTATTTATTTTTCTTAAATTTCACTGTACAGCTGTGATCTACATGATTGGTTTTATAGGAACTGACTCTTGTATCATCTGATTGCAATGCACAAGCAGGATCTTTTAAGGCGTTAAATTCAACGGCTTAGAATTTTTGCAAATAATCAAACATCCAAAAACGATATTTTTTTCGTAAAAAAAAACACAATTTAATAGTTGATTCCTAGCAAGTGGACCGTGCCAAATACATCTGCTTTTATATTTTTCATTGATAAGTAATGAAGCACTTCTTGATGGTGTTGCTGTGTGCTACTTTGGTCTGTTATATCTTACCACCCTGTCCTTTATTTTTCCTGAACTCTTCTCTATTGATTTTTGTGAAGTTTTCCTCTTTTTTGTTAAAAATGTATAAAGAAAAGATCTGATACATATTTGGGACCTATGCTTTTACATGGGGTGTATAACTTGGGCTTTTGCACATGCTTTTTATTTGCAGATTGAACAAAGACGCTCCTATAATTGTGAAATTATGCTAACAAAAGTTAAGATGCCATTTCCTGATCTGATGGTGAGTTATTGTTCTGTTTCAATTTATATGGTTGGCACTTGGCAGCTATATTATCCTTTTGGAGGCATGATATACAGGTTCTTTCAAAATATATATTCTTTGATAATCTGAAAAACTTTGGTTTGTTATAAGATCATCTAACTGTTCACAAATTTCATATCTTTTGTGTTAAATGTACATGCCTCTTTGCACATTTGTTTCACTAATTACAGTCATGTTCATGTTGATGTAAAAGTGTTCTCTCATGTGTGCATGTGTGTGTGTGAGCACACACAATCATCTCTATGTGTGTGTTTCGAGTCTTTTGACTATGTGGCTCACGCTTTTTTTCAAGTGTCTTGTTTATGGTTATTCATGACTTCTTTCAAATGATTTCTACTTGTTCTATACAATTGACTTTGTATGCTTTATGAACTGTTAATTAGTAATGTATGATATTCCAGTTTCTTTCACTAGGATATAGATACATTTTCAACACTATTTGGTTTTTCTTTGCCCTCTTAGAGTGCAGCCCTTGCGTTGGATGATTCAATTTTAGATGTTGATCAAGTGGAAAATCTTATCAAATTCTGCCCTACAAAAGAAGAAATTGAACTTCTTAAGGTTTGTTTATTGTCGGTGTTATTTAACAATTTCGCTGATCACAATTGCTCACTTTGCTTTTCTTGTTCATGTCGAACTTTTTGTTAGTGTAATTTGTTTTTCTTCTTCCATGAACTTGGTCTAATTTTTTTTTCTTTCCATTATCTGTCATCCTTGTGAATTCTTAGGGCTACAATGGTAACAAGGAAAACTTGGGAAGATGTGAACAGGTAGGGATGATCAGCTTTGTCTCGTTCTGCACTCTTTCATACTTTGACGTGGATGACCTGATTCCAAAAGCTTTAGCCTTTATTTATTGTGGTTATTAGTTAGTTGAATAATCCTTTTTCATCTTTGTCTGTCTATCTTATTTGAAACTTTAGCAGAATGAAAATAGTTGCAATTTTTTAAAATGCTCATGCATTGGCTTCTTGTGGGATTACTTGCTTAAGTATTTGAAATAACTTTGCTATTTAGTTTCGATTAGATGTTTGAAATTGTTTGACCTTTGATTTTGCAGTTCTTTCTGGAGTTAATGAAAGTCCCTAGGGTGGAATCTAAACTTAGAGTATTTTCTTTCAAGATACAATTCAGTTCCCAGGTTGGATTGTCTTTAACTGTTTTTTCCATCAGTTAAGTGGGGGTGGCTTTTCAATTATCTAGTTATCTTAGTTGCTATACTATGGTACAGGTTGCAGATCTTAGGAAAAATTTGAATATTGTAAACTCAGCATGTGATGAGGTGATTGTTAACTTTTTTAACATTCAGTTTATCCTTTTCATTATCTCATTTTTTTATTTTTGTTTGTCTATGAATCTAACCTCTGGCTTATCAGATCAAGAATTCCATCAAGTTGAAAAGGATCATGAAGACAATTCTGTCATTGGGAAATGCACTAAACCAAGGTACTGCAAGGGGTAAGTGAAACTATATACAAACATACACATAAAAGTGAAGCTATTACCTTTTTTTGTTTTTTCTGTTTATGTTCTCTCCTTAATTTGATTTTGTATTTTGCAGTTGCCATCTTGTAGATCCACTTAGTCAAATTGCCAGTTGAGTGCCTGTGCAAATAAATTACTGAATAAGATAAACTAGCCCCATTGAAATAACAAGGAAATTATTTTGTATGCATGAACTGGAATTAGTGAAAAATTTATTTGGTCACCTTCCTAAAGAAATCTCTATTAGTCTTATGCATCTCTCATATTGTAAATTTGTCAATTTTCTGTCTCTCTTCTTTAGGCCTTTCTCTATCATTTCTTAACAGCTGTTTTAGATGCTAAATGCATTTATTAAGGTTATCTTTATTTTATATATTACTGTTACGGAATATGAATGCTAATATGCAATTTGATTTCATTCTCAGGTACCCTTGTCATGTTTTGCTTCTTTTATTAGGCTTTGATTTTTGTTACTTTTGCGTTGTATGTTTCTTACACTTTGTTGAGTTTACATTGTAATTGTGTTACATGCAGGTTCTGCAATTGGATTTCGATTGGATAGCCTTTTGAAACTAGCTGACACTCGTGCAGTTAATAATAAGATGACCCTCATGCATTATCTTTGTAAGGTGAGAGTTCAATTTTTTCATCCTTCATTAGCCATCCACTGAAATATGCTAGTCTCTTGCATGCTCTGACAATTTAGACTGTGGATATGAACCTGTAGCAGATTGTTACCTGTATTGTCCTATCATTTGAAAACTTGCACACTTTTGTTGGAGAGTTGCATTTAATGTGCATGACAAATCTTACATGGATGGATTCTATGCTATGTCACAGGGACTCGGCTAGCAGGGTGCCGCACCCGCGTCGACTCGGCTAGCAGGGTGCCGCACCCGCGTCGACTCGACGCGGGTGCGGTCAACCCGACCCTGGGTGCGTTGACTGCACCCAGGGTCATTTTGGTCCATTTTTTTTTTTTTTTTTTTTAAAAATTGCCCTATGAAATGGGCTGTGGAATTTTAAAAAAAATTCTGGGGGGGGGGGGGGACCCGCACCGGGGGGAACCCCCGGACCCCCCTTTATATATATATATATATATATATATATATATATATATATATATATATATATATATATATATATATATATATATATACATTTTTGCCCCTGCCGCACCCCCGCACCCGCACCCATGTGACATAGATTCTATGTATGCATTGCATGTGATATGTATCATACAAATATATGGGATGTTAATTGATGGTTGCAAATGTGCCAAGTTGTTAGGATAAGATTGAAACAATTTACTTGTTAAAGAAGTGTGTAAGTTGTGAGGATAGGATTGAAATAATATGGTTGATGATTCAGTAGTCTGTTTTTACATAGCAAGTCATTTGAAAAATCCCAAAAAGAGATTGGGAGTATAAAACGAAAGGTTGGATGAAAGGGCCTTTTTGTATAACTTACAATGTTTCCTTCAGATCATGATAATTAGTCTACCCTGAGAACCTCTGTGATGAATATTTGAGTTCAAATATTCTTTGGAAGATCCTTGATAACGTCTCATCACTCATCTTATTGGATTTTTTTTGCTGGTGCTCTTGCTATTGCTGCATTTTTCTTCTGCATGTTTATTTTTTTTAATTCTCTTTGTCATGTTGCTCAGGTTCTTGCTGATAAATTGCCAGATCTTTTGGATTTTCACAAGGACCTTATCAGCTTGGAAAATGCATCAAAGGTTCTTATTTTTGGAACATATCCTGCTGTTTCATTTAATTATTCTATGTATTGGTTGCCTAATCTACATCCTTTGATACAGATTCAATTGAAGTTTTTGGCTGAAGAAATGCAAGCCATAACTAAAGGGCTAGAAAAGGTGGAACAAGAATTGACTGCATCTGAGAATGATGGTAGTGTTTCAGAAGTTTTCTGGAAGGTATTTTCCACTCAAAGTTCCCACTCTCTACTGTAAATACCATTGTGTTTTCCATCTAGTAACTCTATTTTATGCCTAAACTCCAGATAGTCAGAGTCTACCTTTCTATGGTATTTTGATGGCCTCCTTTCAGCGCATGGGGCATAAGTTTTTGTTGAATTAGAGTAGACTTTTGTTACAAAAACACAGATTCTGCCTAGTATGTTCAAATAGCTTTTCAATTTTATTCATGTAAGACAAATTTTGCTTGCATGTTCATATGGTTGAACTATGAAACAGTCTCAGTTATACTGCATTGTAGCTTGATATAGATGCTTCACAAAAGGCCTAGATTAAAGCTAATTGCTGCATCTGAGATCTTCCTTTGGAATACATTATGTCATCAGATATCTCATGGTCTATTCTCAAATCCCATTTGTACAATTCTTCCACAATGGAATTTGATGTGTGAGAGTTTGCTAAGGTGCTTGTAGAGACTTCTTTTGCCCCTAAGAAATGATTCATCAAAATAATGAATTGAACCATTCTATTGAAATGGATACAATGAGATACCAATTGCTTGGTAGTTCTTCTATTCTGACCTTTTGTCTTTCTTGTCATTGGATATCAGTATGCATCTTCTCTACATAATAAGTATTTTAAGAACATGTTAAATGAGCTTATTGAGCTCTTAATGGGATTGAGCTTAGGCCAGAATTTGGCTTTTTTAACTAAACAAGCATGAACGCTGTCTTAAGTTGATGTAGTTTTGGTATACAAGGCTCAAATTTTTGTAAAGAGCATTCTAGGACTCCAAATTGCTTGAGCGGTCTGGCCACAACTCCAATTAAATCCCAGTCTCCTAACTTGAGTCCCCATAAATCTGTTATTGAAAAGAAGACGAGAAAAGAAAATTAGAGTATTGGTTGGCTTTCTTACTTGCCCTAGGTACTGTCAACTATTCAGATGATGAATCAAACACTCAAACTTGTCAGAGACTCAGAGGAGTCAAGTCTAAGTTGTTGAGTGGGTAGGAGGAATCAGGTTAAAGTCAGCATGGTGATGGGTTTTTATGCCTGAGGTCTGGAGCAGCCTGGTTTATGTTTACTGTGTTTGTGCCGTGGGCCTGATGAGTTAGACCTACATGCAACTTAGTAGAATTGTTGGATTGGTGAAAATTGTTTCAGGTTGTCTCAAGTCCATGCGCTCAATGGGTGTACCCTGTGAAATGTGAGATGGAACATGGTACCTCAAAGATCTTTTAGAACATAGCAGTTGAATGCTAATTTGGGGTATAACAATGGAAAGGAGCATCAATCAATAGATCCCTAGTTTTTTAATGAAAAGTTAACATTGAAGAGTAATCTAACCTGCTTGCACTAATTTCTTCAGTCAGTAAGTGTAAACAAACATTTTGTGTTTTTCAACTTTGGGGCTTGGATACCTTTTAGCTCAGGAGATCATTATCTCTGTCAATTGTTGTTCAGTCAGAAACAACAGTCCCTGCTGTAGTTGATTGGTGCTCAAGTAGGTACATGAATTCTGTGGGCTTGGGATGGATATCCATTTCAATTTAAGCTCTTTTTGTTGGACTTGAACCATTTTTGCATCCAATTAGATGAATGTTTGGGTTTGTATAGGGTGTCCAAATCCTTACTCAATAAAAGTATAAAAAGCATGCATTTCTGATGAACTCTGGAATATGATTAGGTCGTTCCACTGAAGGTAAGGAGTAAATGTGATTTACATCTGGTAATTGAACTTCCCACCTGAGTCGGAGATCTGAATTTGACTCCAAATGTAGTCATCAAATATTTGATTAGATATGGCTGTTTAGTACCTATAACCAAACTGATCTGAGCCTACCAGAAAGGTAGTCCTCATTACTATTATGAGGCTAACGGTTCTCTTTCATTTTATCTGTTGTCTTCTGGCATGTCAACATAGTTTTTCTCTCATTCTACTTGCGTTTTTTAAAATCTTGTGGACAAAAGAAAGTTTATAAAGATGAAGCTTCATCTTTTTATTATTGAAGTTTTTGCTTTTTATCTTTCAAGTTGCACTCTCTTGCAACTGAACATCTTTGAGGGCGATTGTTGCCTCTCTTTTCATGCTCAAAATTTTTGTTAATCTTTTTCTTGTTTTCTGATTCTCTGACAAAATTGTCTTTGTGGTATTTGGTGTCAAGACATTGAAGGAATTCATCGTTCTTGCTGAGGTGGAGGTTCGATCTTTAACTTCGTTTTACTCTGCAGTGGTATGAGCCAAAAGATTCAAATTGAATTGAAGATCTCATATACTGAGTTCTATTGCCTTCTTACTCTTGCTGTTGGAACTATTCACAGGGTAGAAATGCGGATGCACTTGCTCTATATTTTGGGGAAGATCCTGCTAGGTGTCCCTTTGAGCAAGGTAATTTTCACATATGCGATTTTCTTTTCCTCTTGTGCTATTTTTACTCATTCTTACCTTGCTTAAGTGCAATTCTTTGAGTGCTTTTAACTATGTATGCGTCTGTAATTTTGAAATCATGTTAACTTGGCTTTGATGGATTTTAGATCCTTGTACTTGAACATCAGAGCAACTTTATCTGGCCAGCATTTCAAAATTTAGTGATAAAAAAACTGGGGAGGTTATAAATGAAAAATGGTGCTGAACAAGAAGTCACCTTGGTGTTGGGACTCCACTATGTAGTATGAGTACTTTTACCAAGCCCCTGATACCAGTGTCTCACTCGTATCTTAGCCATATCAGTATTGGGTGTTTTTGGGTAGTCATCTGCATTTTGAACTTGATTTGATTTATTTTGTCTATCTTATGATGCAACCAGCTTGTAACATACGCTTGTCAGAAGTGTTCATTATGAACTATTTGTTTGTTGATCGCTGTTTGTTAACTACATAACTTTGACTTGCTTTAGACTTTTAATTTGTACACCTATAACTTCATATCTAAGGATATTGTAAAATGTAGCACAGTGCATTTTTTCATGTGTTTACAGCAGTAGAAATCTAATCACATGGATAGTTGCACCTATGTATCGATTATAGGCATCACAAGGAGAGTAGGGTGTTTTGGTTGGTTGTTCTTATCGTCTTTACTCGATGAGATGTGGTCATATTTCTTGTGGCTTTCAAGGTTCTAGCAGAGTGAGAGTAATGAGAAGATACGGTTCTTTATCTATCCCAGGTATGGTTCTGACAAATATACAAGATACAGATTTTTATAAACAATAGGGAAAGAGGATGTGTGTGTAGATGTATAAAGAACTACAACAAAGAAATTGTGTACGAATATCTCCAAACCGAAGTCATATCCGATTCATGCTGATTCTTTCCCCAAGTAACGAACTTTTGATTTAATAAAGTTATATCTATTAACTTAAATTTATGGAAATAATTTATGCAAAGTTTATTTAAAGAAGATGGATCACCTAGTGTTCAGCTTGGACCAGGTTGTTAATTTTCCTTTTGTTCCTGTATTGTATTGAGAAAGAGAAGAGAAAGAGAGAGAGGGAGAGAAAGGGAGAGATCGACTGCGGCTGTCACGATTTCTGTAAAAAAGAAATCGTGACCTAAACATGTATTTAAGTTTATATTACACTATGGGTCGGGTCTGGTATATCCAGACCCGATAACTAAATACATGACCTTTACATACATGGGCGGTGACATGGATCGGGTCGGATCCTGCACCTTTTTCACCCCCCCCCCCTCAAGTTGATCATGGTTTTGGACCATGAACAACTTGTTTTTAATCATCCAAAAGTGATCCTTGGTTAACCCTTTGGTAAATATGTCTGCAACCTGTCTTTCAGTACTGACAGACTCAGGTTCAATCTCTTTTTCTTCAACCTTCTGCCTCACAAAGTGTTGGTCGATCTCAATGTGTTTGGCGCGACTGTGATGTACCGGATTGAATGACATATTGATAGCACTTTGATTGTCACAGAGCAAGGTAGTGTGGGAGATCTTTTCTCCTACTTCAGTTAGAAGATGCCTGATCCATGTGACTTCGGCGGTGGCAGCCGCCATGGATCTATATTCAGCCTCAGTGCTTGATCTAGCGATAGCTTTTTGTTTTCTACTGCTCCAAGAGACTAAATTGCTTCCAATGAAGACACAATATCCTGATGTAGATCTTCTTTCGTCGGGATCTTCTGCCCAGTCTGCATCACAATATACAGTAATTTCATGCTCGTTTTGGCCATGGGACTGTGGTAAATATATCAATCCATCCCCAATAGTCCCTTTCAGATATCTAAGGATCCTCTTGACCGCTTCCATATGTCCAGTACGTGGCGCATGCATAAATTGAGACACTTGATTGACTGAATAAACAATATCAGGTCTAGTGAATGTGAGGTATTGTAACATTCCTATTATGCTGCGATACCTGGTGGGGTCATCACACAGATCTCCATCATGAGCGCTAAGTTTTTGATGAAGTACACTCAGAGTTCCTAGAGGTTTGCAGTCTTTCATGCCTGCCTTGCTGAGAACATCTACGGTGTACTTGTGTTGAGTGAGTGTCAATCCATGAGCCTGGTTGTCAACTTCTACACCAAGGAAATAGCGTAGAACTCCAAGATCTTTCATTTTGAACCTTTGACCTAATAAGTCTTTTATTTCTTGGATGTGGTCCGCAGAGTTTCCTGTGATGATAATATCATCGACATAAATTAATAATAGAGTGGTCGCAGACTGGCTTTTAAAGATAAATAATGAGTGGTCCAGCATGGAACGTGAAAATCCATGTTTCTGAATCTCAGATGAGAAGCTATCAAACCAAGAGCGAGATGCTTGCTTCAGGCCGTAGATGGCTCTTTTTAATCTGCATACATGGGTTTTACAATTTTGTTCTTGATATCCAGGGGGTTGTTCCATGTATACCTCCTCCTTCAAATCCCCATGTAAGAATGCATTTTTTACATCAAGCTGACTCAACTTCCATCCATGTTCAACAGCCAGGGAAATGATAATTCGAATTGTTCTCATTCTTACAACCGGACTAAAAGTCTCATCATAGTCTTGCCCTGCTTCTTGAGTGAATCCTTTAGCTACAAGCCTTGCTTTATATCGTTCAATGGTTCCATCTGGCTTGTACTTGATTTTGTAGACCCATTTGCATCCGACAACATTTTTGTCAGGTGGTCTGGGAACAACTTCCCATGTTCCACATTCATGCAAGGCTTGCATTTCATCATTCATGGCTTCTACCCATTTCATAGAAGTTGCTGCCTGATAATACATGATGGGCTCTTCATCCTTATTGATGGCAGTTAAAAACAATTGAAAATCCAAAGAGAAGTTGTTATAACTAACCCACCTGTCAATAGGATGCCGTATGCGGTTTGATTTTCTGACTGCGAGGGTATGAGAAGGAGTAGGATTGGCGACTGAGACATCATCTAAATGGCTTGATGTTGTCGGTCTCTGTCTGGAATAGACAATGCCTTTGTATCTGCCCGATACTTCCTCTGCATTCTGTGACCCCGACGTCCCAGTGTTCTCAAATACCTCTTCTTCTTGTTGCACGCAATCTGAGGGACATGTTTCATTGGAGCCAGCAAAAAGTTCTGAGCTTAGCCAAGGACAGTAAATTTCAGTTGACATATTCGTTGTGTCAGCTCCGTGATCAAAATTTTGTTCATCAAAGACAACATTTCTTGAGGTTCTGATACGTTTGTTGGTGGGATCATAACACCTATATCCTTTGTAGTCATCTGCATATCCCACGAATCTGCACCTTTGGGCTTTGTCTTGAAACTTGTTTCTCAGGGACTGATCGATATGCACATAGCAAACACATCCAAAAACACGCAGATCATAATAACTAGGATAAGTTCCAAAAAGACAGTGATAAGGAGACTTATTTTCCAGAATAACCATAGGCAGTCTGTTTATCACATGCACGGCAGAATGGAAGGCTTCTGTCCATAAGTTGATGGGAAGATTGCTGTCATGAAGCATACTCATGGCACTTTCAACGATATGCCTGTGTTTTCGTTCAGCAATTTCATTTTGTTGAGGGGTATGAGGACAGGACACCCTTCTTCCTATTTCGTTACTTTGAAGAAAAGAGATAAAATCACGGGATGAGAATTCCCCACCTCCATCACATTGGAAAAATTGAATGGACTCAGAAAATTGATTTTTGACAAAGGAAAGAAAGTTTTGAAACAAAGAGAAGACTTCCGACTTATTTTTTATGAAATATATCCAAGTGTACCGAGTATAGCTATCAACAAAGATTAGATAGTATTTGCTCCCAGATCCAGAGGCAACTGGGGCAGGTCCCCATACATCAGAACAGATTATCTCAAAAGGTTTTGAAACTCTCTTATTAATGGAATGAAAAGGCAATACATGACTCTTGTAGGAAAGACAACTGGAACATTTGTGACTGTTCTCATCCCTATTTAGACTTTCTTTTGGAATGAGATTATTGGATACAAGTTTCTCAATGAAATGACCCCCACAATGTCCTAATCGACTATGCCATAAGAATGGCTTATTACATTCAGAAATACTAAAAACATTAGCAGAAGAGGATGAACACGACTCTAATGAAGGCTCTGAATTCAGGTGGACAACATGACAAGGAGCTTCTTCAAAGACATACATATTGCCTTGTCTCTTTCCTTCAGCGAATGTTTCCCTCGTGCGAAGGTCCTTGACCTGCACAGAGAAGGGAGTGAATTCAACTGAAGCATTATTATCATCAATAAGTTTGGAAACAGAGACAATATTTTTCTTAATGTCAGGAGCATGAAGAACGTCAGAAAGAGTAAGAGTGGAATGTGACATGAGAATGACAGTTTTTCCAACATGAGAAACAGGATGGTGGAATCCATCTCCAGTAACAATCTTACTTTTTCCAAAATAAGGAATGGGATTAGAAATCTTACCTGCATCACCCGTTACATGAGTCGCTGCCCCTGAGTCGACAAACCAGGTGCCTTCATCGCTCTGCTTCAATTTCAACTCTGACAAGGCAGATATCAGCAGATCTTTAATCTCTCCACTGCTTGAGAACTTCCTTTTGTTTTCTGTCTGTGGACCCTTTCCTTTATTCTCTGGATTATGCCAACAATTCGCCTTGATATGCCCCTTTTTGTTACAAAGGAAGCAGGTAGGAATGGATCTTGACCCCTGCGCATGAGCTAACATATTTGGAGTGGGAAGCAAACCACGTCCTCCGTGTCCACTTCGCCCTTGTCCTCCTCGTCCGCGTCCTCTACCATAAGACACCCCTGTGGCAAAAACTTCCTGAGAATTTGTGTGAACGTGAGATTCCTCAGAGAACCCTTTCAGAGTCATCTCATACTGAATTAATTTTGCTCTCAACTCATCAAAGGTAGGAAGGGCAGGGAGACACAATAGGGAAGTGACGATCATGTTGTAGTTGGATCCCAATCCACTCAGAGTCTGTTGTACCATATCGCTGTCACTCACCGCGCATCCGATAACTGCAAGTTGGTCTGTGATAGTCTTCATCTTGTTCAGATATTCCATGATGGTCATGGAATCTTTTCTCAACATCTGGAATTCCCTCTTGAGAAAAACCATTCTCGCCTGCGAAACTTGTGAATATGTTTGAACCAATTTTTCCCAAAGTTGCAGAGCAGTACAATTGTCGGGAATGGCAACAAGGACCTCTTGGGACAAGGTGGAAGTGATGTACGCAACCACTGATTGATCTTTCCTTTCCCAGTTGAGGTACTCAACATTCTTGACATACACAATTGAACTTACTCCTTTGTCGTCTTTTTCTTCTCTCGTAACAAATTCGAGTGGGACGGGAGTGGTTCCATCAAGGTGACCTAAGAGACCTTGACTCCTTATAAAATGAATGATTTGTATCTTCCAAATCAAGAAATTTGAGGTATTTAACTTTTCAGAAACGAGTTGAGTGAGAAAACTTGAGGAAAGGTTGGATGAAGAGGAATGAAGATCCATGAAAAGGAGTTTTAACAAGAAAGGGAACCCCTTTTTTTTTTTGAGTATTCACAGAGTGCTCAGTCAAAGAGGTTTGCTGATGGTCCTTTTTTTTTTTTTGCACTGAGTGACTCAAAGATCGACGACCAGAAGCTGTAAAAAAAAACTGAGTCTTCAATGTGAATACCACTCGTAACAGTCAGAACAAAAAATGATACGAGAAGAGGCAAATGAGAGCTCGCACAGCAGGCTGGACAGCAAAAATTAAATTTTTTTTTGAAGAATCCCAGATTATATGTCAACTGGGATATGCAAAAAAAATTTGAATGAAGAAAGAATATTCACGTGAAGTAGATTCACGTGAAATTCACGGCCTTTTTGATGTACAGCATTCACGTGAAGATTCACGTGAATCCTGCGTGAACAGATTAGGCAAGAAATCGTGGAAAAATCGTGGAAATGAAATCCACGTGAGATTAGGGATTCACGTGGGATTCACTGCGTGAAACAAGTGGGAAAACAGAAATGGAAAACGATTCACGTGAATCCTGTGTGAACAGATTAGGGATTCACGTGAGATGTGAATCCACTAAAAGGAGAAATCGTGGAAATGAAATCCACGTGAAGTTAGGGATTCACGTGGGATTCACTGCGTGAAACAAGTGGGAAAACAGAAAGGGAAAACGAGAAGTGGAAGAAAATGAAGAAAAGAATAGGAAAGGGAAAACGAGAAGTGGAAGAAAATGAAGAAAAGAATAGGCGAAACCTCAAACCTTGATTTGCTGCACCTTCGGAATCCACTTCAGCCCTCAGCTGGAACCTGGCTTTGATACCATGTTAATTTTCCTTTTGTTCCTGTATTGTATTGAGAAAGAGAAGAGAAAGAGAGAGAGGGAGAGAAAGGGAGAGATCGACTGCGGCTGTCACGATTTCTGTAAAAAAGAAATCGTGACCTAAACATGTATTTAAGTTTATATTACACTATGGGTCGGGTCTGGTATATCCAGACCCGATAACTAAATACATGACCTTTACATACATGGGCGGTGACATGGATCGGGTCGGATCCTGCACCTTTTTCACAGGTGTTGGCTGAAACTCACCTAAGAACACTTTTTGTATTTCATTTAGTTCAAAAGTAGACTAAAAATTATCTGGCTGCAATCTATTACTCTCAAGCATCTAGTTGGAAGCTAGAACGAAAAGGGTGAGACGATACCCCGCAGCCACGTGGACTTGGTTAAATGAAATCATAATCTCCTAGCCAATTACTCATAACCAAGGTTGACCTAGTCTGACGATGCATTTCCACATTTCCTGTTTCTTGGAGCATAGATTTTTAAAGCATGTGCACAAAGAGTCATAGGCTGAAACTCACCTAAGAACACTTTTTGTATTTCATTAGTTCAAAAGTAGACTAAAAATTATCTGGCTGCAATCTATTACTCTCAAGCATCTAGTTGGAAGCTAGAACGAAAAGGACGAGACGATACCCCGGAGCCACGTGGACTTGGTTAAATGAAATCACAATCTCCTAGCCAATTACTCATAACCAAGGTTGACCTAGCCTGACGATGCATTTCCACATTTCCTGTTTCTTGGAGCATAGATTTTTAAAGCATGTGCACAAAGAGTCATAGGTTTGAGGCAACAGTTTTCTTACTCAAATGGGAGTTTAGTTCCATGTTGATCGCAAAGAGTGGCTGATGGTCTTTTATCCACTTATATAAGAGGGTGCACAGATTCTATTATTTTTTCTGTACCATTGCTGAGTAATCAGACATCTAAAATCGATAATGGGATGATGGCAAATGCTCTGAGAGGCAAGAGCTCCCAAGCCAAATCCATACCAATAAGAGGTCAAATTTTGGTTGTCTGGGCAGGCCAGCTCCATCCAGGACCAGAAATGGTTGGTTATGGGGGCATGAACAGGAAATGCATCACAGGCATATATAGCCTCATGGTCTTTATTGCTGGTTTTTTTCTATGGAAATTAAAATGTTTACTGTAAGCCAAACTTAATTATGCATCCGATTCGATCGTGTAGTGTTGGCATGTTAATTTTTTATGGAAATTAAAATGTTTATAGTAAGACGAACTTAATTATGCATCCGATTTTATCATGTGGTGTTGGCGGTATCAGACACGATAAAAAAATGTCTTTAATGTGTCTAGGCCACGCATGTGGCCTGTCATGTCATGCTTTTTGCTCATGCATAGCATTTGGTGTGGCCCAGTGACAGCTGTTTATAAATCAGTTCTATGCATTGCTTAATGTCTGTGATCCTGCTTAAGATGAAAATTAATTTGGAAAAGCTGCAACTTTACCATTAATTTATCAGTGTCTTTTTGGTTTTGATGCAGACTGGCATCTCTCTAGTACATTTAATAATGTGATTCAGGATTTGTCTCTTTAATCTAGTTAATGGATCCAATTTTGATGAATGCAGTTGTCTCCACGCTTTTGAATTTTGTGAAGATTTTTGTGATGGCACATGGTGAGAACTGCAAGCAGGTGGAGCTTGAGAGAAAGAAAGCTGAGAAAGAAGCACAAAAGGAGAAAACGAAGCTCCATACTCCAATGAGGAGCAATATCAAATAAGTCCTCGTGGTTGGGCTTTGGAAGAATACAGGTGGACTTTTCCCTTTGGAAGTACAATTTTGACCTCCCTCGTGGATGCTGGAGACGCCCGATGGGAGACACAGCCAGAAAGCAGCAGCTGTTGAGGAAGTGCCACTCATGCTGTGCCTTTGGCATCTTTCAGGTTGGTCTTTTATTTTGTAGTTTAAATGGGTTTGGGAGCCACAAGCTGATTTCAGTTTCCGTTGTACTCACAAGATCAAATGGCTTGGGATGGTCCACCCCTAACCAAGCGAAGGGTTGACCCTTCGCCTTGGAGACGGCCCATTTGCTAGTATCCTTGGCCATTAAACATCTTGTGGGTCCATAGCAAACTATGCGACTAACACCTAATGACTTGGTCAGTTTTTGCCACCAAAGTGATCTCATCAAGTCATTTTCCTTATTGGCAATGGCTTCTCCCATAAAACCTCCCCTCTCTCTCTCTATGCTGTGCCTTCCGCATCTTTCAGGTTGTTCTACATGCTTGATTTTATAGAAATGGACTCTTGGATCGATTCCAACGCATGGGTAGGCTTTTACAAGGTTTGAAAATCAACTGTCTACAATTTTTATAAATATTCAAGCTGAAAAAATCACCTTTTTTCACCGAAAAACACGATCCAAGTGTCATTTTCTAGCTAATCGATCATGCCAAACACATTTGCAGGGTCAGATTCGGGAAAAAGAACCCAAAAACCCCGTTCGCTCGTGGTAGGCTCCTAACTTTGGTAGTCACCTACTCCCCACTATATATAATGAGGTCATTTTTATGCAGTGGAGCTGCATGCAGCTCCGCTGCTGATATCCATCCATCTCAACATTTCCGGAGTTAGACACCACATGCAGCTCCACTGCTGATGACCATCCATCTCAACATTTCCTGAAATGGATGCCACACCCATCTCGAGAAATGCCAAGATGGGTGACTGCATATAATGTGAACACTATATATTAAATCCTCTGTTTGTCACTGGGTTCTTGTTAGGAACAGTGAAAAGGATAATTAGATTTTGTGACGATAGAAGCCATGTCATTTCTCTGTTTAACTGTGTGAAAGCAGGTATTTTTTTGGGACGTGGAAGATGCCAATGACCAGTGCTGTTAGGATCTGACCTCATGATCCATTCATGTAAAAAGCTAACCCACACACGTTCCATTCTTTTGTAACATCATTTTGTTTCTCCCGTTTTTCCTTTTTCTTTGGGGGGTGCATTTATTTCTTGTAAATGTTTCATAGGAATTAGCTGTATCTGATTTGTTGTAACATAGAAGAAAATAAGAAAATGGGAAAGCCCTTTTGTAAATCTGTCAGATGGTGCGGGGGGGGAGGGTGAAATCTTGGGCTTGATGTCAGTCAGGAATCAGCTATAAAATGACCCAGATTAACGTCGTCTATGCTTTTCCTTAATGAGAGTGTTTTCTCGTCACGGGGCTTCTGTTTGTTTCTCATCAATTTCCACAGGAATAGTGATCAGAACAGGTTTTCTTGCTTTTGTATGCTGTGGACCATATAAAATCTTTCCCAACGTTTCCTTTGTATGCTCATACTCGATATTGATTGCCGATTTCATAGCATTGCATGAGCAGCCGTCCACGGCCTTACTTGTCAGCAGTGTCATGTCTCGTTTTTGAGGAAATTTTTGGCGAGAAAATCTTGTGATAAATTTGAAAATATAATGTTTTCTTTGTAAATTTTTTGTAGTTCGGGTACATATAAGAAAAACCGTTATAAATATGCGTAATCATGAAAAACATAAAAGAAAATCGCTTTTTCGAAATGATTTCGGCTTCTGGAAATATGGTATTTTTTTCCAAATGTTGCTGATAATTATCAGTCTGCCGGTCACTAAATGATGACCATTTATCAGTGCTTCAATGCGATATCGCCTTTTGCACAAGGAAGCAAGGTATTTGGTAGCTTGGTTCAAAGTTTTGTAAGCGGATCAAATTCTGACTTTATGGTGCAATACAATAAAAAACAATGGCTTTATAGAAAGAAGTTTCGTTTCAAATGTAAGAATCGTCTCCGGCTCGATCCAGGTGAATGGGGCGATCAATCTGAATCAGCCAAGTTTTAATCAGAATGACGTTTAGAAAAATACTAAAAAAACATTAAAATTCATTATTTTTAATTTATTTGAAAATTAGCCCCCATTTGTGGGAATTTGCTGATCTATAAACATTTAGGTCTTTCATATCAATTTTCTGCTCATACGGTGTGTACTGCGCGAGTCAGGCCTATACTGAACATTGTTCTGTTTTTGAAGAACCACGATAAACTTGAAGTTTGCAAGCTCTCTCTCTCTCTCTCTGCACCCATGGTTATGGATTATGCTTGATAGTAGTTTCACCCTTGTCAGGAGCCAGAGGGTACTGAGTGCTCAAGTGATTGCCTTTGGCTTCTTAAGCATAGGGGATTCTATGGACCATATGGCTTGATTGCAAGCCAAGCCAAGATAATTTAACTTTTAATTTGTTCCCAACTGTATACGAGGTGCATATGATCCTGGACTAGAAGTGTGTACACAGCAAAATTCGTAAAGGACTTTGCTGAGGATATGCTAGCCTTATTGAGTGATAAAAAGTGACAAGGATTCTCCTACAGCGTTGACTGGATTACTAAAAAAACAAGGTCATTTCATGATGCAGCTGCACCTTTTACCTGAAATCCCATATCATGTACCACCTTTTCCGAAATTCCTGGTATAATCTTAATTTTTTCTGAAGATGACACACTTTTGGTACCGTTTCTTGTTTTGGCCAAGACCAAAAAATATGACAAACATGACCAATTCATGACTCAAAATGTGATAAATTTGGTCAATTATTTTTATTCTGAGCAATTAAGTAGATGACTCGCTTTTATTGAAAATACCATTACTAACCGCAAGCTAAAAATATGACCATGGCCAATTTACTGATTACTTGACATTTTTACTTTAGTCATCCAAAAATTTAGGTGTCTGATTTTTCAGGCGACAACTTTATATGACAACTGATTTTTTCAGATGACATGGCGCCTGATTTTCCTCAGGTGACAACTTACATGGGGCCTGATTTTTTTCAGGCGATATTTTATATGACACTTGATTTTTTCAGACAACTTGGTTAAGTGGTTCAAGGAAGGCATCTAATTTTGTAGACGAATATTAGAGGAAAAATCAAGTGGTCATGTATGGCATATTTTGAGTAGTGAATTGGCCATGCTTCACATGTTTCTCTAGTCGCGGATAAAAACAAAGAATTGTGCCAAAAGTATGTACCATTTAAAAATTAAGTGCATTGGTTAAACTATTTGTCTAAGTTGTCACCTGAAAAAATCAGACGTCATGTAATTTATCGCTTAGAAAAATCGGGCACCATGTAAGTTGTCAACATTATGATTTCGACCAAACAAAAGAAAAAATACTCAACAAAATAGTAAATTGGTCAGGTTTGCTATATTTTCTAGTTTACGGTTAGTTATGATATTGTGCTAAAAATTAGTGTCATCTACTTCATTGTAGTAATTTTTTGACAATGATCAAATAAGGACTCTTGATTAACCTCACACACAAACACACCTAGAGATGAAAACGTTTTAAAGTTTTCTAAAATTTCCATCTTACTCCTATTCACTAAAAGAACATGATTGCCCTTTTTACGGTTATGAACTTACATATACCCATCTTTAAATAGTAAGAACTTGCAGGGGCTCCACTTGTCTGGTAGGAGCAGCTAGTGCACGTCACCTTGTGTTGGGGGCATTGCGGGTTCAAAACCCTATGGTATAGTTGTATAACCGGTAAGGGTCTGCCTAACCCCAGGTTGCATTTCAAAAAAAATAAAAAAGAACTTGCGAATAACCAAAATGGATCAGAGTTCTAAACCAGATCTAAAATAGAACTTACCCATACTTTCAATTTTGGATAGCATATATCGGTATTTTGGATCAGATTCCAGAACTAAAGCATTGAACTTAACTAGTTGACAATAAAGTACAATGGTATTTTTAGTATTTTAAAGTACTTAACTCAGGTTGGCTAGGCTAGGTGAGCGTCAAGGTAGGTTAAAGCAAACCATTATTTGATCAATGCCATAAAACCTAGGACCATCTCAGGAATTTTAGAAAAAGTGACACCTAACATGAAATTTCAGGTAAAAGGTGTGTCCATCTTAAAAATTTATCAAAAAAAATTTACAAACACACACATAAATTTTGTATTATTTACAAAAACATGCCTAAATTTTGAGATGTTACAAACACATACCTGACTTTTGAGAATTGTTTTGTTAACTAGGCGTGTATTCATAATATCTCAAAAGTTAGGCTGTGTTTGTAAATAGACTAAAAATTAGGTGTTTTTTTTGTAAATTAAAAAAAAAAAAAACTCAAAGTCCATTAACGAACAGCTCATTGTGGGGCGTATGGTAGGATGGGTTGGATCTGGGGGACATCCATCGGCTTGTGGGCCTGACAGGATAACACCAAACCCGGCAAAGCAAGAAAAGGGGCTGAAAACGAAGGCTTCTGGTTGCTAACACAAAAAGGAAAGCAAAATGGATAAGTTCTGTGATTTTGGATTCAAACTCAATGATCTGAATCTGAACCCAAAATGTGATAGGAACCCATCAATTAGGTCTGCAGCTGCAGGTCCCCATTTTAGTCATTATTCACGTCAGATTTGGGAGAGTGGTTAAACCAAATCACTCCATAACTTGGACCATTAGGGGTGGCCATTGGGTGGTTCCCGGACCCCATGTCTTAGCCTGAGCCTGGCCTGAATCAGTTATACTCGAGCTCAGGTGGGGCTTGGGTTGGGCTAGGGCTAGGGCTGGGCCTGTTGAGTCCTGTGTAAATTACCCAAGGGCCTGGCTCGATTAGGATCCAGCCAGACTTGATTTGATCCTGAGCTGCAAAATGCAGCCCAAGCCCGACTCGATATGAGCCAGGTACCCGACAGCCTAATGGCTACCCCTACGGACCACAATCCAAATAGAGGGCTCTCTCTTTATTTGTGAGTAGGGGTAGGCAATGGGTCGGGCGATCCGGTGGGCCAAGCCGACTCGATCCACCATGGGTTAGGTTTGGGTCAAAGTTTTAAGCCTTGACCTGTTAGCTACCGAAATCGAAACCCAGCCCGTTATATACATGGGCCTTGCCTGGGTCGGCCCATGAACTTCCTAATTAACTTTTTACTAGCTGGTTGCATAGTAACTTGGTAACTACTACTATTTACCTAATTAGTTGCATTGATTATATGAGAAATAAAAACATAATTAGATGGGTGTATTAATCTTTCATTTAATTTATTGCTTTTAGTTTATTAAAAAATAACTTAAAAATGAGTTTGAACTATGTTGGACTGATCCACTGAACATTGATCCATTGAACTAATGGGCCGAATCTTGGGCTACTCTTCAAACCCAAGCCCATTAAAAACTGGGTTAAAACCCGACCCATTAATAAATGAGTTAGACCATCATTGAGCTGAGCTCTAAACGATATGATTTGGAGGGGGAAGGGTGGGGGCCATGAGGCTAAGAGAGTCACATGCTTTCTTCCCTTTTGACGTGGGGGTAACCATGCCAGTAAAAGTCCCACAAAAGTTCTGGAACCTTTTTTTAGATGGAATTTTTTTTGTTGCGCTGATCGTCCATCAACGCACATGATGGACAGTCAGCGTGCTTCAGCTCAGTTTTAGCATGGACCCATCTCTCTCTCTCTCTCTCTCTCTCTCTCTCTCTCTCTCTCTCTCTCTCTATATATATATATATATATATATATATATATATATATATATATATATATATATATATATATATATATATATATATATACATATACATAATGTGGAAGGAGGAACCGTCCAACCAATGAAATGTCCAAAATTTACACTTGATGATAATCAATGGTCTTCCTTATCTAACACTCCGGTTTTATTATCGATCTGACTTTACATTATCAGTTTTTTAGCATTCATTTAGTGAGTGACAAATTTGGGATTATGAATTTTTGATGTTTAGATGTATTTTTTAAAGCACTAAAAATCAAGGGACCACAATACTTTATAGAGTTTTTAATGCATTGTGAGCAGTCAATTTTCACCTTTCGAAAAACATGTCTACATGCGGTAAAGTCTTTGTATAAAACATATTTATTACTAAATAAATTATAAAGAACAAACATACTAGGTCTGATCCATGAGGTGCTCAAGAATTGGAGAAGAGGAGTTGTTCGATCGTTGTTGGTTGTAGATTTTGGACCTTTGGTTGGACAGTCTCAATTCCTTTATATATACAACAGTGGACACGCTACTTGTCGAACAACGCTCGTTAATTGATTTTCTAGGATTTACAGCCATTAGCGGCAGTCACAACCACTGCTAATGACTTATACACTGTTAAAACAAAATGTAGTCGTTGATCTGCCCAGGATCAATGATAGAGAAGCGTCCACTAACAATGGACACTTTGTATGTCCACTATTACTAGCTTCTCTTTCTATACACACACACACACACACACATATATATATATATATATATATATATATATAGGGGATGGGCCTTTCTTTTCATCTCAGGTTGGTAGTTCTCAATTTGGGTCGTGTTATAATTGCCTTAGCTAAACCTAATACATCTGTGCTAAATGAAACATGTTCTTAGTTTGGCCTCCATTATACTTCTCCCAATCCTCATTTAGAATAAAAGCTGCTTTGATGGCATTACTGAAAGTCGTTGGACGACTTGTCTTCACCCATACCTTCAGCCATCCTTCAGTCCTCAGACGTACTTGGATGCTCTAGCCTTTTTCGTAGTAAACAAATGTGGACAATACCTTCAAGACTTCTGAACTTATTAGTAGTGTAGTCCACCAAGCTCATGTTGCCCTGGACTAGTTTCAGAAATTTCTGTTGCTTCATCTCCCTAGCGTGCGGAGGGAAGTAGGTCTTGAGAAATTCCTCTCTTAAAGCCTCTCATGAGATATAGTCGACCCCGACAAATGACATCCCCCTTCAGGCGGTAGGTGCCAAAATCTGTTTGCATGTTCTTTGGTATGTGTAAGACTCTAAAAGCCCGCTCCATCTCCTCAAGCCAGCTCTCGGTGGTTCAACTTCAAAAATTTATTGTAGGATTCCTTTCGCTGATGATTTGCACTTGCAGGTGGCTGCTGGCCAATATGGGTTTGTCGATGGGTATTCACCATCTGCACTAAAATGTATAGACACACAAATTTGATCGAGTCATTTTATGTCATGAGTCGCGTACTAAAATCTAGTGTATTCAACCAATTTGAAGCTTCTGCTACTTTTAACTTTATTTTTGGTATTTAAAATGCATCTTTAAGGTTTTTATCCAAAATATAAATTAAACTAGTGAATCTCATCTTTTCAACGAGCTAAAAAACAGGTCAATATAACATCAGAATAGAAAGTTATAACCAAAACAATGTGACTTATTCAGTCAAAACCTTAATGTTTAGGTAGGGCCTACTATCAAATTTGGTTTTTTACTTTAAAGTTGAGGATGTTAGCTTTTCAACGCAATAAAAATCTCTTCAAACAGACATTCAAATATGAAGTTATAGTCGAAACAAGTTAGCTTGTTGTGTCAGTCTTACCCGATTTAGCTAACGACAAGTCAGGCTGTAGTTAGAGTCCTTTAAGGTTTCATCAGAGCTTTTTTTATCAAGAATTATTGTCAAAGTCAGAAGTTATTAGAACACTTGTTGTTAAAGCTCTTTAAGTTGTCATTAGAGCTCTTTTCTGTCCATGAATTATTGTTAGAGCCACTTGTCGTTAAAGCAAGTTGTCGTTAAAACCACTTGTCATTAGTGTTTTGCCGACATCAACTTGTTGTTAGCCGCCATTTTGTGGACCTTTGGGACGAGATTTGCCTTTTTTGATAACATATCTAAGGAAATAAACGTTGGACAAATCTTAGCCGCCTATTCAAAATAGTCGTCTATGAACCGTCCATCTAGATGGATCTCAGATTCGCAAGAAACGTCTCCGGATCAACCTATAAAACTATAAATAAGGAGTCTCACCCCCTATTTTAGTATCTGAAATTCGCATCTACACTCTATCAAATTCTCTACAAGACCTAGCCTAGCCTATCTAGCCTAGCCGACCTATCCTAGCCAATCAAGCCAAAACCTAGATCAGTCTATGACCCAGATTCCTAATCTCACACGTCTTTCGGAGCCCACCTCTAGCCGAAGTGTTGTTCACGCTCTCCCATGCTCGCCAACCTTTGAAATGGTTACCTAAGCTCGAGGTGAGATTTAATTTGTTTTGATATTGATTCTATTTATTTAATGTATTTTTTTATATTTTGATAATCTAACATTTTATATATTTATTCATTTTGTACGATTTTTGAGTTTTGGTGGTTCCTACCACCGAACTCACTTTTTTTTAGGATTTATGAACAATGTATGAATCTATTCAACGTCGTTGCTCCAAAAACAATGATAAAAAAAGTTTCTGGTTAGGCTGATCCTTGTTGAATAGAGGAGGAAAGACTCTTTACCTTGAAAAATGTACCCCACATTTTCTTAATTTTGGATCTAGTTTTTCGGACCCTTGTCTAAAAATATTTTTCTTGGTGAAAAACTTATGTTTTTTTAAACCCTTTAAAAAATTTAAGGATTCACATAATGGTGACCGTGATGGGACGTTTGATCAATTTGAAGCTCTGAGTTTCTGTAAAATAGGCATTATGAGGTTGGTGCACTTTTTTTGTGTTTTTGGATCTGGATCCAAATCTAGTCATTTATGTTTCTGGAAACCCTATGACGATGACAGGGGTGTATTTCTCTCATTTTAAATCAATTTTTTATGTTTTGGGGCTCATTTGAAAGCAAACAAGCAGAGCTTCATTTCACGCGTTTGACTTGTTTCTAGATTTTGCAGCTACAGTCTTTGAAAATAGGCATGAACTGTGAAAAATAATCATTTATGTGACTATTTTTTGCTAGAGTTTGCTATTCTTTTTGTGTTTCTCAGTGATCCAGTAATGAAAATCCATGTTTTTATTCTTGCTAGAAAGTTGGGATATAGATCTAACTATGTTTAGTATTGAGCTAGAGCCGAAAACTCTTCTGGAGCATTGGTTTGTTCGATTCAAAATCAGGTATAGTTTTTTTACTGTACAGTGAAACAATTATACAATCTACCTTTCTAGAGGCTTATCTCCCTAACTGCTTGCCGGATTATTGTGATTCTAGTGGTGTTGAAAAGATAACAAACTCTCTGTATTTTGTTCTTTTGGTTGTTTTTCCATATTTTTAGTGTAGGTATTTGAAAAATAGATAGTTTTAGTGAAAATAGAGGTATTCTATGTTTGTTCAGCTGATGTTTTAGGACTGCTTTGGGGGCCATATCTCGGCACCCTTTTGTTGTTTTGCAGTGTGCCATATGCCGTTCTAAAGGTAGTTTAATTTCATGTATTTTCTTTGTTGGAAGTTTCCATGGATTTTGATATTTTCTTAGTAAAAAATCAATATCAATGCCTAATGTTGTTTCTTGACTTAAAATTTTTTTTAGGAAAGCTTTTCTTTTTGGATCGGATCAGTTGTTTATTTGGGTTTCAAAGCTCTGGTTACTAAAACCCATGTTTGCATCCTGATTTGCTATATTGTTTGTCATTTGGTCCCATATATATCTTTTGGATAAGATGTATATCTGAATCTCTGGTCTGCTTTCCTTTTTTGTGCAAAAACTTGTTTCTGATACAAAACCATAGCGTTTTTTTTTGTGTGATTTTCTTTTCTTTATTATTTTAGGTAGAAATCTTAGGTAGGATGAGTGTTTTCTTTCTTGTCCTAGATTTTAGGTATCTAACTTATAAACCCTTGTTAGGGAATTGCATGCAACCTAGTTTTTGTTTTTAGAAACAATTCAACCCCCAACAAGTTAGGAAATTCAATTTTGTGTGAGATACTTCTTGCTTTGTGATTGCTCTTTCCATATTTTATCCTCTCTCTTAAGATTTTGACTGTAAGGCTGCTATTTTATTATTTGGATCTTAAAACTCTAATTTTGTACCATATTTTGGATCTTCAAATCCCCCCACTAGTACCAAAAGCCATCAACTTGGGTATATCAGTGGTGGATCAAGGAGATTGTGAACCTGTTCGCAGTACCAAGAACCTTAGTTCGGGTACATCACAAAATATTTGGTACAGAGAAAGCTCATCCCATTATATCCTATTTGAAGTGACCTCACAAATTTGTTGAGCTTTCGAGGAGATACAGACAACCAGTTTTCTAAAATATTTTTCTGTGTGTTGTTTGATTGATTTGGACTCTTATTTGTTCGTAAATTCTATGCATGGTTCTACAAAAGGATTCTATGAATCCGAACATGAACCAAAACACTGAGATAGGTCATGGTTCCCATAACCCAGACCAATCTGAGTCTATGGCCATGATTCCACCTAAGAATACTTCAAAACTGCCTCAAGTCTCTTGGGAATTGTGATCCTTGATTGGGGAAGATGCATTTCAAGGACTTGGGGGGAGGGGGGGGGGAGAAGAAGCTTTCTTCCTAGATCTCTCGGTCATCTCATGGATGAGGAATTGAATCAGCTAGTTAGACAAAACACATATTCTAAAGATCGGGAAGTATAAGAGGAAGATGATGAGGTCTAATATGTGAAAACAGACAAAGACAAAAGGAATAGCTTATGAACTCTCAGATAGATCCGCTTTTGAAGAAATGAAGAATTTAAATGCTACCTTGAGAACCTTGATGCAACAGATACAACAAAAGTTCCAATAGAATGATGCTCAATTGAGACAGTTTAAGCAGAGTCACAAGCATAAAGTTTAGAGTGGTCCAGTCTAGAATGTTTAGTCCAAGAATGCTATATCTATCAAACTTCCATAAGTCACCATCAAGATTCTGAATCCTCAACTCAATGAGTATGGACAGCAGGTTTTAAATTTAGGAGAACTGAGATACATAACCCAACAAATGAAGAATGCCAAAGGAGAAAAAGACCATTTGTAATTCAAGACTTTGTCTTGTGACAAGATAATGAGCCTCTGGGGATCGTTCTTCAAAAGTTCATAAAGTTAAAAGGACAGAAAATCCAAAAACTTATGTTTCTATGTTCTTAGATACCTGCTCTATATATCTCAACAATGACCAGGCCTTTATTTGATGGTTCTCAATAAGTCTTGAAGGAGATTCCTTGTTCTGGTTTCCAACTCTGAGCATCCATCAGATCAAACAATTTTAACCCCTCATGAACCTATTCATTGAGTGTTTTTGGTACAACATAGATGCTCTGCCAATGATCAGCAAACTCTACGATTTTAAGCAGAAGAAGTTTGAGGATGCTCAGGATTTCATTACCAGGTGAAGATCAGTATGTCATCGCATGAAAAATCCAATTGAGGAGTTTCATGTTATCACCCTCATCATGAACAACTTCAATCAACCCCTCAAGGGCCTCTTAGCCACTCAAAGGTGTGAGACCTTCATCAATTTGATTGATGTTGCCACTTGGATGAAAGGAAACCTCAAAAGAGGCATGCATGATGGGATTTTGGTCAATACGGGGTCTGAAAAGAATATATCCAAAAGGGATGAGTCACCCAAGATCAAAGTTAGTGTAGGCACTCTTTAAAGAGAAAGGAAAGGTCAAAGTCTCGTGGGCAAAACCAGAGGCAAGTCTAAAATTCAAGATGACCATTTTTTTTAGGAGTGTGTTATCTACCATAAGAATTATAGGCTATCAAAAGTCATTGATGTATAAACAAAATGATAAGAACAAATACTTAAATTGATTTTTCATATCAGTCTCAATGAACCCTAGCATTCTTGGGCTTATTGTCATCAAATGATCCAAATATGCAGAAAGCATTTTGAAGGACTCTTCTTATGTACCATATAGCTCTTTCTTTGTGTGTTTTCATCCACATCATCCTTGTTTGTAATTAATTTTTACACTTTTCTCGTGATTGATGTCATTGATGATTTCTCTTAGAGTCATCTTCAGGTTATCACACAAGCGTTTATGAATAACACCTACAATCCATGTAGCAGACACTTTTTCACTCAAAAGTTTCCCAATGATACACCACATATATGCTTTATTTTAAACTTCTTCAATAGAAAGAACGTTTCTTTGCAGACCTTTGTGCAATGGCTCTTCTCAGGGCAATCACCCATAGTCTGTGGGTTCTTTCTCATGCATACGTCAATCACTCTATTATTGCAGTTACTTACGAATTTTATTTTATAGTTATTCGTGATCTTTCAAAAACTCACGACAATACTTTAGATCATTAAACCTTTGGCCGACAATAATGTCTTCATTATTTGAGCTTCTTGTTAACTATTAAAAAGATTCTCGATCGTTAATTTTGATGTTACTCAACTCATTATTCAATTGATATGCCTTCACTTTAATGATTTTTAATTGATCTTCAATGTATGATAATCCATTAAACGAGAATCTATTCAATCACATCTCATTAGTATAAAAACACACAAAAAAAAATCAACAACTTAATAATATAAAAATAGTTTCACATCCTCTGCAGTGATCATTTAATTATGTACAATATTAATGGTTCGTAAAAGTTTTTTATTGCTTGCACGTTGAACATTTATATCTCTAATTGGTTCGGGCAACTTCATGCCCTTCACGTGCATGTTAAGAACATTAATATCACTCATTGTTTAAGACAATTGGATGTCCAGCAAATGACTAAGCTCAATAGATGTTGTCTGAGATAGATATACATTCTTCACAAGTTTTTTATTATTTTCATCATCAATTGCTTCTTGTTTAACTTCGAAAGCAAATGTTTATTATTTAACTTTGTGAGCATCCAAGTAAACACAACTACTAGAAAACATTGATTCTATATCATCATCATCATCCAAAGCATCTATTCATATTTGTTGGCTATCTACATTTAAAGAATAATTATACCAGAGGCTCGATAACTCTTTCACATATCTGGTTTTATGAGACATTAAAGTCATAAATTTTTAAAAGTTACTAGTTTTAGAAATCAATATAAATCTCTAAATAGAATAATTAGTGCTACAGTAAGGTACTTTAACTCTTTCAGAGGCCATCATTAATTGCATACATCAACCACTAGACATATCATTTATTTAATAAAAATAACATATAACAAGAAGGCCATCCATATATCTGTTTTATTCAATTATTAGAACTACCTACAACAACCACTATGAAAACCAACTACCTAAAAAAAATAACTCATATTGAATGATTATATACAATCATTCTTAACCCTATCACACTAATTGAATGCTTGTGCACAGTAAACCTCAACCTCATTATCCAAACACAAAACCACCAAATATTAAATAAAGGATGAGAAAACAAACACAAATTGTCTACAACACCAACAAATATATATCTATGAAAAAACCCTAAATGAAAAATCTGGTCCAAATATTAAATAAAACACAGGCAAACATACATAAATTATCTACGACAACAACTCAACACAAATACTATAAAACCATATTAAATATATATCTACAAAAAAACTTAAAAATATAAACAAAAAATGAGAAAGTTGACCAAAAGGATGTCGCAACCTCGCCAACATGCTCCAAGATGATTTCACAGGAATCACTGCAAAGGAGAGGGAAATTGTTAGAGTTTTGGAGGGAAAAGGGTTAGGGTTCTAACAAGAAACAATAATAAAATGTGAGGAGTATTTATATATAAATTAACAAGCATGTGAAGGTACAAACGTTTGATAAGTCGTTCCTTGAAGGATTTCACCGTTGAGGCAGTACCATTGGAGTTTAAAAAGCTTTAGTGCTTAGTTGCACTAAAACACACAGGTGTACGGCAATGAAAGGATTCTGGCACACGTAGGCACATGGGCGCACACAGGCACAAAGGTGCACACAGGCGCAATGACGCACACAGACGCACTCATGTTACATCTTCTGCAGATTCTATTAGGTTCTTGCTCAGATGTTATCTGCGTCTTCTGATAGTTCTGTCACAGAAAAAGTGTGGTAATATCTAGTGCTTATCAGAGGTGATATATTGAAACAAATTTGCCTATGCACTTAGCTCAAGTCGAATAATTAGTGCAGTGAGAAAACACTCAGTGACACTGGAGACGTGCACAAGATGATCCATTCTTTAGGCGAATGTTGTTGCAACAAGCCTGCATTGGCGATTGATGACCTTGCAAGGCTCCTGTAAGGCAATCCAATTCTCCCTACATGTTCCACCGTATAGCATGAAGATAACAGTCTACAATTAGAGATTTAAAAAAGACTAAGTAAATTCCCTCAGGTGAGGAATATTGAACGACGAAAAAGAGCCCGAATGTAGCTCTTAAATTCGTTGGAGGCAAGTCTTCACTTGGATGACTTGAACGATCTTTGCAACGACTCTGGTAAGGCGCTGAAGTGTCTTCAAAGATCAGATCTGCAATTCCATGGTGAAAATGGAAGGGATGAAGATGAAAGTGAAATCTTCTCTAGAAATTTGAAAATCTCTTAAGAAGTTGAATCCTCTTCAAAAGGTCGATCTCCAACTGTAGGAGCCTAAAAGAAATTTTATTTTAATCTCATATTTCAGATTACAAGATATGATCAAATTTATAAAACCTCTCTTGTTTATAGGGTTGACCCACACTTGGCACCAATGCCTTGGGCTGCCTACAATTAAAAACACATTGATGATGCTCCTATCCCTGCTATCAAGATCACTCTACCCTATTGTTGTCATTGCCTTCTCAACTGCCACTGACCTTATTGTTGCCTGCTCAACTGCCACTGACCTTGCCAATGTTGCTCAATTGCCACTGTCCTTGCCGCTGCTGGTCAACTGCGCTTACCCAACTCGGTTGGCCCCCCTTGAAATGCGTGCTCAACTAGTCTCACTGACCTCAAAGTTTTGAGTTTCACTTGGGTTCACATCAATCTGCCCCTCTTGAAAATTTCCTAGTCCTCTAGGAAGAAATTCATGATTCTTGCAAGTGACTTTGGAAATGACTAAGAGAGAGTCATTTTCCATCTTTATCGGCAATGCATCAACTACTACATTTTCAACTCATTTCTTATACTTAATTTTGAAATCATACCTCATGAGTTTAGTCAACTATTTTTGTTAAAGAGGTGTTGAGGCTCTTTGTTGCAAGATATGCTTGAGTTCGTTTGGATTAAGAAGTGTTTCCCAAGTAGGGTCTCCACTTTTTTAAAGCCAACATAATAGCAAGAAGTTTCTTCTCATAGGTTGAAAGGCTTTTGCTCTTACCCGAAAGTGCTTTACTTAAGTAGGCCATTGAATGTCTCTCTTGCATTAGGATGGCCCCAAGTCCGATGTCATAAGCATCGGTCTCTAAGACCAAGACTTTGTCAAAGTCGGGCAAAGCAAGAACTGGTGCCTCTACCATAGCTTGCTTGAGCTTTTGGAAGGCTTGTTCGGCCTCACTATTCCACCCCAAGAGTTCTTCAATAATGTCGTAAGAGGTTGTGCAATCAAGCTATAATATTGGATGAACCGGCGATAGTATCCCGTAAGACCCAAGAAACCTCTCAAGGCTTTG
Organism: Nuphar pumila; assembly: GCF_984573655.1. NCBI lineage: Eukaryota > Viridiplantae > Streptophyta > Magnoliopsida > Nymphaeales > Nymphaeaceae > Nuphar > Nuphar pumila. The sequence goes on from NC_143261.1 coordinate 75,925,183, forward strand.
ATGGTGCGCGGAGTAGGCCAACTAGTCATGGCTTCAATTTTATCCGATTTGGCACTTACACCTCGGCTTCCCACTATGTGTCTAAGATAAGACACACTCTCTTGTCCAAAGCTTTATTTGTTTTACTTGGCAAAAAAAGTATATTCTCCCAACACATTCAATACAATTCCCACATGCTTGAGATGATCCTTCCAACTTGAGCTATAGATCAAGATGTCATCAAAGAATACCAATACAAATTTTCTCAACATTGATCTAAATATGTCATTTATAGTTCTTTGGAAGGTGGCTGGCGCATTGGTCAATCATAGTGACCATCATGTGTGCAAAAAGCGGTCTTCTCTATGTCTTCATTAGCCATTCGAATTCGATGATATCCGGCTCTTAAATCAAGCTTGGAAAAGTATTTTGCACTAAACAACTCATCCTTTACCGGTATTGGATGTTTGACCTTAAACGTCACCTCATTCAATGCCCTATAATTAATGCAAAACTGTCATATATTATTCTTCTTGCGCACAAGAAGAACCGACAAAGAGTATGCACTTGAACTTGGTCAAATGATGCCACTTGCAAGCATCTCTTGCACTAACTTTTTAATTTCACTCTTTTATGCAAAAGCATACTGGTATGGTCTTACACTAACCAGCCCTTTTCTCAGAATAAGAGGTATGTGATGGTCTTGAGTGCATGAAAAAGGCAACCCCTTAGGTTCTCCAAAAACATTCCCATATGATTCAAGCAACTCACTCATGTCCGGTGGAACATTGTCTTCCAACTTGGACTCCTCCTTTGGTGCTATTGGTTGTACCAAACATAAAAAAGCCAAACGTAGAGCCTGAATTTTTTTGATAACCTCTTGGCCATCAATCACCTCATTGTTTTGTGTATAGTTATCTTTTAAGATCATTGGTCGACCCACTTTAGAAAATGTCATCTTCATGTTGGTGAAGTTCCATGTGACACTCTCTAACGAACGAAGCCAACATATCCCTAACACAACATCAACGTTGTGCATAGGCAAAACAAATAAATCAAGTATGAAGTGTGATCCTTGGAGATTAATCTTCATATCGGTGCATAATTGGCTACATTTGAGATGACTTCCATCTCCCACTATAACATCAAACTTTGAATGCTCGTGTGGTCAGAATTTGAACTTAGATACTAAGTCTTCTCTCACAAAGTTGTGGGTAGACCCGTGTCTATCAAAACATTAACTTTCTTGTTGGATAAAGTGTCAGAGACTCGCATGGAGTTAGGGGTTGATTTGCTTTCTAAAGCATAGCATTGGCCAATTGATTCTTGAATGTCTTCAAGTTCTTCATGGTCCACTTCTTCCATAGTCTCTCCTTCTTTCGAGTTATTTTCATCTTCATTATTGGTTACTATCAAGCACTTTAAGGATTTGCATTTGTGTCTCGGCATTCAATTGCTCTTGCAAATGAAACACAAGCCTTTTTTTTGCAATTCTTTAATTTCTTCCCTAGAGATGTGCTCCACTTTAGGATTATTGGAATCTTGAAATTTAACCCATTTGTTTGGTGTAGGCCTTGGTATGAATTTAGATCTTTGATTGACATTCATGGAGCTTTTGTGAATCTCATGCATTCTTTTGTGTTTTTCTTCAATGATGCATGCTTGAAGATAGCAATCCTCAAGTGTTTGTGGATTTTGAACTAATAGCTCATGACGGATGTCCTCTTTCAATCCACCAATAAATGAGCTCAAGAGAGCATCTTGATTCCATTCACCACAAAGAGAGCATAAATCCTCAAATTGGGCTTGGTACTCTTGTATGGATTCAATTTGGCGAAGTTGCTTCATCTCTACTCCATGATTAGTGTAAAGCGTTGAGCCAAATCTTTTGAGAAGCTCATGCTTAAGTACATCCCAAGTAGAATAGCCATGTCTTTGGTCAAACCATGGGAACCAACAAAGAGCTTCACCTTTAAAACTCATAATGGCGCATCGAACTATGTGTTCGAATATCACATTATGGCTTATGAAGAATTGTTGCGCCTTATACAACCATTCTATAGGTTTTTTCCCGAAAAAGTTGGAAATGGTAACTTGACCGATATCAGAAAATTTGCCTCATAGTGATTTTCAAAATTACGCTTGGGTGTGTGATCCCACCATTGCATGTCATATTCATGCTCAAACTCATCTTCAAAATTGTCTTCTCGAGAAAGGGTTGCTTGGGCGGTGCCCTCATACACATGCATATTTGGTCTCCACGCCTTGAGCATGGGCAGTGCCCTGCCGCGTGCAAGGTACACTAGCTCCATCATAGGATAAGTGTTGCACATGGTTTTGTGCCAGCTTTGTCATCGTGTGGTGTGCACAGGGTGCATTGACATGCCACACGTGTCATTCATATGCATGCTCGCATGATGAGGTTGGTGTGCCTCGCACGCTGCCGCACTACACATATATCGCATCACAGGATATCGCTCGTCTGCATAGCCGCCAAACGCATTGTGTGTTTTATGGTAGCACATATGCGCGTTGCAGCCTGTTGCATTGTGCACAACGCCGCATAGTGTGTGCGTTGGACGCATCACATACGAGAGTATGGGCTGCATCTGAATTCTCATTTTGCATGTTCTACCGCAATCCATGCATTTCGCATGCAAGAATTACCAATGGTCCTGTTGTGAGTTCACTGTCTCCTGTCGGTTACGCATCGAATGTGCGCACATCTAGAGGAACCTCCTGCTATTGAGGTTGCTTTCCAGCTGGTCAGAAATGCAATCTCATCTCTGACATCATCTCCAACAAATTTTGCTGCGGCTCAGAGATCTTGCTGTCAAACTGGTCCAACTGAGACGGTTTAGGTGGCGTTCTCGTCTAGGCGCTCTTTCATTCACTGTTGGAACTGCTTGAATATAACTTCCTTGAAACACTCGCTTTCGACAGCATGGCTTTGATACCAAATGATGTGTTGGTCCCTGAAGGATCTCATCGTTGAGGTTGTACCGCTGGAGTTTAAAAAACTTTAGTGCTTAGTTGCACTAAAACACACAGGCACATGATGAGAAAAGGACTCTGGCAAACGTAGGCTCAAGAGCACACACAAGTGCAGAGGCACATGCATGTTATGTCTTCTGTAGGTTCTATTAGGCTCTTGCTCAGATGTTATCTGCGTCTTCTGATAGTTCTGTCACAAAAAAAGTGTGGTAATATCTAGTGCTTATCAGAGGTGATATATTGAAACAAATTTGCCGGCCCATGCACTTAGCTCAGGCTGAATTATTAGTGTAGTGAGCAAATGCTCAGTGACACTGGAGACGTGCGCCTTGAACGATCTTTGTGGTGACTCTGGTAAGGCGTTGAAGTGTCTTTAAAGATCAGATCTGCAATTCCAAGGTGAAAATGGAAGGAACAAAAATGAAAGTGAAATCTTCTCTAGAAATTCAAAAATCTCTTGAGAAGTCGAATCTTCTTTAAGAGGTCAATCTCCAACTGTAGGAGTCGAAAAGAAGTTTTATTTCATTCTCAAATTCCATATTACAATATATGATCAAATTTATAAACCCTCCCCTATTTATAGAGTTGTCCCACACTTGGCGTCAATGCCTTGGGTGACCCATAATTTAAAATATGTTGTCGACACTCCTATCCTTACTACCGAGAACACTCTGCCCTATTGCCTGCTCAATTGTCACTGACCTTGTCGCTGCTGCTCAACTGCCACTGACCTTGTCGTTGCTCGTCAACTGCGCTTACCCAACTCGGCTAGCCCCCTTGTAGTGCATGCTCGGCTAGTCTCGCCGACCTCAAAGTTTTGAGTTTCACTTGGGTTCGCATCACGTTTGTGGAGGTCGTACTGTATTTGTGGAGGTATAATCAGAGTGCAAACATCAGGGACATTTGCAACAAGTGACTGCAAGTATCCACATATTTGCGGATCTCCTTAAAGAGTATTTACTTAAAGAAGGTTTGTAGGGTATGTTCATGAAAATTATACTGGATCTGTGAAGGTCATACTATATTTGCATATGTTTGCATGTTTTCAGTTAAGGAGGTTCACATGATGTACATGCAAATTTCGAGACTACTGCAAATGTATAGGGCAAACTTGCTGAGCTAGAACCTTTAAATTAGATAAGGTTTGTATAGGGGTTGCAAACTTTAGAAGATATGCATGTTTGATATGCAAATCTCTTTTGTTGGGATGAAAGTTAGCCATATTCGCAAATTTATTTTTGCAAAATTCATGAGGTCTGAGAAATGATCGTGCAAATCTCTTTTTTATTGAAAGGTTGTGAACTTTCTGTAGTGTACCTATATATCACACGAACCTCAACAGGTTTGCTTGTGTGACGAGCAAAACTGTCCTAAAAAGTTAAGAATCATAGATTTTGAATATGTAGAGGATATCGGCAAATTCGTAGGCATTTTGAGAAATATATTATTTTACAAGGATAGTGTGATTATTTTGTGTGTGTATATATGTGTAAAAAAGGAAGAAGACATGGTTTGTATGTTTCATAGGTGTTAGTTGTATCGGCTCAGTCTAACCACATAAATGTATTCAACATGATTTGTTTGCTAAGGATTGAGTTATGAAGTTTTGGTACATTATGAGTCACTGATTTTTAAGTCGCTCTAAGAACTTGCTTACTTGTCATAATCATGTGATTCAAAATAAGTTTCCTACTAAACAAACCATGTAGATAGCATTTGTAACATTTGATCTACAAAAAATTAAAACATTCTAAAGAAAAGAGGATTTTTTTGCTCAATAGTTTTGTACCTTCATTAGTACCAAATATTTACCCATATATATTATATTTTACTTGTAATATATATTATACTTAAAATATATTTTAAACATAATAAATGTATATATTTTATTTATATGAGCTCAACTGAGACCAGCCAAATGAACACTCTGTGTTTAGGCTCGGTTCATTTAAACTAACTGAGCAGTTTAGTTTGTTTACGAACACTATCTAGCACAGCCTCCCCACATATCTATTTTGGCAAAATTTTTAAAGGGTGCGAAGATCACGAAAATATCGATAGTTTCTCATAATCTCACCTATTCTCGATGTATGTATCCCAACCATTAAACTGTTTTTTGTTGTTTCTAATATTATTTTGTGAGCCCCAAAGGGGTTTGTTTGACATAGTGGGATGTGACCTAGGATGCTAGGCAGGTGGTGTAGGCCCATGAGTGTCACCATCACCCCCCTTATTCAAGCCCAAGCATGGTGACTCCCTTAGGGCAAGGGTAAACCCACGGAGTAAATATATAATTTTTTTTTTATTATGTGATATTTAAAAAATAAAATAAAAACATTGTGAGAAGATTTTTCTCTTGCTGAGAAAATCCCGAGAAAGATATTTGTGACTGTGCATTAGCTTGCTTTTGGATGCAATATATATATACATGCAATGGGTCAAAAAGCAGCCCTTGGGTGACTGACGCTAGATAGCCAAATTATTGATAAAGTGTGGTGAAGTGGGACAACTAAGTTCCAAGCAAGCACAGTGGTAAACGATTTCTGTCTCTCAAAACTAGAAAAGAAGACAAAGGAAGACGGGGGAAGGGACCGTTGTGGCATTGACTGGCAGGGTCTGGCCCCAAAGCCTGACCCCATTTGGTTCATTATACAATAATAAGATGTGTACAAAACGGAGACTCCAAAATTGCCTGTACGTACGTTATGTCAAAGCCCACCTGCAAGTCGATCTAATCGAGAGGCCCGACCAGGTGCAATCACATCGCACACAAATGCAACGGGCCGCTGCTGCACCTGATCACCCTTCATCTGCTGTTGGGCCCCACAATCTGACAGGTTGTACGACAGTAGAGGGGATGGCGATCACGTGACGCAGTGGCACATTTACATTTGTTGTGCAATGTGATTGCACCCTGATCAATCACATTGCACACTTTAGCTAGTATGCGCTAAACCTGATCACCCTCCATCTTCCGTTTTTAGCCTCACAGCTGATAGGTTGTATCCTAGAGATGGAGGGCAGCCAAGTGCAGCGGCATACTTTATGGTAGGCTTTTATTTTGTGTGGCGGGCTGTATGTGCCTAAGCCTAGAAACCCACTACCAAGCTTTCAATCAAATCGGGTCCCATCCCTAAGCTTGAGCACAAGAAGCTAAGATGCTGTCCAACTGCTTAATTAGCCTCGAAGGCAGTGCTAGTAGTGAACTAGCAGAATTGAGGGCGTAACATGAGATGTTGGGTAAATCGTGCAAACAAACAATTATAGAATTGGAGCGGTCGAATGAATTCGAGGGTGGTGCATAACACACATCACGAGTTTGAAACCTCAGCCCCTCTTCTTCTTTGATCTTGATTTTGAGTGACCTAGCCCTTGCCCTCGTCTTCCTCAAATCCTCCGACTCCCGACGATCGATCCAACGTCGCCCAACTTCATCTCTGAAGCTGGCCGCCCACGCTTCTCCTTCAAGCCTTCGGCGTTGCTCCCATGCTCCTGAGTGAGCGAGATCACGAGACATCGATCTTTTGGGTAATTTGACTAATCAAATGTGTGCTAGTTTGATTTAATCAAATTATATGTGGATTAGAGTGAATTTAATCAAATCAACTCTGAAGTAGGGTTGATCTTGATCTGAAACAATTCACTGTATTTATTTTTGATCAAATTTTATTTAAAATAAAAAATAATTTACCCTTTTTAGGGATAAATCCTATTTTTTATTCTTGAATGAGCTCTTATGCATATATTCCTATGTATATATGTATATATTATATACATATATGCAGATGTCTCTCAGTCTTTTATCTAATGTTAATTGTTTGACTCACAAATTAAATTAAAGTGGAAGATGAATGTTGATTGTTGATGGTAATTTATATTTTTTGGTGCAATAATTCTACTTTATCTACTCATTTTAGTTAGAACCAAGCTAGGAGAAGGTTGTGAATCAATGACTTCTGAATTTTAGAATAAGTCTTGATTTCTGAATTATAGAATCAATTATCTACTTTATCTACTCAAATTATATAGAATTATAGAAAAGTCCTTATTTCTAACTTGTGTTTTAATGTTCTGATATCCAAGATATATTTAACTTGAAAGCAAAGTTACAATATTAGCAAATTGATGTGGTTTTTGATCCTCGATTTCAAATACCTACTCTACCTGATTTGTATCAAAAGTTGGTTACAAGTGAAAAGTCAGAAAGTTATGTCATACTAACTAGATTATTTTATTTTGTATTGACATTACTAGTTTCTATAATCACTACAGAATGAGCATTTTCAGTGATGAAGCATGTAAGATGAAAATTCGTAACAAAATGGACGACGATTTTCTTGCTGACTATATGACATTCTACATCGAACGAGAATATACTATGACTTTAGTTATAGATGACTTTTATGCTGCGGGTAACCGTCGGGGTCTATTTTAGTTAATACTTTTGTATTTTGATTTATTTTGTCATAAATAAAATTTAAGCATTGTTATGAATTTCAAATTATCGCACCGGTGTTATATATTGTCATTAGATAATGTTTAAGAACTTTATGTTGAGGTTGAGAAAGACTGCAATAGATAGTTTTGATTTGTCCATATGAGATAGATTTTTATTAATAATTGTAGCTATTTTTTATTTTATCTCAAAAAAAAAATTGGGGGGGGGGGGGGCGCTGCCCCGAAACCCCACTATCACACTATTTTGTTTTTTGCTACACCCCTGTTTGCCCCCCCCCGGGGAAGTGTGTTGAAGTTTTTGCAGTATGCTCTCATGTATTCTGCTGTTTGAGAGCAATGGCATTGTCAAAACACTGCATTAAGAATGGAGTTTGGCAGCCCAAACACCGGGCTTCAACACCATTCAGATGTTTTTGGCAACCCCAAGGGCCCAACCATGTTTTGGCAACATACAGGAATCTCAATGCACCGTTAACTGTGGATAGATTTTGAAAGAACCATTCATTCATATGAGCAAAAATAATGATCTGGAGGCTGGAGGGATGCAGAGCGAGAAAACAGGGAAAAAGAGGAAAATCAAAAAAACTAAGAAGAAAGAAAAGAAAGATTTTTTTATCATCAAATAAAGAAAGGTCGATTGTGATAATTTGCAGCAAAGTTCCTTTTCAAACACAATGAACAAAATTTGTACCCGGGAACACTGTACATACAATTGTGACAATAAAGGGCAGCACATGCATCTGCATCAGGGAGCTTTTCCTTTACTTTTACTTTTACTTTATTGTTTTACTAATCAGTAGACTCAGTATACTAAAAGACGAATAACAAAAGGACAAGTCGGAGAAAAGAGGGCTCCTTTTAATGATCTCTCCATCTAAATCATTTTTGATATTATGAAGTGCCCGGGATGCTCTCTCTCTCCCTCTCTCTCTCGGCAGCAGCTTCCAAACAACTTAAATAATCGAGGAGCTTTGACTCGTTATTTTTTACACTGAGAATGCGTGGACAGTTTTTCTTTTGTTATCAATAATGATAGGATTATCCACTATTATATTTGACTTTTCCGACAAAAAAAATAGATCCATATCTATATCGGGATACGGTTTTGGCTTACCAAATGCAACTAAACAGAATCAAATTCAATCAAATATAGAATAAAATCCGATTCATTGTCATCCCCAGCCAGGCAGCAAGGATATAAGACGTTCCGCATGGTTGTGTTTGTTCTTTTGTAAAGTAAAAACAATGGCAGCTCTTTGTGGGGGGAGTGCCAAGAAGAAACAAATGAATTTTGACCAATAGCCCAAGCATTGGGAGTCTTGAAGACAAATTAATGTTTGACTTTTAAATGATCTCTTCGGTCGAATAATCAAGTGTATGTTATGAGTGTTTCTTATTTATCTTTAAGAAAGTTTCAAAAGGTTCCTGCTTTGCCTTGTGTCTACAAAACAAAGAAGCTGATGAACATCGCACCATGAGACAAGGGATTGAAAAAGGCTAAAAAAACTGTGTTTTTTAAAGGAGAAAAACTTCCGAGTTAAAACCAAAACAAGATAGTCCGACATAGAAAAAGGGGGGAAAACAGGTTTTATTATAGGATAAACGGCTATTCGGTGAAAATTTGTCGGAAGAACAGAGCTTAACTAGCGTGATCTCCAAGGGCATGTTTGGAAGCGAGAAAGATATAAAAAAAGTGGTGCAAAATAAAAAAAAACCGTACGGATTTTCTGACCCTTCCAAACGAGCGAGATTTTTTTTGCAAAGAGTTTTCTAAAATGTCTTTTTGATAGGAAACATTCCTCTATGAGAGGGGTAGAGGAATGCTTCCTATCAAGAGAATTTATTTTTACACTACCCACTACCCATCTCACCACCACCCTCCTCCTCTCTCATTTTTATCATATTTTTTCACTATTTTTTTCTCACGCTACACAAGCAAGCAAAAAACTTTTTTGTGAAAAACTTCTCATAGGCAAAACTTTCTTTTCCTACAAGAGTTTCTCTCTCTTTCAAACATGCCCGGAGAGAGAAGAAAGCGAAACTGAGCATTTCAGAGTTGGTGGTTCGCCTTCTCCATTGTCACACGACCATCTTAGTTGATGATGGTAGTAGGGAGAAAGCCATGAGAGAAATTAGATTGTGAGATGATCCTTGAGATGTTAATGGCAAGAGAAAAAAAACAAAAATAATGAAGAAAGAGGAAGAGAGCAAGAGAAGAGAACAAGACCAAGGATAGGAGATCACCAATGGAGTGGCTTTGGCTTCTCTCTCTGAGTGCATGTAAAACAAAGAATGCGAGAGGACACAACCGGTTTGGTGTACACCAAGCACGATGAATATGAAGATGCATAAAAAACAATACAAATTGCACACAATTTTAACGTGATTCAGATTTGAATAATCTTACATCCATGAATCCCTCACCTCAACACTCAATCATGAGGGGCATCCTTTTATGGTTGTATTTAGAGTTTTACAATGGTGGACATGTAGAGCTTGACTCTTAGAATCAAGAGAGATAAGGTCACGGTTTGGGATAGTTCGTAGAGGACTCTCACTTTAAACACCAAGAGTCTCATTGGGACTTTTTCCATGAGATGGCAACACTTCAACTTCATCTTGGTCTTGTCTCTTTTCTTGATCTTTTGTGGACTCCTTACGTGAGAGGAACTCTTTACGTGAAAAAGCTTTAGATGAATCTTGTTACCGGATTGTTAGATCAAGTCACCTTCATGTGGAGGACCCGATCCACTTAGGGTAGTGAAAAGATGCCCCTTGAGTGGTGCATTTTTTCATTGAGAGAAAAAGAAGAAAAGAAAGGCACGGTGGCCCTTTTTTTGTTTTTCTCTTTTATGTGGTGCATGTTGCTCCTATAAGAAAAAGAAAGAGAGGGAAAATGGTTTTTTTTCTTCTTTTTGTGTGTGGCTTTCATAAGATTGTGAGAAAGAAAGAGAGAGATTGTGGGAGAGGAAGAAAGAGAATGTGGGAAAGGAAGAGAAAGAATAAAAAGAAGTTTGACTTTGTTGTATTCTTCATCTTCTCTAAAAAAAATTCTTGTTTTGAGAAATATTAGGACAAGAAAAAGAGGGTTTTTTGTTGTGAGAAAGTCATCACTCCTTATTAGATGATATTTTTCTACTTCTACATTTTTGTTTGCATTGTTATTTCTCTATTGTGATAATTTGTGAGCTTATTAGAGTGTATATACTATGTATGCTCCTTTATAACGATTCTTTATATAACATAGTAGAGTTGTTGTTAGGTTATTCTCAATCTCGTGGTTTTTACTTTTATTTTTAAGGTTTTTCACGTAAAAATTGGAGTGTGCCTCTCTCTCATTGTATTTTTTTATTTTTTTTATTATCTTTTGCTCACGTGTATCAAAATATATATATTTTGTGGTATTCCTTGGATGATAAAGGTTTTATTTTGAAGCTTGAGTGAAGAAATTGTTCTATGTGATATGTACACATTACAATGTTAGTTTTTGATCCACTCGTGAGAGCTGAGAGACAGGGAAAGAGAGAGGGAGAGAGAGAGTGGGCAGAAAATAAAAACTGATAACCCCAAATTACACAGAGTCGGCTGTTGTGTGATCTCATTTATAATAACATACAAAAATATAAGACTAGGGTACAAAAGTACCCTTATTACAAAAAGGTAAATTACACAGTGCCATTAATGACACGTTACGGGTCTGGATCTCCAAACCCGTGACCCGTAGCTGGAGAATACACTTCTTTTCACCCTCCCTCAAGTTGTGCATGATCTTGGACCATGAACAACTTGCCTTTTAACATCCAAAATCTGTCTTTCGTCAATCCTTTTGTAAATATATCTGCCACCTGATCTGTGGTTCGTACAAATTCAGGCTCAATCTCTTTCTCTTCTACCTTTTATCTCACAAAATGCTGATCTATTTCAATATGTTTGGCACGACTGTGATGGATTGGATTAAAAGACATACTAATGGCACTCTGGTTGTCACACAAAAGAAGTGATCGAGAGATCGATTCCCCTACTTCTGTCAGTAAATGTCTAATCTAAGTAGCTTCAGCAGTGGCGGCTGCCATTGACTTATATTCAGCCTCTGTACTGGATCTGGCAACAACCTTTTGTTTCTTACTACTCCAAGAAACTAAATTCATCCCAACAAACACACAATAGCCGGATACCGATCTGCGTTCATCTAGATCTCCTGCCCAGTTCGCATCAGAATAAACAGTGATCTCATGTGCATTTTGCTCATTTGTCTTTTGCTGATATATGAGGCCATCCCCAACAGTTCCCTTTAGGTATCAAAGTATCTGTTTAACTGCTTCCATATGCCCTTCACATGGTGCATGCATAAATTGAGAAACTTGATTCACCGAGTAGACTATATCTGGACGAGTAAAGGTAAGATATTGTAACATACCTACTATGCTACGATACTGTGTGGGATTATCAAAAGGATCCCCATCTTGAGACCTAAGCCTTTGATGAAGGACACTAGGAGTTCCCAAGGGCTTGCAGTCTTTCATACCCGCTTTATTTAGAACATCAATGGTATACTTATGTTGGGTGAGAGTCATCTCGTCAGAAGTACTGTCGACTTCAACTCCAAGAAAGTATCGTAGCTTGCCAAGGTCCTTCATTTTGAACCTTTGATTCAAGAGATGTTTCACTTCTTTAATGCGCTCATTGGAACTGCCAGTGATGATGATATCATCTACATATATCAATAACAGAGTAATTGTGTCTTGGTTCTTAAAGATAAATAAGGAATGGTCAAGAAGAGATTTCTTAAAACCATATTTTTGAATTTCAACAGAGAAACTGTCGAACCAAGATCGGGATGCCTGCTTCAATCCATATATCGCCCTTTTTAGTCTGCATACATATTTTGTAGGATCGCCTTCTGCGTAGCCAGTGGGTTGTTCCATGTATACTTCTTCTCTCAAATTTCCATGAAGAAAGGCATTCTTCACATCAAGTTGGCTAATAGTCCATTGATGTTCAATAGCTAAAGAAAGTATAATCCTGATTGTTCCCATCTTCACCACTGAACTAAAAGTTTCATCATAGTCCTGTCCTTGCTCTTGTGTAAAACCTTTGGCTACAAGTCTCACCTTGTAGCGCTCTATAGACCCATCTGGTTTATACTTTATTTTGTACACCCATTTCGAACCAACAACATTTCTGTCAAGTGGTCTTGATACAACATCCCACGTACCACATTCATGTAGAGCTTCCATCTCCTCATTCATTGCTTCAATCCATCTTCTGGAATTTGATGCTTGAGAGAACGTTGTGGGCAGTGTTGTGAGAGGCGTACGCCTCAATACCTGAAGCGTACGCCTCATAGGCCAAGCGCACGCTCAAGGTATTGAGGCGTTGCATTGAGGCATTTCAGGCTTGAAACTTACGCTTCACTCATGTGAAGCGCACGCTTCAAGTCGAAATGCGCTTCGCTTCTAAAGCGTACGCATCTGTGTAGTCCCTGCAAACCGCCCCTTTCCTGCCAAAATCCGTCGTCGGGGACAGTGACGAGCAGGTTGGCGCCATTGTCAATGGGCTCGGACCACTTGCGGGAGAGCCGAGGTCAAGTTCGCAGAAGGTGAGATGCTTCTGAGCGTCGATGGCAGCATGGCCAGAGGGGTCCTGGTTGGCTTCGGAGTAGTTGACCTTCATGGCGGCAAAGATGGAGTTGTTGCAGTCGACGACAACGATGGAGTAGACGAGGGTGTGGGACTTGTGAGCCTCAAGAGGGGTGGAGATGGGGAGGCGGGCAGCAGTGTCGCGGTTGAGGGCGTAGATGAGCTTCTGCTTCTCGCAGGCGCCAATCAGGACAGCGCGGCCCTTGGGGTCGACGGCGAGGAACATACCCGGGACGATTCGGCAACAACTGAACTTGCTGAAGGTCTCCTGGTGGACCTGGCGTTGCGCTCCTTGTTGTACTCGAGGATGTTGCTGCAGTCGGAGTCCTACTGGGAGCCGGTGAGGCAGAACTGGGAGAGGGAGCGGTGCGAAAGACCTGAGAGAGAGAGAGAGAGATGTGTGCGGCCTGGAGTCTTCCTTCTCAGGATTGGTAATGTATCTCTGATTCTATGATTTTTTTTATGCCTGGGGTGGTGGCTTTGAAATGTATTTTGACAGGACCAGATCCCTCAGATTTGACATTGAGCTGACGCCTTGACCGTAAGGAAATTGTTCATCTGAAATGAGGTCACTAGACCGGCTACCAGCTTGTATCTTATTCTTTTTAAGTGATGACAATACATTAACGGAAATTAAAATAGTCTGAAGTAGGCTTTTTTTAGCTACAATTAGGAGATATCATGCATAACAAGTAAATTTTGGTATCCTTTAATTACCTTGGTGATCTATGGTTCAGTGATGTTTCACATGGATTCATTAGGTAGATCAAGATCAAGGTTTTTCCTAGAGCACCTTTTCCAAATTTGAGGGATGATAAGAGGAAAGATGTCCATTTGATGAAAGTCCACTGGCATTTGTCTTTTTAGATAGTCTTGGCTTTGAGTCTTAAAGTAAAGCTCGACCTGTGATATAATATTTTATGTTTGATTACCAGCTAGGATTTGAGATCCATTTTTTCATATCTGCACATTTAGATTTTGTTAGCAATATAATATTGTCAAATATATATCTGAACCGAGGATCATGAAGCTTACTCTCCAACGCCTCGAGGCTTACGCCTCGCTTTATAACATGCTCAACGCCTCGCTTCGCCTCAGCGCATTTAACAACCTTGGTTGTGGGTTCATCTTCTTTATTCAAGGCTGTTAGAAAGAGTTGAAAATCTAATAAGAAATTTTCATAACTGACCCATCTTTCAATTGGATGACGAGTTCGTGTCGATCTTCTATTATCAGTGATGTTGGGTGTGGAGGATCTGTCTGTTTCTGAATTAACTATGGTGGGCGGCTCTCTTTCTCGGCGAGCGTAGACAAGACCTTTATACCTTTGTGAATTCAAAGTTGGGTCTGTATTTTCATGAGCAACCACTTCATCAACAAACATAGATTCCTTATTCTTTTGAGTACAGTTTGAGCAAACCTCACTAGTTTCAGAGAGAAATTCATAATTCAACCAAGGATGATAAGCCTCAACTTCAGGTTGTGATTCTGAAGAACTAGTACATCGACAATCAAAATTCAATTCATCGAAGATGACATTTCTTGATATTTTGATGCGCTTGCTCACCGGATCATAGCACCTGTACCCTTTATAGTCATCGACATAGCCTACAAACCTGCACTTCAGGGCCTTGTCCTGAAACTTATGTCTTATTGAACTATCAACATGAACATAACATAGACAACCAAACACATGCAAATCATGATAGTTGGGATGTACACCAAAAAGACACAAGTAAGGAGACTTGTTTTCCAAAATAGTCATGGGTAAACGATTTATCACATGAACTGCAAAATGAAAAGCCTCTGTCCATAAAGTGATTGGGAGACTGTTGTCGTGCATCATGCTCATCGCACTCTCAACAATATGGCGATGCTTTCTTTCAACAATCCCATTCTGCTGAGGTGTGTGTGGGCAAGACACCTTTTTCCTTATCTCGTTACTTTGGAGAAAGTTAGTAAAGTCAATGGATGAAAATTCACCTCCTCCGTCACATTGGAAACTAAGGATGTTTCCAGAAAATTGGTTTTTGACAAAGGAATGGAAGTTTCAGAACAACTTGAAGGTCTCAGATTTGTGTTTCATGAAAAATATCCAAGAATAACGAGAATAACTGTCAACAAACAAAAGGTAATATCTAGTTCCAGATATGAAAGCAACTGGAGCAGGCCCCCAAACACCAGAACAAATAGTCTCAAAAGGTCTTGAAGCTCTTTTATTGATAGAATGAAATGGTAAAACATGACTCTTACATAAGAGACAACTGGGACATTTGTTGTCATCGACATTTATTCTTAAACTTGACTTGGGAATGAGGTTATTTGAAACAAGCTTTTCAATGAAACTACTACTGCAATGACCTAGACGACCATGCCAAAGATTTGGCTTATTGATTTTAGAGACACTGAAGACACAAGTGGAATTTTCAGAAGGCAACGATGATTGGAGCTTCAAGTTTGGATATGCAGAGCGAATATGTGCTGAAGGATCTTCTTGAAAAACATACATATTGCTTGCCGTTTTCCTCTAGCGAATGTCTCCTTTGTGCAGAGATCCTTGACAAGAATAGAAGATGGAGTAAATTCAACTGAGACTTTGATATCATCAACAAGTTTAGAAACTGAAATGATATTTTTCTTGATTTCAGGAACATAAAAAACCTTTGAAAGATTGATAGAAGATTCGGACAGCGGTATAATGGAGTTTCCAATATGAGAGACAGAGTGGTGTGATCCATCTCCAGTAACTATATTGCTTTTACCAATATAAGGAATAAGTTTTAGGAGCTTATCTGCATCACCAGTAACGTGAGTCACCGCGCCAGAGTCCACATACCAAGTACCTTACTCATTTTGTTTCGGATTCAATTCTGCTAAAGCTGACAACAATAATTCCTTTACTTCTCCATTGGTCCTTATAATGTTTATGCTTCTTTTTGCTCCAGTTTGGGTTGATTTTCCTTTATTTAAAGGATTGAACCAACAATTAGCTTTGATATGCCCCCTTTTATTACACAGAAAGCATATAGGGATTGGCCTCTGTCTTTGTGAGTTGGTATATGTGTTGAGTGTGGGTAATAATCCACGACCTCCTTGACCATTTCTCCCATGTCCTCCTTTTCCCTTGATATCATAGCTTCCTCGTCCTCGTGCATAAGTAACCCCTGTAGCAAGAACTTCATGTGCCCCAGTATGCATAGATGATTCTTCAGAAAACCCCTTTAGGTTCATCTCATATTATAACAATTTTGCACGCAGATCTTCATAATTGGGGAGCTCAGGTAAACATAACAATGAAGTAACAATCATATGATAGTCGTGTCCCAATCCACTGAGAGTTTGCTGTACCAAATCTTTATCAGTAACTGTACTTCCAACAACTGCAAGTTGATCTGTGATAACCTTCATTTTGTTCAAGTATTCTATGATGGTCATGGAATCCTTTCTTAACATTTGAAATTCTCTTTTAAGAAACATAATCCTGGCCTGAGAAACCTGTGAGTATGTCTGAACAAGTCCGTTCCAAAGTTGCATGGCAGTACAGTCATCTGGAATTGCTACAAGTACCTCTTGTGACAGTGTAGATGTGATATAAGCAACAAGCGCTTGGTCTCTTTTCATCCAAGCCACAAATTCAAAATTTCTAACATATACTGTAGTAGGTTCCCCTTTATTGTCCCTTTCCTCTTGTGATATGAATTCAGGAGGAACTGGAATAGATCCATCCAGATGTCCAAAAAGATCCTGACTCCTAATAAAAGGTATAATTTGTCTCTTCCAAGTCAAGAAGTTACCATTGTTTATTTTTTCAGACACGAGTTGACTGAGGAAGCTTGAAGAAAGAACTGACTGACTAGGAAGTGAATCCATGGTTTACAATATTAAGAATGTATTTAGCATAGTCTGTCAAGAAGTTACCATTTTTTTTTTGAGCAGAAACTAATTCAGATCAATGGCCGATGACAGTGGCTGAATTTGAAGCAGAAATTAAATATTTGTCAGATTTCTGATTTTCAAAAGTGATTGAATATTGAATATGAAAGTTGTGAATATGAATTCACGACTGTGAAATGAAAAGCAGTATAGTTAACTAGCAAAGTGTATGAAGGACAGAATGCAGTGTAGCTGTATCAAAACAAAACCCGATTGCGTGATTAGGTCACGCTGTGATCAAAGTCAACTAGCAAAGTGTATGAAGGACAGAATGAAGAGATATTAAAATATATATAAGAGATATTTAACTGTGTAACTCAGACAAGAAGGAGAAGAAATGATCAGATCTGATTAACGTCAGATCTGATCATTGTCTGGAGATGGAAACAAATGCGAGATGAAAGAAGGTGCAGACGAGATTAGGGAAAAGCAAAGGTATTTTTTTGAATATCGTCAGATCTGAATAATGCCAGATCTGATTGAACTTGGGTAAACCAGAAAAGAGGGGCAGACGAGATTGGGGAAAACAAAAGTATTTTCTTGACTTAGGAGAAAGAAAAAATACCGAGGAGAAAGGGATCTTTAAGACGTACCTTTTTGGATCGATTCCAGCTTCACTTGTAACATTGCTTTGATACCATGTTAGTTTTTGATCCACTCGTGAGAGCTGAGAGACAGGGAAAGAGAGAGGGAGAGAGCAGAAAATAAAAACCGATAACCCCAAATTACACAGGGTCGGCTGCTGTATGATCTCATTTATAATAACATACAAAAATATAAGACTAGGATACAAAAGTACCCTTATTACAAAAAGGTAAATTACACAGTACCATTAATGACACGTTACGGGTCTGGATCTCCAGACCCGTGACCCGTAGCTGGAGAGTACACTTCTTTTCATACACAACATAGAAGTGATTTTTTTTAAAGTTCTTTATGGCTATTGTGTGCATTCGGTTTATGCGTTTTTTATCAACATAGATATAGATTCGAGTGTTGGATCATGAGTTACTTTAACACATTCCCCTCGGGCAACTACCTCCCCTTCGACTTGAACGTTCCTTCCATCAACGATGACGACAACTTCAACCCCCATCGTCTAATTTTTTATTATTAGTATTTTCTTACAATACAAATTGTTAACAACAAGATGCGGTTAACAGAAAAGGTGAAAAACACTGAGCTACGTTGCGTTTATCAGGTGCACGCAATGAACGGCCACGATGCTCAGATGACTTATAAAGTCATTTTCAAAATGACCTGATCTGAATCCAATAATTAGTGGATTGATTTAAAAAAAAAGGTTACTTGATGATTGATGTATCTGCAAAGACATGCCTTATGTACCAACAGGGGCTCGAGTAGTTGGTAGAAGCTGTCAGTGTACGTCTCCTTGTGGTGAGACGTTGCAGGTTCAAACCCTAGTAGTATGTTAAATAATAACTGGTGGGTGAGGTCAAATCCTTATGTTGAATAATAATTGGTGGGTCTGCCTAACTCCAGTTTGCCTTTAAAAAAAAGACATGCCTTATGTTTGAGAAATGACAACCAATAAGTTTATATAAAACAGTCGTTCCTGTTAGCAAAACAGACTATTTTGCCTCTAACCGCTGTTTACTCTCTCGGTACCATTTTTGTAATTGTTTTATTTAGTATGACAAAAACAGAGTGAAGAACACACTTAGATTGTAATCATGCATTTTTACATTAATGAACTGGTAGGATTTGCCTAACCCCAACTTGTTTATGAAAAAAAAATGATGAAACAACGTAATTGGCAAGACTTTAGATATATACATAAATCTTCATTCTTTAATATTTTGTATTTGATCAACTTGCCTTAAGGGTCTCCAGGATTCAAGTGCCATTGCATTCATCTAAGGGTAAATTCACCTAATACTTTTTCCAGGAGAAATTCACTTAATACTTACTCTTTTAGAAATTTCATGTACGGTTGAATCTAAGAAACCGGTAGGGGTCTGCTAAACCCCAATTTTTTTTATATAAAAGAAAAGGTGTGCAATGAATCGGTCAATCCACATACTACATGAATTGGGCTAGACATTAGTTTGACTTCACTTATTTATTAAATGCATCAAACACAAACTCTAAAGCAATTCTATTTTACTTGACAAAATTAACTTGAATTCTCAACATGATTCACTAACAGTTACCATAAAACAATATATGGCAAAAGATTAGCCGCCAAGTATTAAGGTCAATAATTTGATATAAATTCTATATTTGCACCAATTGCATATATGACTACCATTCTTTACTAGAAAGTGCAACTGTTGTTAAACAATCACTTTCATGGAAATTTGTGTTAAAAAATATTTTCTTGGATAGAGATCTTGAAGATTATCTAAATAAGAACTTTATGGTCTCAAACAAGCTGTCCATGATCAAACCGAGAGCTTGAACTTGGTTGTTGAAGCTCCACCCGGACTTGAGTGTACTTTACTGGTTAACAAACCAAACTTGACTCTAGAGTTGGGGTTGAGTTTATAACCTAGGGTTAGACATATGGGCTGAGGTTCCAAACCACCACGCCTGGACTTGTTGTGGCTAATTGCTCAACTTCTTTGGTAAGACGACATGAGACCAAAGCTGCCGAGGCAAGTTGGTAGTTGAAAGTAGAAAATTTCAATCCCCACATGAATGCGATGCTACATACATGCCAACCACCAATTTGCTTCCTCGAGCAGAGCAGCTTCGATCTTTGCACCGTTGGCTGGGCTTATGTGACAATTAATGCTGGTCCTCCCTCGAGCAAGGAAGGATCCACCAGTATTCCTTTTGCCATGTATAACATGACCTTATTTGTCCATGTCCCTGCTTTCACGAATTTATTGGTAATTACCGACACTTTTTTCTTTTCATTTTTTTCCACCTCGATCGGATCAATGGGGTAGAGAGAGAGAGAGAGAGAGAGAGCAGAGAGGTTCTTTGCCAAAATAAAAGAGTACAAGAGGGTTGGTAGTAATCACCGACACGAGCATCATCTCCACCATCCATCTCTCATCATTTTACTACTTTTATCTATTTATTTTATCTTCCTGCTGCTTTAAATAAAGAAACAACAAACAGTTAAAATCCCCCAAGACAAGGAAAAAACTAGAAAGGACCAATCTCTCTCTCTCTCTCTCCAGTGTGAAGCGCTACCAGTCTATCACTGATTGCTTCCTGCGCCCCCTCCTTGCTCCTCTCGCTCTTTCGTCTCTCAGACACAATGTCGCCATCTTCTTCTTCTCGCTGAATCTAATCACCACACTCCCATTCTCTTCTTTCCTCCATTTTCTTTTTCTTTTTGGTCTTTTCCCCCTTCCCCACATTCAGATTTGGGAGAGACAGATGAGGAGGCATGGATGGCAGCTCCCTTATCACCCGCTTCAGGTCTGATCACCATCGCCCAAATGCCTAAATAGAAACAAAATGTCAATCTTTTCTCGTTTCTTGCATCACCGTGTTTGTTTTTGTTGATGAGTAAAACTTTTTCCATTCTGTAGGTGGTCGCTGTTGCTGTTTTCTTAGCACTGGGGTTTGCATTTTATGTATTCTTTGTGCCGTTTGTTGGTGGGAAGGCGTTCCAGTACGTCGTGATGGGCCTCTACACTCCTTTGGTATATCACATGCCCTTCCTCTCTCTCTGTCTGTCTTTTTTCTTTGTTTTGAAGTAGAGATGATGCTTTTTTCCTCTCTCTCTCTCTCTCCTAGATCTGCTCGCGTTTCTCGTTAAACTGTTTGTGGGTATCTTCATTTCTTTATTTCTTCGGTTGTATGCAATGTGTGAAATGAGTTGATAAGATTGATGGTCTCTTGGTTTTGTCCGTCAGTAGATCCACGTTCGATTGCCGTTGGTTGCATTATAGAGTGGCTGTGTCGTACCCAGGGGAACATGTTGTTAGGTCCTAATTCTAACGCAGAGATTTGGATGATCTAACAAGTTAACGCCGTCCTTACTCAGATAAAGGCATTTGGGGCCAGATTGTTCTATCTGTAGTATGAATAGCTCGGGCATTTGTTTTTTATTTCCCTTTATTTGTTCTGCATTTTTTTCTAGCAGATCCCTTTCTTGGTTCCTGCAGATTGTGATGGGTAGGAGTCATTGTGAATTTGGTTGAGTCTAATTAGTGTATTAGAGTAGGATATGCCCGCCCTTGCTTTTCTCTTGTGCTGTACCGGAGCTTCCATTTCGTAGTTAAGTTTCGATGGGCTCTTTGCTACCTTCATCCTGATTGACCGTTTCCTCCTTAACATCCCGACTTTCTGCTTTGTTCTTTCAGTGGGTTGTTGCACATGGTGTGTTGTTCGGTACCCGATGGATCCCTGTTTGCAGAGAAAACATCATTTCGGAATTTCTTTCCCAATCTTGAGATAAGAATTCTCTGTTATATTTGGGAAACATTCGGTATTTGTGGATATGTTTCTTTTTTAACAACGATACCAATGACAATAATAGTGATCATTATTAGAATTATAACAATGCTGATAACGCCAAGTACCATAGCGTATTAGGGTATCTGGAGGCAGCCAAATCGAGTGACCTAGTGTCTTCACATAGGTAATTTATGTGAAGCCCCTCCCCAAGTTACATGAGGAAACTGAACATACTCAGGGAACCCAAAAATCTACAAGTGGGCATATTTTCGATGATTACGAGAGGCCACAAGGCCCACTGAGCCCTGCAGGATATGGGTGTGGCTGAACAAAAGTAAACAGGTTGCCTGCTGATTTCTATGCTAGTGTTTTAGTTGATGTGCCACAGCATCGGCATGGGTTATAGTGTAATGGTGCATGGGCAGGCCAAAGCCTGTGACAATCTTAACAATGTTGTTCTTGTTATTGTTAATGGTGACCTTTGTTTTGTGGATGCTTCTGCTTGTGAATCTGTGTCACATGGATACAAAAGTGGGACACGGTGCGGATACACTTAGTACAATACGATAATTTTAAAAAATTAGAACATGGTGACACGGCCTTACACACACATAGCTATATGTATGTGTGTATGTGTAGAAAACAACAATTTTAAATCACTACATTTAGGAACATCAAATAATGAAACTAAGATGAAATTGAAATATAATGTAATTAATGACAATCTTTAAAATAAAACATAACCCAAGTGAATATGAAATAAGTAAATAAGATCATAAAGAAAATAGATAAAGTTAATTACACAATGTTGATTGTGCATGAAACTGGTTTGACTATGTCAATGAAGTGTCGTATTGTGTCCATGAAGTGTCTGAGTGTTGTGTTGTGTCGTGTCGTGCCGATACGGGATACACATGCTAAGTGAAGTGTCCATGTGACATAGTTGTGAAAATCGAGATGTTAATGTCCTTGGTCCATAGTGAAAATCATATATGTTTTCTTCAGGTTCATAGTGCAAATCACATATGATTTCTTGAGGGAAATGATTTCTACATGCTTTTCTTCAGATTTTCACAAGCTTTTGAAATTTACCCTTGGCTGTTTTTGGTGGTAAATGAATGATATAGTTTGCAATTGCAATTTTTGGGCTTGTTCGTACCAATCATGCTTCAGCGCATACATATTCTACAGTTTAGGAATACAAATCTCTAATGTCATTTATCTAAGAGAATTCTTTGTTTCTCCTGTTGGGTAGGAACTATATCAGATTGTTGTTCTTTACTGTAACAGAATTGAAGAATCTGTACCTTCAAAAGAGATATTTACAAGCCTTTGGAGCATAGTTTTGATGAATTTTAATCTTGACTATATTTGTGTTGAGATTTTCAGTTGAATGGAAGAATTTCTGTAAACGCAGACAGATTAATCCATGTATATGGATGATTCATGGTTAAGGTACATGTATACTAAAGAGCAACTAAAAGCTACCCGGAGAAAGTGAGGTGTTAAATAGAAGATTGGTAGAAGAGTGCAGTAAGCCAGTTAAAATCCACCAATGAGAGTAACCATTAGTTCTTTAACTCAGATGATTTCAGATGGGTTTCCCTTCTACAGTAATTATTATGCTGAACTTACTGTTTACTTTTTATTACAAGCCTCTCACATGATTTCATCCATGAAACTCTTTCTAGCTAAATGTTCTTGTTTGGGAGAACTCAAAGTCCAGAAACAATGCCCTCTCCTGCCTTACATTAGCTGAAGACCTATCCGTGGGTTTGTGGTCACATATATGTGCCCTAAAGCAGGATTATTTTGGAGTTTCTTCATTGGCATTCTGCCATTAATCAGCTTGCAACAACCATCTCATTTGGGTGTATCAGGTTTTCATCTGGACTGGATGTCCATCCCATCTCACAGTTGGAATCTTGTTGTATGGGAAAAAGAGTATGGTTGAAAATTTGGAGATGGTGGGCAGAATCCACTTGGTGGTAACATAATGATGTCTGTGCATAACGTAATTTACAGGTTTCTGCTTTGGTGGGTTGGCTTTGTGGTGATCATCTTCCCTTGGAGGTCATTGTTTTTGGCTTGGATTTGATATCTCTTTTTCTCAAATGACATATTTAAGTTCCCATATTCTCTTGTACCCACTTTCACAAGATTGCTTGGGTTGGAAACACAGCACAACACCCCCTCCCCCCCCTCTACCCCCCCCCCCCCCCCCCCCCCCACCACCACACCCACCACCACCACCACCACCCACCCACCCACCCAAAAAAAATAAAAGGAGAACTTAAATCAGCCTAGCTTTTCATGGTTATATCATGAATGTATTCAAGTTGAACTTATTAAAGCTTGCTTCACTGATCTTCCTAAGCTTGCTTGTATTACCAAACTTATTAGATGCTGGAAGCACCATCTTTTGACTGTTTGAATAGAAGCTGCACCATGATCAGGCTTTTTGGATGGTAATGACGTAATGTATTTAATTATTGAAATGGAATTCTATATATGTTTTGTAAAAGTTGATTTGCTGCTTTATTTCCTTGCATGTGTATTGAAAAGTTGACACTTTTCTCATTCTTCATTTTTTCTCTAATGCAGCTTTACGTAAACAAATGGTGTCTGATTTTCTTTAACTAGAAGAAAAAATGAAAATCTATTCCATGTCTTCCTCTCCATTACTGTGCCAAAATCTTTTAACTTATCAATGTGTCCCACACCTTTTTGATGCATACTACTAAATAGTAAATATCCTATTCGTTTGAATGTCTTGCCATTTTTTTGTGTTTTAATAGTGGTGGTGTTGTGGATGCTTTGCACGGCCATTTGGTCTTTTCTATTCTTTTGTTGTTGTTTACCACATGAATGCTAAAGCAGGGTGTACTCTGTTGTGTCCTGCAGATCACATGTGTTTTTTTCCTATACATTTGGTGTGCTGCAACTGATCCTGCAGATCCTGGAGTTTTCAAGTCAAAGAAGTACTTAAAACTTTGCAAAAGTAAAAAACACTCTAACCCCAAAGAAACTAAGGCAGGTATTGGAACTTCTTCACCAAAGAGTGATGTGAATTCTGCCACTGTTAAAGCTGGTGACAAGGCACTGGATAAGATTTCAGTCACGGATACCACAGAGAAGCATTCCTATACTGAAACAGAGAAAAAGAATATATGCTTTCATGTTCTATCTATTTGCTTAGCCTTGCTGGCATGGTGTCCATTGGCTTTAATTAGAAGTCTTCCTTGTTCTCATGAGCAGTCTTCAGAACCACGAACAAGTGAAGATGGCATGTTTTACTGCAGTCTTTGCAAAGTAGAGGTATGCAGCTGATCTTTTAGGAATACAGATCTAATTGTTTCTCATTGCAAGGGACCTGTTGATATATGCGTTTTATACTTTTATAGGCATAGATGTACTGGCTTAGATTTTATATATGTTAATCCATAGAATTTTCCTATTAAGAGCGCGTGCATTCACACACATGTATGCTTTATGGCGATGAATAATTATATCAGTGGCTTATCCTTGTTCTTTGAAGTCTGTCATATGGACAGTCCATTTTTTCTCTTGCACAATACTCCTGTGTATATTATTTTCAAACATGTTACATAATAAAAATGGCTGTATACTTTATTCCATCAATTTGAGATAGATTCAGGGAAATTATCTGATGTCATCTGGCTATTGCTATTCCCAACTCCTATTGTAGCCTATTAAACCTCCTAAGCTTGCTTGTATTACCAAACATCATTGATTCATCCCTGATGAGATACACATGCTGGAGCTAAGTATTCCTTTGCATGTTTGGTTTCTGTTTTATCAGCTCTGCAATTTTCATGCCTGGAGCGATCAAGAAAAAACCAAGGTCATGCCATGATATTTTGTTGGAAAAAAACTATACTGTGTGAATCAAATCATAGGTTATTACTGCCTCTGAGTCAAGCAGCAACTGTTGACATGTCAATTATGCAGAAAACCTTATGTTATGTAAGGGAGTGTTTACATTAATCTATCCCAATTTTCAGCATGCTGCTAGCTGCTTCATCCCTAAGATGAATCTCTCTTAGAATCAGGCTTGTAATGCACCCTCGGTGATGGATGCATGAGCTAGTAACCATGTTCGGCCAGGTCTGGCCCATTCCTCGAATGAAGTTGTTATGGGATCCTATCCACCAAAATCTTCACTTCTGGTTTCGGTGAACGAATATTCATTGAGTCCTCTTTCCGGACAACACATACGATGAGACCCACCAACAAAGACTTAAGTAATTAGTGAACCTCTGAGAAATGAGAGTGAATCCTGTCAAACGCTGGGTGAGCAATCTCACCCAGTGTTCACAAACACGAACCCCCATCTCTCTGTGGGTCCCACTTGTACTGAGCTACAGTAAAGAGGAGTGGGATTTGTGGTTGTAAACGCTTGATAAGATCCGCTCTCCTGAGAAATATATATTTATGATTAGTTCAAGTTTAGTTTCTTATGGAAATGTCCAGCTGAATTTTGTGAAATGTTTACTACAGTGTGCAAAGAACCCTTCAAAATGGCCAAATGGCATTGTTGTTTGATCCAAAAGAGCATTTAGCTCAGCAGCATGTCCCCGATCACAATGCATACAAAGTGCACAAAGGCCCCGCGGCCAAATTGGTCAAATAACATTGTTCTTTAATCCAAAGGGCCAGTGAGCTCAGCAGCATGTCCTGGATCACAATGTGTCCTTGCAAATTTTTAAATCTCATTTTGGGCTTTGAAGCTCAAGAAAATGTATTCAAATGAATGTGCATTGATTTGTTTTCAAAGGATGAGCTTCTCTTTTTCTGTTATTTTCTCTGGAAAATGAAATTTGATTTTTGATGCAGGAGGATGAATTAAATTGTCCAGCTATTTTTACCCCAATCTTGGTGGTGTCCTTGATTTCATGACTATCATACTTAGACATACATTTGTTTAAGAAATATCTGTTTAGTTCACGAAGATTGTAGATTTTAGGCATCACTATTGTACATTTTCACAATTGGTTGCAATTGTGAAAATTTTCACGTGTCTGTAATGGTAATATGTTTTCTCATGAACTTGTCAAATGCAGGTTTTTAAATACAGCAAGCATTGTAGAGTTTGTGACAAGTGCGTTGATGGTTTTGATCATCATTGCCGGGTAATGTCAAAAGACTGCAACTGTTTGGACTGCTGTTAATCCATTCTGAGGCTGTCTAATACTATTTTGATTTTTGTTTGTAGTGGCTTAACAACTGTATAGGTAGGAAAAACTATCGACGGTTTTTCACCCTCATGTTGTCAGCTCTTCTCTTGGTAAGTTATAGTTTCTGTTTGGTTCCCTTATCTAGAGCGGTAGGATCACATGTGATGCAAACTGACACTAGATACCCCTGCTACCTGCCTGTTGCAATGATCGATGGCCGTTTGATTTATCCGTTGTACTGCTCCTTGAGTGTTCCCCTCTTTGCCATCTGTAAACTGTCTATGAGCTTCCGACGGTAACACAATTGTCCAAGCATCTAATTTTGCAAGCTACCAGGACTGTGCCCATGGATCCAACTTTAGAAAACGCTCTAGTATGCATTTGATTTTGGGTCCTTTTCATTTTGGTTGACTATTGACAGGTATCCATGGTTTGTCCACCTTGGGCTTGAGCTTGCAGCTTATTCTACAATGGTCAGCTGGGATTCTTGTACTGATTTGCTGTTTCCTTGAGCGAAAGCGGTTCACTGTGGAGATCATTGCAAAGTTAGGCAGCAGTTTCTCTTTGGTTCCCTTTGTTGTTGTAGTGGTGAGTCTTTTTTCTTTCTTCATATTTGTTTATGCATGACTTGTCTCCTGTCACTTCTTTCATTGGAGTGTATCTTCTTTTACAGGCTTCTTGCACTCTCTTGGCCATACTGGCAACCCTACCACTTGCTCAACTTTTCTGCTTTCATGTGCTTCTTATAAAAAAGGTTTGTATTTCTCAGCATAATAACCTTGTGTTGTTGATTAGATTCAATTTAGTTATTCTGAGCAAGACAGCTGGTCTTAGACTTGGTTACTGGTGAAATATTGTTTTTGAGTTAGCATACTTGGTAAATTTTCTCTTTTCTGCTTGTGTACAATTTGCTTGTTCTGCATATTGGTGGTCATGTTTGACTTGCCTTATTTTATGTTATGGAAATCAGTAAGTATTTTCTTTTCAAGTACATTATATAATCTCTTTCACAGAAACATAGCTGATAGTCACAAATTGTGACAATATTTTGTTTCTATTGCCTTTTAATTTTTTGGGAAATTTTCAAAAAATGCACCTAAAGTTTGGGCATTGATAAAAAATATATCTAGGTTTTGGAAAATTTAAAAAATACACCTACATTTTTGCACCGTTAACCAAAACAAACTTCCATCCATTTAACCTAGGCTATCATTAACCCAAGATGAGTTAAGAGAGCTAACCTTTCAAAGACTCCTTCCCTCTTTCTTAGGTGCATTTTTGAAAATATGATGTTGAGGTTAAATGGTAATTCTACATCACATTTAACAGAAAACTTGACTGTAGTAAACTCCTGGGCCTTTTCAATTAAGCATGATATTTTTTGTGTTTTTAAAATTTTTTAAAACTTAGATTCTTTTTTATTAATGCCCAAACTTAGGTGTTTTTTTGAAAGTTTTCTGAAGTTTTTTTTAATAAAAAAGCTTAAGTATTGTGATAATTTGAACACACTCCTTTGAAATGAGCTGAGAAATGCAGCTTTTAAGTCCTTAATAATCTTTTAGATTTAAAGATCCAGGAAATTTGCCCAAAGAAAAAGCACTTTTGTATGTTTTACAAGAAAACTTTTGCTAAATATTATTGGCAAGCTGATATTTATGATTGTGACATAACCTAATACATTCATGTGTGTGTCTGTGTGTGTATTTATTAAGACTGTATATGTACATACGGGTCGAGGTCTGGACCCGTCTCCTTGTATTCTCACATGATAGATAATATCTGGAATATTGGGTCTGGACTGAAGAATCACAAATCCGATCCGATCAGTGTACTATATATATATATATATATATATATATCAAGGAATAGGGCACGATTCTGATTGATTAAGAATCGTGCTACTCCTCTCCCTTTCAGCAGTGATATAGAAGAACCGAACATACAGGTACGTGATTTCTGACATGGTATCTGAGCAGGTTGAAGTCTAACGATCAGGTCAAGTTTCTCTTTTTTCTCTTGTTCTAAATCAGATTCTATTCTTTTCATTTCTCAAAAAAATTCGATTTGATCATATTGGGTCATTTTCTTTTCAGTCATTCTTTCTCCTCTCAACGTCAATATGAATCTGATCATGTCTGATCAGATTTGTCATCCCCTTTATTTTCCAAACAAAAAAAAAATTCTCCCAATATCGATTCAGGTCACGTTAGCCTGATTTTCCCTTTTCTTCCATAAGTGGCAAATCAAATCTGATCATATCCGATCAGATTTGATTCTTTTGAATCTCGATCGCCACCCAATCTCTTTCCTAACGTCGGATCTGATCATTCAGATCTTATGAAGGCAGATTGAATTATAACTGATTTTGGCAAATCAATTTTTCCCTCCTTTCACAACATCAAAATTGAATCCGATCATATCCAATCAGTTTTCTAAACCCTGATCACTCTTCTGCTCTCGTTTTACATCTGATTTTTTTTTTAAATCAGATTAAAACATATTTGTTCTTTTTCTTACCTATATTGTTGGATAAGATCTGATATTTCCAAAACTCAAAGCACGAGTTGATATTTTCAGATCAGATTTGCAAACGTTCCAAATAATGATTTCTGCAAAGCATTTTTGAAGAACTATATCAAGACTGTCCCCCCAAAAAAAAGGTCGGACAGGTCTGTGTTGCTGGGTCATTGAATTGCGGAGCAACTGAACCAAAGTTTTTTTTTCTTATCTTTCTCTTTTAATCAATCTTTTCTTTTTCATCAACTCGTGTTTTCTCATTCTTCTCTTTAGTCAACTTGTTCTTTTTCCTCATGGATTCCCCATCACTTCCGTCCAATTTCCTTGGTCAACTCATATCTGAGAAATTGAATAACTCCAATTTCTTGACTTGGAAGAGGCAAATTTTGCCTTTTATTCGTAGTTTGGACCTCTCTAGTCATCTTGATGGAACGATTCATGCACCTTCCGAGTTCATCCTACAGGAAGAGCGAGATGATAAACTAGTTCGCAATTCAGAGTTTACAACATGGAAAAGAAAAGATTGGGCGGTTGTGGCTTACATTACCTCTACATTTTCTCAAGAGGTATTAGTGGCCATTCCATATGAATGTTCAACTAGAGAATTGTGGGAGATACTAGCGTAGACCTATTCATAGATTTTCGAGGCTAGGATTCTTCATTTAAAGAGAGAGTTTCAGCTCTTGAAGAAAGAGAATTTATCGGTTACAGAATACATGAACAAAGTCAAGAGCATCACAAACCAATTAGCGATGGTGGGATGTGTTATTCATGACAAAGAGAAAATTCAATAGGCGCTGAATGGTCTTGGATCTAACTATCACATGTTGGTCACCTCTCTTCTATGCCTTCTTTCATTGCCTAACTTTGATGATATGCGTGCAAAACTACTGCAGTATGAAGTTACTATTAGAGGTGAGGAGTTGACTTTAAATTCCAGCAATCATGAGGTTCTTGTTATAGGCATGTTGGCAGGACGTGGACGTGGAGGCTTTTGAGGTGGACGGGGATAGGGAAGAGGTAATCAAGGAGGTCGTGGATTACTTCCCACGCCTAACATGTCACCCAACTCATTCCTAGGGAATCAATCTTCTAGACAGATACCAACGTGTTTCAAGTGTAATAAAAAGGGACACATTAAGACAAATTGCTGGCATAATCCTCAAAACTGAGGTAGATTTAATGGTGTTGGGCCTTCCACTAGAGGACAAGAAAGGGATGAAAAGGAGAATGTGAAGAACCTCTTGATTTTTGCTCCTTTCGAGTTAAGTTTCAAGCAAACTGAGTAGAGGACTTGGTACATTGACTCTGGGGCTGCTACACATGTGATAGGTGACGTTGGTAAGATTTCACAACCCATTCCTTATCGTGGTAAATTTAGTATTAAAACGGGAGATGGTGCTCTCTCGCCTATCTCTCATGTTGGAAACATTTCTCTTCCACTCCCCAATTCCTTACTTCTTTTATCTGATATTTATCACTCACCCATTATTATTAAAAATATTGTTTCTGTTTCTAAACTTGTCGATACTAATTCTTGTGTCAAATTTACTCCTTCTGTATATGTCAAGGATCTTCTCACGAAGAAGACACACGTTGAAGGAGAACGACAGGAAAATATGTATATCCTCAAGGAGTCTCCTTCTGCTCGTGTGCTCCAATAAATCCACAGCCAGTTCAGTCAATGTCATTTAAAGATTGTTTTAGTCTGTCTCAGTGTAATAAGTAAAAAAATTGGCATTGTCGTTTGGGTCATTGTAATCGTTCATTCATTGAGAGACTTGAGTCTAGTGGACTTGTTCCACAGTCTAGTTTGAGTATTGAGTCTGGTATTTCTATTTGTTCTGGTTGCCATTTATGTAAGAGTCATGTTCTTCCATTTTACTTAATAAATCAAAAAGAGCTTATGTGCCTTTTGAAATTATCTATTCTGATGTTTGGGGACCTGACCCAAAATCTTCTTTATTGGGCAGTCGGTATTGTGTCACTTTTATCGACAATTATTTCGGATATACTTGGATCTACTTTATGAAACACAAATCTGAAGTGTTCAAGCTTTTTCGCTCATTTTGTGCCTTAGTTTGTGATCAATTCTCATCTCAAATCCAACATTTCCAATGTGATGGTGGGGAGAGTATCTATCAAAGGAATTTATTGAATTTCTCCAGGATAATGGAATAAGTCGTCGAATATCTTGCCTGCACACACCGCAACAAAATGATGTGACAGAAAGAAAACACCGACACATTGTAGAAAGTGCATTGAGCATGATAAATGGCACTCATGTCCCTTTAAGCTTGTGGACAGAAGCTTTTCATTATGCCGTATATATCATAAATTGACTGCCAATGAAATTGCTTGCGAATCAATCTCCTTATTTTACACTCTTTGGGACTCACCTTGATTATAATGAATTGCGAGTGTTTGGTTGTATATGTTATGTTCATATTGACAATTCCCAACGTGACAAGTTCCAGAACAAGGCATGCAAGTGTAAGTTCGTTGGTTATGCTGATCAGTATAAAGGTTATCGTTGCTACGATTCCACTAATAATCGCATTAGAGCCTCACAGAATGTTGTGTTGGACTCATACTAAGAGCCCAGGAAGGGTAGAAGAACACAACGTGAATGATGAAGGTTATCAGCCGTGGCTTGCTGCTGAGATGTTCGATCAAATGGCTACACACGATGCTTCCTCATGTTATACAATATTGACTGAACGAAATAAACCCGATGTGCGTTCACATAGAGAAGAGTCGCCAACCACGCCGGATACTATGCCTACCGTTTCAAATATTACCAAGTTTCAAGGGGTTGTTTATGTACGACGAAATAAAGACATTGCTCAGCGAACCGATGTGCACTATAGAAGGCTTGAGAAGATTCGTCATCCTATTGAAAGATGGGTTAGTTATAACAACTTTTCTACAGACTTACAACTGTTCATCTCCCAGATTGAAAAACAGGGTGAACCTATTAGTTTTTTATAAGCATCTATGTCACTCTAATGGGTTGAAGCCATGAATAAGGAAATGAAAGCCTTACATGAGTGTGGAACTTGGGAGATTGTTCCTGGACCATTCGACAAAAATGTTGTAGGGTCTAAATGGGTCTATAAAATAAAGTATAAACTGGATGGATCTATTGAATGCTACAAGGCAAGGTTGGTGGCAAAAGGTTTCACTCAAGAATATGGGTAGGATTATGATGAGACCTTTAGTCCTGTGGTAAAGATGGAAACTATTCGATTAATTCTATCTTTGTCGGTTCAGTATGGATGGACTCTTAATCAACTTGATGTCAAAAATGCATTTCTGCATGGTAGCCTAAAAGAAGAGGTGTATATGGAGCAACCCTATGGTTATGCAAAATATAGCCCCAGCACACATGTTTGCAAACTACAAGGAGCCATCTATGGGTTAAAGCAGGCTTCTCGTTCATAGTTTGATAGTTTTTCCCTTGAAATTCAGCGATACGGTTTCATTCGTTCTCACCTTGATCATTCATTGTTTATTTTCTGTGATCGTCAGGTACGTACCTTGATTCTTGCGTTATTTCTTGGGAGTTGAAGTGGATAGACAGAATTGATCTTTCATTAACCCAACACAAATATACCTTGGATCTATTGGAAAAGGCAGGCATGACAGATTGTAAACCACTATCCACTCCTAGTGTATTAAACCACAAGCTCAATTCTTAAGATGGGGAATCATATAAAGACTCCAAGCAATATCGTAGTCTCATTGGCATGCTTCAATACCTCACGTTCACCAGACCAGACATTGTGTATGCAGTGAACCAAGTGTCACAATTCATGCATGATGCACGAACAGAGCATATGAATGTTGTTAAGAGAATTCTTCGATATTTAAAAGGTAATCTTGGAGATGGTCTAGTTTATCATCGGTCCAAGTCCAAAGGGGAGCGACATCGATTAGATGTTTACACAAATGCAGATTGGGCTGGAAATCCAAGTGACAGGCGATCGGTTTCTGGATATTGTATTTTTCTTGACAGAAACTTGATAGCATGGAGTAGTAGGAAACAACGTGCAGTTGCACGATCCGGTACAGAAGCTGAGTACTAGTCTATGGCGGCCGCTACAACAGAGGCTACATGGCTGAGACATCTTTTGACTGAGATCATAGAATCTATTATGCCCACCGAACTCTTTTGTGATAATCAAAGTGCCATACAAATTGCTTTCAACTCCATTCATCACAGCCGTACCAAACATATAGAGATTGATCAACGCTTCATTCGACAAAAGATTGAAGATAGAGAAGTTGAGCCGGTTTATGTTCCCACGGCCGATCAAGTGGCAGATTTGTTTACTATGGGACTTACCATCATCCACTTTTGGTTTTTGAACAAGTTGTCCATGGTACAAAACCATGCACAACTTGAGGGAGACTATTAAGACTGTATATATACATACGGGTCCAGGTCTGGACCCGTATCCTTGTATCCTCACATGATAGATAATATCTGGAATATCCAGTATAGACCCAATCCGATCAATGTACTATATATATATCAAGGAATAGGGCACAATTATGATTGATTAAGAATCGTGCTACTCATTGCTATCTCTTTCCTTCTCTCCCTTCCCGTAGTGATATAGAAGAACCGAACATACAAGTGCGTGATTTCTGACAGTATTATGGGAAGATCTGAATTGGATAAATCTTTTTTATTTTCACTATACTTGGAATCGATGAACTTTTTGCAGAAACTTGATAGGATTTATCACTCATTTTTAGCTACTTCAGTAGGATAGCTAGTTACGCAGCAACGCAATCCAGGTCTTGCAGCTAGGGGTGGGCAACAACCCAACCCGCTAATGGATCGGCCCCAGGCCAAAAGCTTGGTTCGGGCTGGCCCATTGGTTAAAACCTGGCCCACAGCCTGCTTGTTAAGCTCATGGGCCTAATCGGGTCGGGCCTATTATATTATATATCAATGTTGTGAAAAGCATTGAGGTGTAGCGAGGCGCTCCACCAAAAACCAAAGAGAGGCGTAAGCCTCAGGGTGTAAAGCGTAAGCCTCAAATTTTTTTAACTTAAAACATTTTAAAAAATACCTAAAATATAAATAAATAGAAGAAATGCTTTATTGATGAAGCAACAACCAATAAGAATAGAAAATCTCAAATAAATATTGAAAAATGTGTATTTTTGCAACAAAAATATATAAAATCTATTATTTTTTAATTCTTATCTTTATTGTAATTTGTATTCCCGAATTACTGCCTTCATATTAATGTCCATGTAGGGACAAAAAAATGCAGTCTTATCTAAACAAAAGAGAGTACATAATCAATGCTGGTAGAAATAAAAAAAGCTAACATAAAAAAAGAATGCAAAAAAAAAATAACCAAGAGACAAAAAAAGATTATCTCTCGGTAGAGAGGGAGACGGAGACGGAGATGGAGTGGGAGAGAACAATTTTCTTCTTACTCCTTGTGTTGTAAAAAAAAAGTGGTTAATATTAAAAAAAATAACTAACATAAAAAAATGCAAAAAAATAGGAAAAAATTAGAGTACCTATCAGCACACACACACACACACACAGAGAGAGAGAGAGAGCAACCTTTTTCTTCTTCTTCCGCCTTGAGAGAGAAAGAGAGAGAGGCCCGACCCTAATTAGGTTCACGACCTCCCTCTTTTTTGTCCCCAAGTATGTTTGATCTGATAATAAAAGGGGCAGGCCTTGCCCTGAGGCGTACACCTCATAGCGTACGAGGCATACACCTGGGGCATTTTGTACCTTTTTCTTGCTCCTCAAGGCACAAGGGGGCCTCGCCTTGGGGTGAGGTGCACCTTTTGTGCCTTGAGACGTGTTTTTAACAACACTACTATATAAAATATATATTTTATGTTATATATACTACACACGGGCTGCTGACCGGCTTGGTTCGGGCCAAGCTTGGGCCTAATTTATAAGCCCAAGCCTGACCCATTGCTCACCTCTACTTGCAAAGGTTGCACATATGATGCATGAATCGACTTTCCATCATTGTCGATGAATAAACATGTGCTAAAAAAGTAGAGCGAGAATGCCCTCAACTCCTTATCTACCCTATGACCGGCCTTCCCTCTAACACAGACTAACTTTCCTTTTATTCTCCTTGCCTTGTTGTTGTCATAATTGTTCTCAACTATGATAACTCCAACCTTTCACATTCAAATGAAGCCTCGGTTGCTCCCAAATACATTTGACATAGGCACTTGAACTCTCCAAACCAAAATGCATTCACTGACTTCCTATGTCACTTCAGTCCGATGATGCGTGCTATGTCTTTCAAGGTGATGGTCATCTCAAAATCAGAGATCTTAAACATGTTGGTTGCCGGATTCCATAACTGCACCAAATCTATGCAACTCAACCAATTTGCCGTAGTGTGAGCTCAAAGCATTTTCGAAAATGCATTCGATCCAGTCAGTCCTTTGCTTCCTTCGATAGTGTTAAGAACTACTTGTGCTTGAAACCAGTAGAACCTATGCATAAGGCTTGTTGGATGCTATGTTTTTTTAGGTTGCAGATCCTACAATTACAATAAAATTTGTATAGAATCAGTAAAATATCATAATTTAATTATTGAACATAATATTCAAATTAAATTCACATACGTATATGACAAATTAAAGATTGAATTGCAAGTATCAAACTAATTGTCTTACAAATATGCTTTACACACATCGCAAATTAATGAATGCATGTTTATATTCACACTAGTTATCCTAAAAATATGCTTTACATGTATATGATAATTTAATTAATAAATTACAATATTCAAAATAGTTATCTTACAAATACGCTTTGCACACACCTATATAACATTTTAAAGATTGAATTGCAAGAATCAAACTACTAGGCTTACAAACATGCTTCAAACACACATGACAATTTAATGAATGTATGTCTATATTCAAACTAGTTGATTGTAAAAAGATGATCCAAAATGTTGGTTGCTTTCCATGTGCATGCTTGTATATAGATTTTCTTTTTCTGATTTACAGCCTTTTGCACGCTCTTGTCTTACTGCCTTTTCCTGACCTTGAATTGTTCAAAAAAATGAAATAAAAAATAAATTCAGTTTTTATGACCTCATTCCCCAGCTAGATTGTACTAAAGTTGTATGGACCATGTCGTATTAATGATCCTTGATTTTCCTCTGTTCATTTTTGTTTTAATTGTGCACCTATACTGCATTTATCTGAGTCATTACATGATATGGCCTGGTTTCATTACCAACATCATACCAAACTATGGACGCTCTCTGAAATATGACCAGGGAATCAGCACCTATGATTACATCATCGCCTTAAGAGAGCAAGAACAATTGGGATTGGGAGATCAGCAGAGTCCTCAGATGTCTCCAGTTAGTTCACTTACCGGATTGAGCAGTGCTAGCTCGTTTAACACTTTTCACCGCAGTGCTTGGTGTACTCCACCACGCCTATTTCTTGAGGATCAGGTTCGCAGCTTCTCAAGCTCTCATTTATTGATGTATCTATTGGTGCTTTTTTTTTAAAGCATGTGCTTGTATAGAGCTGCTTATGAGAATATTGCCTATGATTTCGATGTAACTTTTTTCTCAAATAAGAGCATCATTGTCATTCTGTCAGAGATGGGTGTTACAGTGCTGTCTTTGTGTCTGGAAGACACATGATTGTTTCACCCAGCTGAAAGATGGAAAGCAAGTGTCAAGGCTGTGCCCACCCAAAGGTGTTAGATTCTACTTACCAATTTATGATTAGTTTTTGTAAGATCAAAATGGATATTTTTGTTAGATCAAGGCATGCTTCGTATTCAACTTGAGGTGTTTTAGGAAAATCTTTCTGGTATTTTCTTCTCTTGGATCAGCATTTGCAGAATCTGCAAGGTACTTGAGTCCTATGCAACTTATCTGAGTCAGCTACAGATGAAGACAAGCTGTACAAAATTAAGTGGAGTTCTTGAACTGAGTAAGCTGTGTATTTTCATCTGAAGTCACTCAGATCAATCCCAAAGTGGTGCAACTGATGACTTGTCAGCTTGATTTTTGTTTTGATCGGAGTCATTCAAGTGATTTAGAAGTGACATTAAACCTTTCTGACTAATTGGTTTCTCCTGTTTGCCATATTCACTTTTTGTTGAAAGCAAACACTTGGGAATCTCTTTGATTTTGGAAATAATTTTGATGTTTACTTAAGTTTTCAGCAAAAATCTTCTAAAATAATATGCATTGTTTTGAAAGAATTAAGTTTCTCATTCTACCTATCAAACACTGCAAAATTTTCATGCAAAATAGGGTGTGGTCCTGTATGAGTGATGTCAGATTAAATTTGATGGCTGAAAGCTGATTACATTCTTTCTTCCAGTTTGATGTGGTTCCACCTGACGCTGGCATGTCTTCTTCAAGCAAGAGGGTGCCTTATGATGAACCATCTAAGAAAAGAAACAATGGCTCTGTAAAAATCAATCCCTGGACTTTGGCACGCCTAAATGCTGAGGAGATTTCAAAGTCAGCTGCCCAAGCTAGGAAGAAGTCTAAAATCCTGCAGCCTGTGGCGAGACGGGAGGTGCAAGCAGGATTGGAAACAGATAGCAGCCTTGGTAGTGGCAGTGATCGCATGGCTTGTAGGCTTGACAACCGGAGGCGCAACAATAAGCGAGTCAGGCTTCCAGTTGAACCCGTAGCAAACCTATCATCTAAAGCATCTGATTATGACCTTATGGGGGTGAGTAATGACATTGACTCAGTTGCAGAAACTTCAACCACCCTTGCTCCACTTCAACTAGAAGCACGGAGCGCTTTCCGTACAAGCCGTGCAATGTCATCTGCTGGAATCATGGCTTCTTCTCCTGAGAGTAGTCTGGATTCACCTGATCTCCATCCATTTCGGGCATCCTCATCTGGTGTTGAAGATTTGCAAGGGATTGCAGCTCTCACCACAGCTGATGCACAGAAAGGTGTTCAACTCTTAAGGTCCACAAGTGATGGATATGAACCATCTGGAGGAGAAGATAGCGACCAAGTCCCACCAAGGGCATTGCATAGGTCATCAAATTGGAGTGGCCTCTTGCTTGGTTCTGGTCATGTTAATCCAAGCGCCGCAGCACCGGAACTACATCAAAATGAAAGGTTTGCTAAATCCAAGCCATCATCATCTTCTGGCACAGCCAACTACAGATAGGCTTCCCAAGAGTGGTAGCTGCATCTGCATTTATTTTCAGCTCTCGGTTGGAAGAAGTGGGATTCTTTGATTACGTGAAGCCCTCAGTCTGAGCTGTTGTTTCTCTTGAGGATCCCTCGCTTATCTCTCTGCTGGAAGTTCACATAATGATGGAGTCAACAAACCACAGGCGGACAGGTGAAAGGGATGCGAAGTTGATGGGGGAAAAATGGTATTGCACAAACTTGTTTGCTTCCCCTCCAGATGTCAAGATTTTGGCATGTTTACTTCTTTTACATTTTGAATTGCTCTTGTATTTTTTACTGCAGGCTTCGTTATGGTTTGCTGATCTTTTTCTTTTGTTCCTGATAGAAACGGGGGATTCATCTGACCCAAGTCGACTTTCATGGAAGTAATTTTCTGTGTATTTGTTTTAAATCTTTTCACGGAACTGTGTTGGGACAAGAAGAATTTGAACGTGAAAACCATGTTTATGGGTACTTAATTTGGCCTCAAGCTTTTTCTGGCTGACAAGTCTTAGGTGGAGATGTGCATATGGTATCAATGAATTGAAACTCATAGATGCAAGTTGCTTTGATATGTTTTTACATTAGCTAATTTTAAGATCTTGGGTCATTCTTTTTCAACAGAAAAAAGTGAAAATTTGGTGTTATGGCTGCTGATTTTTTAATCAAGAACACACCAGATTCTGATGATTTGAAAGTCAATCCCCACCAAAATGAGCATCAAAACTGTAAGGTTAAATTCACTTAAAAAACAAGATCAATAAGATATTGCTCATTTCAACTCATTGATACCTAATGCACATCCGTCCTAGAGACTTGTCATTTTCTGGCTAGTTGCAAATGAAGAAATTGGAAGCTTGACACCACCAAATGATCGTATTGTATGGTAAAAGTGATGCATTTTTTGAAATGCCTTACAATTTTCAATAATTCGGCCGATGTCCAAGTTTACAAATATTGAGCTTTAAAAGGATTATTTTAAGTTCTTGTATTTTGTGCGATATATTGGTACACTTTTCGTGTATCTTGAACTTTTAGTAAAAGGTAAATTTACATGATTTTTTTGTAGACCTTAGAAGTTTACATACTTATATATGCAAACTTTTTGTAACTCAAACTTAGAAACTTCATAAATATTTCACTAAATTTGCATATATAGATGTTTGGATAACCATATTTGTGAACTTCTTGGTTGAAACATCGTATATATAGCATGAAAACATGCAAATCTTAATTAAGCAACTCAAGATATGCAAATAAGGAGGGAACTGCCCAACTTTTTTGGCATGCAGGACATTGGTTTTGTTTTTTTTTCTCATTTGTTTCTTAAAATATTCTTAGCACTTTTTTCTTTAGAACCTTCAATATTTTTTCTCTCTTTGCATTGATTCTCATGAAATTATGGTGATTTCTATGATTTTTTTTGTTACATTTCAAAGCGGTTTCAATATCCTTCACATCGACTTCCTAGGTTATGTCAAAATGTGAGTTTCATAACCCCTTGCGTATTTGTGTTATTTCATTCTGTTTTTTTTTATTTGTAGATGTGAGCAATTCATAGCTCTATGCATATTTGTTTGGTTGTTGTAGATATTTTTTGTATGCTTTTTGTGTTTTATTTAATATTTTTTATTGGATTTACTATTTAAGGTTTATTATGTTTAGGATATATATATATATATATATATATATATATATATATATATATATATATATATATATATATATATATGTGTGTGTGTGTGTGTGTGTGTGTGTGTTGTAGATGATTTATACGTGTTTGCTTGATCTTTAATTAATATTTAGTGTTTTGTATTTGTGTAATGGGGTTAGAGTTTACTTTGCACAAACATTAAATATGTGTTATTATTGTGAGTAGTTGGTTTTCAAAGTAGTTATTATAGGTAGTTATGTTAATTGGATATATAAAATGTATATGGATTATCTTTTCTCATATATTATTTTCATTAGATGAATGATATGTTGTCTAGTTGATGTAGAGAGTTAATGATGACCTTTGAAAGAGTTAGAGTATACTAACCTAACACTTATCACCCTACTTGGTGATACTTAGTAGTCTAACATACAAAGTTATAAGGAATTTATAGCTTTGATGTATTGTAGTAAAACTGGATATGTGGAAGAGTCAATGATCCTTTAATATAGTTTTTCTTTGAACCTAGATAGCCAACATATATGAATGAATGTGTTGATGATGATGTAAAATCGATGTTATTTAGTGGTGACGTTTACTTAGTTGCTCACAAAGCTAAAGAAGAAGTTATTTGCAAATGGAATGATGAGAATCCTCTAAAGAATGCTTATCTATTTCATGTACCATCAATTAAGCTTACTCCTTTGGTGAACATCTATATCAAATAGTAAACAATATCGATGTCTCAAATATTGAACTCAGGCACGCAGAGGGCATGTAGCTGGCCAAATCAATTAAAAATATAAATTTTTAACACACAAGCAATGAAGAACTTGCACGAAGAATTAATGTTGTACATGATCAGAGAATCGCTGCAGAGGTTGTTGAATTGTGGGCAAAATTAGTACCAGTGATCTTGGTCATAGTAATGTGGATGGCATCCTGCCTTTTAGGACATACAAGTTATTGGGATTTGTAATTTATGCTTGAGATGTATGCATAATGATTAATATTATATTTTTATATTTAATCTTGAAAGTTGAAAATGTAAGAATGTTGCAGGCATGAAAGCAAAAAAAGCGGTTGATACGATAATTTTGATTTCGTTTGTGTAATAAAATAGTCAATTAATGGTATTGATGATGATAACTATATCATGTTTGTTGAGATGTACTCAGAAATGATAGGAAATGATAAAGGCACTAATGACATTGGATAAATAGTGATAGATGAAAACGTTGTACAAATGACAATTGGGAAGTCAAACCCTTGGTATAATTGTATAAGCTATATGAGCATTTGTTGGATAATAGAATTATTTTATATTTTTATATTAATGAGATTTGGTTGAACATATTTTCTATCAATGAATTTTCATATGATGAAAAACAATAAAAATTCATCGAAACAGCGGCATCTCAATTTTATGATGAGTTACCTAACAAAAACTTAATGATTGTAAACATTTTCAATGGCTAACGACTAGATCAAACGATCGAAAATTTTCTATTAGCAAAAGATTTAATGATTTATAGCATTGTTATGAGTTTTTTAAGGATCATGTGATAAAAAACAACTATAAAGCAAAATTCGTAAAGAACTGCAATAACAATCATTGTTGTATGCACGAGAAAAAGTAAGCACGAGAAAAAAATTGCAGATTATGGCTGATTGTCTTTAGAAAATCCATTATACAAAAATGTGTGCAGCAATGTTTTTTCTATTTGAATAATTTGATGAAGGCTAAGTGAAAATCGCAAGGATACATTCAAACCGATAAGAAAGATCAATTTAAGTACGTGTTATTATTCTTTCATTCATTCATGCATCGATGAATTTTTGAATGGATGACTTATAGTCCTTATTGAAAGAAAGATACATGAATATATTATTGTCAGCATATAGTATTAATTTTTGTGGTGATTTTTTTTTATGGTAGCGTTTGCAGTTGTGAATAAGAAGTTAAAGATATGATGGGCATGGCTTTTAGAGCATGTGACGACCATAGATACGGTAGGCTGAGATAGCGCAATCAGGTTTTAAATACCAAAGGCAGTTTCTTCAAGTAATAAATAAATAAAACAATGATAGATAGTGTTACCCTTTTTTCTGCATAAAATGGCTCAAAGAAGGTGACTGAACATCATTTTTTGCCGCTTCAACACAGAAGCTTCCCCAGCATAATTATATTAGCCAAATCAGAGTTGGTGAATATGTTGTTGCCCACCAGCAGGCTATTGCTCAATCTAGCCATAGTTTTTGTTGAGTTTGTTGCTTGAAGTGATTGTTAGAAATGACAAATCCCAACTATAGATGTATAAGGGCCAATTATTGTCTTAAATAAGTCGACCAGGGTCTTGACACACACACACACATATATATATATATATAATTTACTAAGAATCCACACCTGGATCATGTGTTTTGGATGAAAAAAATGATGTTTGGAACCTCAAAAATTTACAAAGATTTTGGACGGTTAATTTTTTTAATTTTATAAAAGCTCACCCAAAGTTGCTCAAACTGGCTCATTTTAGAAAATAATTACATTATTCCAAAGTTGCAAGCAGCAGGATTTGAACTTTAGTCTTATTATTTGTTTTTAAGTTAAAACACTTCAATATTTACACCTTATGATATAAAATATATTTGTTATTAGCACTGCGCCAAAAAGAACCTATAATGACAGCTCCAAGCCATCACTTAAAAGGCTGCAGCTGAAACTATAAGGTTCCATCACTATTACTTATAGTGATTACTTGAAATGGTCACTAATTCCTTGTTTGACAGTCACTATAAGTATACATGTGACGTCTACATGGGTATTAGTGATAGATCAGCCATCATAAATGTCTTATTGATGACAGCTTGAGCCATCACTAGTTCTCAAAGGAACATTAAAAAATGAGTATTGGTGATGGCTAAGAGTGTCACCAATACTCATTCAAAGAAAAAAAATATTCTCACGATTGGAAGGCCAGTGTACATGAATCATGCCTGCAAAATAGAGAATGGCTTAGAACTATAGAAAACATGATTGAAAATCTCAGTTTAAACTCGAATGATGACCAGTTTGAACCAAGTGCAAATGTTGTAACCAAAACTTAAGTTGGATTATAATTTAAGTAAATAGGTAAATGTGCACAATAATATTATTAAAGTGATATACAATAATATTATTAAAGTAATAGACAAGAAAATAAAATACCGCTCCAAATCCTGGACCAAGAATACCCAGTTGTTCGGCAACACCAATCACATCACCATATGGCAAAAGTGTACTTCCTCTACTAGGTGCATGCATGCCTATTAAAAGCACGAAATGTTTTTTGTCAATTAAGATAGTAACTTAAACTAATATTAAGACAACACAATTAACAATATTTAAACAAAACACCTGGTACTACCCCTCTATCTGCTACAACAAATGATGCTACAGGAGCATGCTGCTTATATGACTGCAACAAGAGTATGTCAGCACAAGATATAACCGCCAAAATATTGTAAGCCAAAACAACCTAAGATACTAATTTATTCTTAATTATCAGCACCTGTCCTGGTAATTCATTTTTGTCAAATTCATCGATTAAGCAGGTGCCTCGGTGAGCTAAGACAAGCGCACCTCTAAGAATTCACTCTCTTGTCACATGATCCTTGTGGACTGCTGCTGTAAGTCCAACAACAAAAACTCCTTTTCAGTAGTATACACAATCCACTGTCCTATCTTCACATACCTAATAAGAAATGTCTCAACAATTAATGTAAATGTAACGACCTCAACTCATACCTTTTGAAAATGCAATTTTTTTTTTAAACCATTGCGGAAACATTCCTAGAGACCCGATGCCTTTATCGTTACACTCTCCATTGGATAACCAACCAAACACAAAGGATCTTACATTTATCATCCATACCATAGCAAACCAAAATTTTATTAATTAAATAAGAAATAGTAATCTCGAAACAATTGCATAAAAAGAATCAGAGTGCATGAACAAGTAAATTTAAAGAAAAAGTAAAGAAAAACAAATTCACATTGTCCATCTGTGAAGCTGTCTAGCAAACATGTAACACTCGTAGCTCTCTCAAAAGCGAGTCGCTTCACTGATCCTCTATGACTGCGAAAAAACAGAGAAATACGATGTCAGAAATATGAGGAATTTTGCGTACAAATCCCTCTAATGAATTAAATGAGCATAAAGAATGCATATAAGAATTTATGCAATATTTTAGAGGTATGCAATTA
The DNA here is from genome assembly GCF_984573655.1 of Nuphar pumila. Taxonomy (NCBI): domain Eukaryota; kingdom Viridiplantae; phylum Streptophyta; class Magnoliopsida; order Nymphaeales; family Nymphaeaceae; genus Nuphar; species Nuphar pumila. The sequence goes on from NC_143261.1 coordinate 75,969,369, forward strand.
TGACAAATTCATAATTCGATTAAGCATTCATGCAATAGAGACAATTATTAAGCATGAGAGAATATTTAATAAATAACATGGATCACAAATTTAGCAATACAACTATTTAACAGTTAAGGAAACAATTAAACATGCATGATCTAATGTATAGCAGGAATATGCATGATTTCAGTATAATGCATAAGTAAATTATTACCTCTTATTAGAATTTTCTCTTTATATGTATATCCCTATTAAATGCATACAATTTAAGTTCTTATTTTTAATTACCGTTGCCCATGGATACACCAAACGGGTAAAATCTCTGAGGTCAAGTTAGGTTCTCAGGGTAGCTTAGCGCATAATTTGTATTTTATTACTGGGTTCCAAATTTAGCCATCGACAGAAACAGCCTTCGGAACATTAGACCACTCATCTAATGTCGGGGACACCATGGACCACCCATCCACAAGTACCACTTTTCTTGGTATACCAAAATAACAGCTGTGTTTATACACCATCCCCAGGAAAAGTGACAGATTCTCTCTAAAACCGTGGCTAAGAGAAATAACCTCAATATCGGGTTTAGGTGTAATAAATAAAGCACACAGAGTTTTAGTATCCTCACGGTCTCCCAAACCGCTAAACCCAAGAGTCTCGTACTCTCGACGAGACATCTTAGAAAGTACATTACACTGTTTTTTTTATTTTCATTAGATTATTATTATCTCATTTCTTTAATTTGCAATTCAGCATGCAAACAAAGACAACAACTCACATATTTTCCTACGAGAGTCATCACGAGACTCCCGCCCGTGGAAACATATAGAACAATGCAATATATTAATATAATTTTTATGATGCATTTAAAATAAATAAAGAAGTAGCAAACTAAAGCTTGAGGCTCTCTAGGCCTGCGATGACTCATTTCGACCATCGATGCATCATATGCAAAAATCATGAATAACATACCACAATGCATTACTTTTGAATGCTTCATAATGCACATTCATATATGCCATTTAAAGATGTGCATAAAACAATGATAAACATATGCAGGTGCATGTGCATGAGTTTACAACTTCATATTCATTGCATGCTCTCATTTGATTCGCATATTCATGTCAATGCATGTTTCTATTCATGAATCATTTCAATTAAGGTATGTGAACACTCATGCCATCATTTTCTTGCAACAACCTGTCAATTTCATGTATGCTCATGCAATAGAAAACAACTTTGTATTCACTCTTTAACTCATCATAAAATATCTAGTTTAAGCATGTGAACATTCATGCAATTACTTATATGCAAAACCTATCGATTTCAAGAGTACATGTGCACACAAGAATGATTGTGTATTAACACTTCGATTAGGCATGGTATACAAGTGTGCAAGCATGCACAATTCTTATTCTTTTATCTTAAACAAATTCTGAAAATTAACATGCAAAACTGACTATATATATATATATATATATATATATATATATATATATATATATATATATATATATATATATATATATATATATATTGAAAAAGAACCCAATGCACCCATATTTAGGTTTGATGATGCATACATATGCATATATAAATTCAGGCTGCATGTATAAACAATGTTTATCCATTAAGTAAACATGGATACCTTACATTTTTGCATGCATATAGCCTAAACATTTATAATAGACAGAATGTGGAAATTTAGTGCATCAGACTAAATTTTTCTTTAAGCTCAAATCAATGCATTCAATGTGCCAAAAATGTTGAACATTTGACATTACTTACACGTGAGCACCAACTGTACATGATTTGGACATTTTTTTTAACATAGTACAACACCTAGTATTACCTACATTTTTTTCTTCTTCTTGAAAGGCACCCGACTGCCCAGCCGAGCCTACTTGGCTGGGCCTACAAGGCCCGTTAGGCCTGGGAAACAGGCCTGCCAACATATGTTTAGGTGTTGCCCAGGTCTGGGCCGATCTCACCAGACTACCCACTAAGTCTGCTTTAAAAGTATCTTTAAGAACCTCCCTTTTTTAAGTCCCACACACCCATATGGGGTCTGTGCACCACATGCCAGGGCCTGGGAGTCCCCTCAGCTGGCTGCCAGCCAGCCCGTACCATATAGACATTTTATTTTATAAGTATATTATTTTTTTAATATATAGATGTGCCCAACCAACACATAGCTGGGCTGACATGAATAGCCATGGTCTGACAGGCCAGCCAAACTTAGTTCGCCTGGGCTGCCAGCCGGCCCCAAGGTAGTGAATAAGTGCCCAGCCGACTGACAGTCGGCGGTTTTTTTTTTCTTTTTTGAAAAGAAATCTTGCCCAACCGAACCCACTCGGCTGGACTCTGTTAAGCTTGGCAGGTCGGGCCAGCTGATCCGATTCAGCTGGGTCGGCTGCCCTTTCAGGGCGTGGCCAGGTCTGGTCAGCCAAGCTACTCGGTCGACCCACCGACCAGGCCTACCCTGTAGTCCCTATAATTTTGTTTTTATATATATAACCTGACAACTGCCCTGCACAGGCTGTGTCTGCCCTGCCAAAATAGGCCAGCTGAGCCCCCTCTCGACTGGGGTGTCGGTGAGCCCACCAACGACAAAAAGAAAAATCAATACATATGATTGTCGATAAGCTCACACTACAAAAGTTTCTAATATGAGCATGCATGTATAAATGAAGCAGGATTCTAAGTATGCTTTCATATGAACCTAAACCTTCTAACACATGTAATATGTATATTCAAAAATCACATATGCAGGCATGTCCATACTAACTACTCCAAAAATATTCAGATTCACCATTTTTAACGAAGAACACATGCATAGGGATCATTCCACCATAAGTTCACGTGCATCTAACCACCCATAGCATGGACCAACCATGGGAATCAAATTTTCATCGAAAGCACCCTCTAAGTAATGTTCTCACAAATAAAAATTTTGTTTTTGGATAAAAGAAACATACACAAAAATTTATTTAAAAAAAAAGTGAATGAAATCGAAATCCATGGAGGAGGATCCATGAACCCTCTTTCATGTATTATAGAGTAGGCATATGGATCTACTCCTTTTTTTCATGAAATTACATCTAAATCTTGCATGAAAACACATCCATATTCAGTTTCTCACTTATTTTCAAGAGAGGAGACCCGTACCTTTGCAAAAATCGAAGGAAAATTGGGGCTGAGGTACAAAAACGTGGGTGGTGGAGAATATCCTCCTCCTCCTCTACTTTTTCTTCCTTCCTCTCTTTTTTTCCTCTTCCTCTCTTTCTTCTTTTCTTTCCCTTTCCCCTTTTTTTTCTTAAACTTATCGTGTTTTTAATAAAAGAACATCTTGCATTGATGAATCTTTACATGTTGCATTTGATGAGAATTGTGATAAGGTTATAACTCTAAGTGAAGAAGAAGAAGTCATACTTCAAGGAGAACCTTTGATAGAGAGCACTTCTCAAGAAAATATTCCTCTTTCACCGGTTTGAAAAGAAGTTTCCAATCACCCACATGAGCAGGTTATTGAAGAAATAAAGAGTGGTGTTCAAACTAGAAGGCAATTGCAATATATTGCAAATATTGCTTTCATATCTAAAATAGAACCAAAGAATATCAATGAGGCTTGTGTTGATGAGTTTTGGGTTTTGGCCATGTCTAAAGAACTTAACCAATTTACTAGGAATGATGTATGAGATCTAGTTGATAGACCAAAAAATCATCTGGTAATTGGAACAAGATGGGTCTTTCAAAATAAGTTGGACGAAAATGATAAAGTCATTCGAAACAAAGCAAGGCTAGTAACACAAGGCTATAATAAAAAAGAAGACATAAATTTTGATGAAACCTATGCACCAATGGCTCGATTGGAGTCAATTCGAATGATAACTTACTTTTGCTAGTTACATGAATTTTAAGTTATATCAAATTGATGTTAAGACTACATTCTTAAATGGATACATCAATGAAGAAGTTTATGTAGAGCAACCTCCATGCTTTGAAAATGAGAAATATCCAGAAAAAGTCTATAAATTAAAAAGAGCTTTGTACAAACTCAAACAAGCACCAAGAGCGTGGTATGAAAGACTACCAATTTTTTTAGAACAATCTGATTTTTCCATTGGTCGGGTAGACTCCACTTTATTTATTAAAAAACTAGATTCAAATATTCTTATTGTGCAAATTTATGTTGATGACATAATATTTGGTTCTACTAATGATTCTCTTTGCAAAGAATTTGTTAAAGCTATGCAGTAAGAGTTTGAAATGAGCTTGATGGGCGAATTAAACTACTTTCTTGGTCTTCAAATAAATCAAACCAAAGAAAAAATCTTAATCAACCAAGATAAGTATACAAAAGAACTTAAAAGATTTGGCATGGACTCATCGAAATCAAGAAGAAATCCTATGAGCACAACTACTTCTCTTGACAAAGATGAAAATGATAAAAATGTAGATACTAATCTCTACAGAGGTATGATCGGATCTCTATTATACTTAACTGCTAGTCGACCTGATATAATATTTAGTGTTTGTATGTGTGTTAGATTTCAAGCTAATCCGAAGGAACATCACTTAACTGCAGTAAAATAAATTCTTCGATACTTGAAAGATACTTCAAATTTTGGTTTATTTTACCCGAAATCATCTTCTTTCGATTTAGTTTCATATAGTGATGCAGATTTTATTGGAAGCAAATCAGATCGCAAGAGTACTAGTGGAACTTGTCATTTCTTAGGACATTCCTTAGTCTCTTGGTTTAGTAAAAAGCAAAATTCAGTGTCACTCTCGACAACTCAAGCGGAGTATATAGCGGCTAGTTTAGCATGTTCACAAGTTCTATGGATGAAATAAACCTTAAAAGATTTTGGTTTGAATTACTCCACAATAATAATTTATTGTGATAACACTAGTGCTATAAATCTCTCAAAAAATCCTATTCAGCACTCAAGAACTAAGCATATTGAAATAAGACATCATTTCTTACGAGATCATGTGTTAAAAGGAGATATTTCGTTAAATTTTATACCCACTAATGCACAACATGCTGATATCTTCACTAAACCACTTAAAAATGAAGATTTTATGAGCATTAGAAGAGAACTAGGCATTTGCTCATTATTAGACTTATAATTTTTTTTTTGAAATTTTTTGTTTTACTTGAAAATTTTTAAGACTAACATTTTCCTTGAACTTTGTTTACTATTATTGCTTTGATAAAACAACATTACTTTTCATGAACTTTGATAATTTTTGGGTTGTAATATTTTGAACTTGAATTTGCATTTTGCTTATGCTATGTCTGAACTTACTCCTTTTGTTTATGACAAAGGGGGAGAAAAAGAAAATTGCATGTGAAAGCATGAAAATTGCAATGCATGAAGTAATGATGGAAATGCAAAACAATCGATATGTGATATATATATATGCTTTGATTGTGCTAACTTCTTATGTTTTGCGGCATATTGATAGGAGGAGTAAAATCTTCATCTATGCATCTAAATGCTCCATGTTGACTAGTTTGTCATCATAAAAAAGGGAGAGATTGTTACGATAATGAGGCCGTACACGATACTTTAAGTACTAGATTTTGATGATTAACAAGTGAATCAACTGTATTTCAGCTAAGGTAATGAAGAAAGATGACAAGAATTGAAGAATTTGATGAAGAATTGTTGAAGACTAGTGTGTAAATGTAAATTTTATTAAATATCTTAGATTCTTGTAAGAGCCTTACTTAGAGTGTATATTTCAATTGCATTTCACCTAAAAAGTCTTTAGAAAAACTTTTCTAAAAGAACCTTTCATGAAAATCATTTTAGAAAACTCTTTACTTAGTTTTTCATGTTTATTAGTCGATCAACAGACTCACCAGTCGACCAACTTTGACGTGCTAAATTTTTCTAAGCTAAAATGTCAACTTTCTGAATTAGTCGACTAATCGACTCTCAGTTGACTAGACAATATATTTGTTTTTAGAAAATTTAACAACAGTCAACTAACGGTTTTATCAGTCGACCAGACAAAATGTTTGTTTTTAGAAAAATTTAGCAGAAGTCAACTGAAAGGTTTTTCAGTCTACTGATGATATTATCAGTCGACTAACTTTTTTTTTAGTCGACTAAGTTTCAAACTTCAATTTTTCAAACAGCTCTGTTAAATACATTAGTCGATCGCCGATAACTGCCAGTCTGCTAATATTTGATTTCAGTCGACTAACTACTGTTCCAGTCGACTAATTTTTCCATTTTTTCTGAAACTTTTAAAAGGCTTGTCTTTTTATTTTTCAAACGATTTGATCGTTCAAAATGAACTGTTTTGACATCATTTCATACCCTCAACGTATGGGTTGTTTCAACTATAAATATGAGTGCATTTCACACTCAAAAACATCAAATCCAATCGAATTACATTGAATTATTCTTTGTTTTTCACTCCTATTTATTCAAGTATTCATTTTTTCACTCACTTGATATTTTCACTCAAATTTCTTTGAGAGATAGTGAATTCGTGAGTTGAGTATTTCAACAACCTCAAAAGCCAATTGCATTCCATTTGTAATTATAAGAAAAGCTCGTAGGTTGATTATTTCATTTTTCTGTAAAAGGAAAGGACTCCTTGGTTTAAAAGAGTTGTTTGCTTTCAGTAGGGTTGTTACTGAAAGTGAGACCGGATTTAGTCTGTATGTTCTTATGGTTACACAAGGTTGATAGTGAAAATCTTAAGCAGGTTTTGCTTGGGTATTGGATGTAGGTCTGAAAGATCGAACCAGAATAAATTCTTGTGTTCTTTGTATGATTGCTTTGCGAATCTCAAAATTCTTCAAAATTCCAAAGACGATATTTAAAAGCACTATTCACCCTCCCCTCTAGTGCTCGTTGCCTCGATCCTACAACACTTTCAAAAATGCCACTTGAACTTTGACATAGGCTCATATTTTCCATCTCATGCTAGTAAGAGCAGAACTCATTATTGACATTTATGCCTTTTAAAAAAAAATATCTGATATTTATGAGCATCGAATAGAAATCCCAAGCCAATACACCTAATATTTTGCAATGTTGTCAAAAATCAAGTTTCTATGAGAATGAAGAGCAATATACAGATGCCTACCTGGATTGTATATAAAGAAATTGAACTGATCAAGGATTTTAAGTCATTCACAAATTTTAAAAGAAGAAAAAAAGAGTGATGCACCGCTAATATGAAAGATGCAGAAAAGTAATTGGGGATAGGTAAAAGATGTCCACAACATATATAAGTACCCCAAAAAAAACCCAACATTGAAAGGCGGGTCACCTGCAAGGTGAACATCCTATCTTCAAATTGAAATTCTTTCGTCAAAAAATCCGACCTGAAGAAGCAATATCAAGAAGAAAAAACAACAACCAAAACCCATCATACCCCAAACCCCTTTCCCCATGAGAAAAACAGAGCAACCCTAATTCATCAGAATCCAATGTCAGATCAGTGATGGCATGGGAACACCTAGTTACAACACAGCTCGCTTTTCTTGCATCTTCTGCAGTAATGTTTGCATGTGGAGAGAGAGAGAGAGAGAGAGAGAGAGAGAGAGAGAGAATGGAAAAACTAGAACAAAGTGATAGGTCTATTGACAGAAACTGAACTAAACCAAGATGGGTTTAGATTAAAAGACAAGAAAGAAATGGTGCCCTGTGGGGGCGGAAGGTGTACGAACACACAATGCAATGAGAAAACAAAAAAAGCAATCAAGAACACAAGACATTGAATTTACATGGTTCAACAAAACTGCCTACATCCACAAGAAGAGTATGAGAGAATTCTTTATTGAAACCAACAAGTATATAATGTTAGAAGACTCTCAAGAACAAGAAGAAACATGCTAATATGCAGCTAATGCGGATTATCTTAACCTAACAAATTGAAACCAAAATTTGCACCACTTTCTTTCTCCTCGCTTGTTACAACCTGAATAAGTTTCCCTTCACCCTTGTGAACAAGAACCCTCAAATGCCTCTTTTAAAAAATCACACATTGAAACCACCCTTTATATCTCTTATATAGTTTTTTAACACTTAGTTTTCAAAACAAAGAAAGAAACCCCCAATACGTTGAAGTTTCCTTGGTAACATAGGAGAGAGACTCTAAGTGGGTCCAATGTCTCATGTGGCACGACAAAGCCACTTTATCCCAACAATCTCAACCTTGGGTTTGGCTTGCCACCATTCATGTCAAAAAAGTTTCTCACCTTCAATGCCCCATCTGGTTGAGAACCGTACTTCTAACCAGAAACATTACCCAAGTCCAGGCAATGCCTGAACCTATGACCTGTAAGCAGCTTAGTCAACATATCAACCACATTATCCTTCGTGTGAACCTTTACTAAGTCCAACTCTCTATCTTCTATCATATTTCAAATCTTATTATATCACACATCAATATGCTTTGACCTGGGGCGACTTATCATATTCTCTGCTAAGTGAATCACATTCAAACTATCACAATATAGTTGCACCTTTTTTTGCTTAATGCCAAGTTCACTAACAAGACTTGTAAGCCATAAGCCTTCTTTTGCTGCTTTTGAAGCTACCACATATTCTACCTCAGTCATGGACATAATTGTCATTAATTAAAGCATAGAGTTCCCACTCATTGGCCCACCTGCTAAAGTAAATATATAACCACTAGTTAGTTCTTCTCTTATCTAAGTTCCATGCAAAATCAACACCAACATAACCCATACATCACATGAAGACTTAACCTGTGTAAACATGACACCAACATCTATAGTGTCTATGTAAATATCGAAAAATCTATTTAATTGCATTCTAATGCTCCTTTCCCGGATTCCTTATATAATTACTAACTACACTTACAACATGTGCTATATCAAGTCTACTACATATCATGACATATATAAGACAACCAACTGCATTCATATGTGACACCTTAGACATGTATGCTTCTTCTTCCATTATACTAGGACACACGTGCTTAGATAACTTGAAATGTGTAGCAAGATTACTTGCAAGTTTTGCTTTTTCTCTTCAAGTACCTTTTCAACATGCTTTTTTTGTGAACTCATAATTGTTGACCTTTTTCTATTTATGGATCTCCATGGCCTCACAAATTGAATTATAATGAATGGTACACAGGGCCTCACAAGTTGCAGATACTAGTACCACAAGTGGATCAAAAGCACAACACACAATATCGCCCTTTGCAGGACAAGAATTTTATCAGTGAGATAATTCCACAACCCACCATACATTATATCATATGAAATTGTAAACACAATCAGAAGTTTGTTGCAGAAACTACAGATCTGGAGTACGCATTGTTAACAATTGAGATTGGAGAGATAGGATCCTTGCTTGGCCTTATGTTCCGATCCCCATGTATATGGGGAATCCAAATATGCTTTAAACTTCACACCTATATGCCAAATCTGAAATAACAGAAAAAACAAACCATTACTACGTGTAACATCCATTGTGGCATAAAAAAAACAACATAAGTAAAAATCAATTGAAAGCTATCTATAAATAGAATCAAACTGTTGACAGAAGAATAGCTAACAAGTTTACATTGTTAGCAGCAGAAAAAAAAAACAGATTATAACGACGACAAAATAGGATAAAAAAAAATAGAATAGTTCTGCCTCAGGCTTTTGGCTTATGTCTCTTTTCCAAGATAATGGTGCCATTTGAATGCAATCAAAGTGGAACAATGAAAGCACAATCATTTTATATTGTAAAAAGACGCTTACGGTGGATGCAATGAAAATCAAAAGCATGAGACCAATGTCCATGCATATTCAGGATCAATGCTACAGTCCAATTCATTCATAAAAACAGCTAGCAAAAGATATATGCCATGCAATTAGAAAGTGGAATTCAGAAAAATAGACACAAAAAATGGAATAAAGAAGCTGAAGAACATACCATTGGAAGCTTGAAGCTCAGCCCCGAACATAACTCGACCAATACTTAATATCTCGCCCTCCTGTGATTCAAAGGAACAAAGCTAAGCAATTAAGGAAATGTCAAAGTTAAAATAATTACAACTTTCAACAGAAAATAATAGCCAACAACTAATATGGGAGCAAGTTTCCAAGGGCTCATAAAAGCAAAATGTCAAAACACAGTGTTATCTAATGGATCTTTCAACTCAAAACCTTTTAGCTAAAGGTTCATCGTTTGATTTGGTAATTCAACTTTCAGTTGATAGACATACCAAGCAGTATTGCAAGTAGCCACTTTTACATATTTCTCATGTGGACAGCAGACCCAACTAGTATGGAACTTCTCCTATAAATGGTGTGTTTTTTGAAGCTTCAAATCAACTCCCTTCTTTGATTGGACAGATGGCAGAGTGAAACGGAAGGCTGTCCAATGTCCTACCCAGCTCCAAGCACAGTTTGGTTCAGCTTGACCATAGTAAAGTTGCAGTGGTTTCACTGTGGAAGAAGAAGCTAGAAGCTACAAAAAATGCAAAAACAAATGGTAAGACCCATGATACTGTGAAAGTATCTTCAACAAGATACTATGATCAAGACCTTAATATTCTTGATGAAAAATACATGCACACATACACAATAAGAACCCTTTAGAACACTTGTGCACAAAGGCACAACCCACTAAATCTCACAAGTGCACACACTCATAAAAATATAAGAGATTTATATTGAACGAATTGGAGAGCATAAGCTATACAGAATGAGAATACAAAGAGGAGAGGACCCCTATTTATAACACAAAATGAGGACCTTTGAGAGGCCCCAATGTGATCATTGGAGCCCCTCCAATGGTCACAAATGTGACAGTTGGAAGGGCCCAACGATCATGTTGGGACCCTCCCAAGGCAAATAAAAAAAGTTAAAAAGAAAAAAGAAAAAAGAAAAAAATATTAAAAATAAAAAGGAATTACATGCACATTCCAAAAGGAATATGCACAAAAATGAAAAAGATTAAAATACCCCTACGGCTAATATATATATATATATAATTAGAAAGATACATATACGTATATATAAAATATATATGTATATGTATATGTATCTTTCTTTATATATATATGGAATATATATGTATATGTATTTATATATATATAATATATATGAACATTACAAAAATAATGGATTACAATTTAACCCCCCCCCCCTCCTCAAACTTAGGGCATGATAACTGAAAGTTTGCCAAGAAGGAAGTTGAATCGCAGAGAACACAGAGCTTTGGTGAAGAAATCTGCCAACTGATATTCTGAAGTGACATATGAAAGATCTATGACTCCTTTGAGATATGCTTCTCGAGCATAGTGACAGTCCATCTCAATGTGTTTAGTTCGCTCATTAAATATATGATTTTTGGCAATATAAATTGCACTCTTGTTATCACAACATAGCTTGGTGGGCCCTTCAACATTGATCCCCATATTTTCTAATAACTGATGAATCCATATAATTTCTATGGTAGTAGTTGCCATGACTCGATATTCAACTTCAGTAGAGGACAAAGACATCTTTTGCTACTTCTTGCACCTCCATGAGTTCAACGAGTCTTCTAAAAACACACAAAAACCAGTGGTGGAGTGACGGTTATTTGGGTAACCTCCTCAGTTAGAGTTAGTATAAGCAATTAATTTCAATTCAGAAGAGGAAGATAAAAATACTCCTTTGTTTAGTGTACCCTTTATGTATCTCACAATTCGCAAGATGACACTCATGTGAACTGATGTTGGTGCATGTTGAAACTGACTTGCAGTATGAACTGCATGAGAAATATCTGGTCTAGTAATACTCAGATACATCAAGGATCCCACAAGCTGCCTGTAGGGAGTGGGATTGGAGAGGAATACCCTCATCAATCTTCATTTTAGCTCCTACTATAGCAGGAGTTTCATAAACTTTATCATCTGTAATACCTGACCTGTCAATAACCTTAGATGCAAGCTTAGTTTCAGACAAAAAACACCCTGTGTGAGAGTATGCCACTTCAATACCCAAAAAATAAGTTAAAAACCCCAAACCAGACATTTCAAATCTATCTTTTAAAATTGATTTTATGCTTTTAACCCCTGTAGTATCACTTCCAGTTATTAGCATATCATCTACATACAAAAGCAGAATGACAATCCCTGCATTGGTTTTTCTAACGAACAAGGAAGTGTCAGTAAAACAGGATAAAAAACCAATTTTTAACATTATGGAGTTAAACCTATCGTACCAAGCCTTGGGGGCTTGTTTTAGACAATAAAGTGCTTTTTGAAGATGAAACACTTTCTCTTTAGGAATCTTCATTCCTGGTAGAGCATCCATATAAACCTCTTCATTTAAATCGCCATTTAGAAAGATATTTTTAACATCCATTTGATAGATGTTCCATTTGTTAATTGAGACAACGGTGATGAGACATCGAACAGTGACCATTCGGGCCACAAGGGTAAACGTTTCTTCATAGTCAATCCCGTATTCTTGACTATATCCCTTTGCAACTAACCGAGCTTTATATCTCTCAAGAGATCCATTACTGTTAGTTTTTACCTTAAATACCCATTTGCATCATATTGCTTTCTTACCCTTAGGGAGAACTTGAAATTCTCAAGTTTTTGCCCTGTTGAGAGTTGAAAGCTCACATTCCATTGCTTTCATTCACTCATCATTCATTTTGGCTTCTTCGAAATTCCCGGGTTCTACATAGAAATGAATGGAGCTAAGACAAACTCTATGTTTAGGAGTAAATGAATCATATGAGATGAACCTAGAGGGCATCTTTCTATTTCTCTCAGGTCTTCATAGATTTTCATCATTTGTTGAATTAGAACCACTATGTTCACTGTATTTTTCAATCACACTCCTAAAACGGTTTCTGTCGCTATGGGTATATGTTATAGGGTCTCTTGATGCCCCTTCATCACTATGTTGGGAGATAGGAGGATGAAAGAAAATATCTTCTTTGTCTTCTTTATCATTGACTTCATTAGAAGTGAGTTCATCATCACTATCATCATCATGAGCTAATAATTCAAACAAAAAAGAATAATCCATGTTTTCTTTAAAAAGTTGACTTCTTTCAAAACCATTAACATTTTCCAAAAAACTTACATTTCTAGAAACATACAATTTATCATTCTTAATATCATAACAACAAAACCCTTTTTGAGTTTCTGAATAACCAAGAAAGGCGCAGGTAATTGCTTTCGGTGAAAGCTTGTCATTCTTGTCAGTAAGAACAAAGCATTTGCAACCAAAAATCCTCAACCAACTATAGTCAGGTTCTTTGGTATACAATATTTCAAAAGGTGATATATTGTTCAAGTTTTTCGAAGGTAGCCGATTTATTAGATAGACAGACGTTAAAGCAGCTTCAGCCCAAAAACCTTTAGGAATGTTTTGAGAAATAAGTAGAATTCGAGTTGTCTCTATTATATGTCTATGCTTTCTTTCGGCTAATTCATTTTGTTGAGGGGTTTTCGAACAAGATCTTTGGTGAAGAATACCATGTCTTTCAAGATAATTTTTGAATTCACTTGAGAGGTATTCTTCACCAGAGTCAGTTCTAAAAATTTTTAGATCCCCATTGAATTGATTTTTAATCATCATATGATAGGTTTTAAAAGTCAATAAAATTAAATATTTGTGTTTAAGAAAATAAATGCAACAATATATTGTGTACTCGTCAACAAAAATGACATAATATGCAAAACCTCTTTTTAACAAAATAGAGGTTGGTCCCTATACATCCGAATGAACAATTTCAAAATGTCTTGTTGTAAACATAGATCTTTGATAAAAAGGTAATTTTTTCATTTTCCTAAGTATACAATTGTTACAATTGAAATTACTTTTACATAGACTTTTAACAAAAGGTAAATGAGAATTTTTTATAATATTTAGATGTCCAAGTCTCTTGTGCCACACATCAATATCCTTTTATTAGACAACATTACAAAATGAGTTCTTTGGTATTTGAAGAGAATCGATGTAGTAAAGATCGCCTTTCCTAGAGCCTTCCCCAATCAACCTATCGGACTGACGATCCTGTATCCAACATTTGTTAGATGAAAATTTTATATCACACCCATGATCCGAGAGTTGAGAAACCGAAAGTAAATTTAAGTTTAATTTAGGTATAAATCTAATTTTTTGAATAAAGAAACATTGTTTTTCAAAATTTCAGATTCTTTTAACTTCAAGAGATGTTCCATCTACGGTTGAAACAAAGGATGGGGAGCCATTATTTGAGTAATCAGAAAAAGAACTTATACTTGGAGTCATGTAAAATGAAGCACCTGAATCTAAAAACCACGATGTCTTACTAGGAGGAGAAAAGGTTGACATGGCGGCTCAAAAAATAGCCCCTTTGAGAAGAGGTTGAAGAGCATCCATAATTTGTTGCAATGAGAGAACTCATTTTGAAGATGATGAGCACTTTTCTTTTTGAGGTTGAGATGTGGTAGCCATGAATAATAATTTCTTTCATTTTGGACATATTAGTTTGATGTGCCCCAGTTCCTTACAAAAGTGGCACAAGAGTTTGCTATAATCCCTCTTTCCTCCTTGACTGTTTGAACTTTGGTTTTGATTCTTGAAATGTGGAGGCTTGTAGGTCCTTAGATTTCTCTTAGGTCTTGAAACAACATCAACACTTTCATTTTCTTCATTATTAGGAGGTGTTGCTAGAACACTTGGGTTATTCTTACTTATACTCATGCGTGTCTCTTCTCCACTTAGCTTAGATATAACATCTTCAAGAGAGGGGAAAGTGAAGGCGGATAGGAGAGATGATCGGATTTGTTCAAATTCGAGCCTAAGCCCATTCAAAAAATTGAAAAAATGATCTTCTTCTAATTGCTTGTGCCTAAGCTCAATAGCCTCTTCACTCCATTTGGGTTCAAGCATGACAAGCTCATCCCAAATAGAAGTCAACTCCGCGAAATACTCTCTAATAGTCATTTTGTTTTGTTGAAGGGTTAAGGCCCTTTTTTGAAGATAGTATTTGTGGGACAAATCTCTTGAAGTGTACATTTTTTCAAGGTATTCCCATGTTTGAGAAGCTTTCTTGAACTTTATAATGTTGACATTGATTCTTGTCTCTACGGACGAGAAAATCTATGAGAGGATTTTGAAGTTTCTCATCTCTCATTCTTCATGTTTTTTGCCATAATCTTCAAGAGCCTTGGCTCTTTCTTCTCCTTCAAGGATTTTTATTTCTCCTCTCTCCATCAAGGTGATCTTAGGCTCCGGTTCAGAAATGGAACCTTGGATATAGCCCCAAAGACCTTTTCCTTTAGTGCCTCCATATTTCTGGCCCAAACGTGGTAGTTGGAGCCATTAAGTTTAAAGCCGAGATAGGAAATGAGTCTTTTTCACCTATTAGAGAGAAGAGAATAGAGAAAAAATCATGTACCGCAATAAGATTTTAGGTCTTACTTGATGTAGGAAACTTCTAAAATATTGAAGGAAGAGAAGCCCTCACTCCAATCTCCAAGAAGCCAAGGGCACATTTTTCGAGGCACCCAAAAAATAAAGAATCACACGATCTTCAATCTTTGACCAAGCTCTGATACCATGTGAAAGTATCTTTAAAAAAATACTATGATCAAGACCTTAATATTCTTGATGAAAAACACGTGCACACATACACAATAAGAACCCTTTAGAACACTTGTGCACAAAGACACAACCCACTAAATCTCACAAGTGCACACACTCACAAAATATAAGAG
Source organism: Nuphar pumila (assembly GCF_984573655.1). NCBI lineage: Eukaryota > Viridiplantae > Streptophyta > Magnoliopsida > Nymphaeales > Nymphaeaceae > Nuphar > Nuphar pumila. Next base: position 75,985,059 of record NC_143261.1, read on the forward strand.
ATTTATATTGAACGAGTTGGAGAGCATAAGCTCCAAAGAATGAGAATACAAAGGGGAGAGGACCCCTATTTATAACACAAAATGAGGACCTTGGAGAGGCCCCAATGTGATCATTGGAGCCCCTCCAACGGTCACAAATGTGACCGTTGGAAGGGCCCAACGATCATGTTGGGGCCCTCCTAAGGCAAATAAAAAATACTAAAAAGAAAAAAGAAAAAAATAATAAAAATAAAAAGGAATTACATGCACATTCCAAAAGGAATATGCACAAAAATGAAAAAGATTAAAATACCCCTACGGCTAATATATATATTTTACTAGCAAGGCTGTGAAAACAATAAGTAGATCTACCTTCTTGGCCAAAGCATTGGAAAACAACCTCTCTGTCTGAGCTGATAATCTTACTGTTATAGCATTAGAACACTTGGTGTTATGGCAGCAAAGGAAGAAAATTAGTCACAATAACAGGAATCAAAATTATACTCTTAGGATGATAGAAAATATATCTGCTCTAAAATAATAGAAGTAATGAACCCCACCCACTACAAGAAAATTTACCAAAACAATGCAACTGATAAAACAAAAGAACACAAAAATAGATGACATTACAATAATAATAGATTGATAAATATTACCATGATCATTCCGCCACCTGATTTCAGTTAGTCCAAAATCAGAATGTCTAGCCCCTTGACCACAAAAAACTGCTTGCAACTTGATTATCAACCACAAACAAAGCAATGTAAACACAACCTGTCTCCTTACCAACATTTGATCACTCACAGGAAAACATCAATGGTAGACATAAAGAAACATTAAATGATTGAATAAGCGTATACTCAAAGGACTTACTAGTAAAATTGATTGGGAAAATAAATACCGAAATATGGTAACAACACAAACATAAACTTCTGCAAGATCAATTTAAATTTGAGTAGTTTAAATGACATTTTCAAGCAGCAAAAAATACCAGGTAACCTCGAAAAGCTGCTTGTGCCTTTATTATAGCTCGCTCTTCTCTCAAGTTCTCTGGATCATGAGAGACTCCAGTTCCAATGGCTGCATCAGGTTTCTCTGCGTCTTGATTTAGAGCCACCAAGGTGCCAACTTCACATGATACTTCAACAACAGTCTTATCCTCAGATTCAATGTTAGAGCCATGTACATAATTTTTTAAAGGAATTGACTGTGAAATAAAATTAGAATTCACAGACAAATCAGCAAGTGGCTCCTTCACAGAACTCAAATTTTCATTGTCATTTGTGTCCTTCACATGCAAATAAAATCTTCATTATTCTCAAACATTAAGGTCATTTTCAATTAACACTTCAAAGAAGTAGATATGCAGAAAAGAAAAAAGAAAACTTTGGAAATAAAGAAAATAATCCAAATAGACAGGTGAATGCACACATACATGTCTCTGTCTATGGACATGTTCAAAGTGATGTTATGTTCAGTGATGTCAATTTTGTGAAACGATTTTAGAAATGATATTTTTATGTAAAAACAACATGAAAGCCAGACACCAAAAATAAAAATCGGCTCGCACGAGTGGTGGAGTCTCGGTCGATCTCAGGGAACGGGGAATACTTTGTATTCAAACACGCAAACTAAACTATGCTTTATTGCAAAAAAAAATGCGAAAATGAACTAATTAACTAATTACAGTAGTTCAACCCTACGCAGAGGGCTTAATTGAATATTAAAATGGTTTTATTACAAACCCCAAAATTAAATGGAAATTAAGACTCCTAATCTAAAAGAAAAGCAAAAGTCTTCAGAGCTCGCGTCTTTGTGTCTCATCTCGAAGGCGTGCTTGAAAGTATCGCTTGATTGTCTCCACACTTCCCCTGTAAAACATGAAACAATGCACAATAGCGAAGACAAATAGCACTACACTATAGAAATACAAAAATGAAACTAAGTACAAAGTAACAAAATACATGCAACAGTAAAGTATGCTAAATGCGAATGCGAAATTGACACTGTAATGAAATGAATGCGTAATTCAATGACAAAAACAAGGTGCAAAATGCAATTCCAAAATGCGAATTCACGAAGAGAAATTAAGAAAGGTAAATTGCACAAAATAAAAAGAAAACATAAACTAAACTGCAATATGAGCGCAAAAGGAAAAAAAATCAAAATACGTAAAATATGTGAAAGGAAATTGCACAAAAGCAAATATAATGCAGAAAATAAAACTAAAGAAAATGCATATTGTAGAAAAGAAATACACAAAAGCAAAATATCACAAAGAACATGAAATGCATGAAATTAAATACAGGAAATGGAAACATAGGAAATGTAAAAATGAGAAATGTGATGAAGATTGGAGATTGATGCAATGCGGGTAATGCAAAACAGGTAATAAATCGAAATGCTAAAAAAATGCATAGGTGAAGATGATGTTGTTATGCTAGATTGCATCCGATGAAATGAAATGAAAAGGGAAAATGCAGCTATGCTACGATGCTGAGTAAGAATGAATGCAGATGCTTATGCCAATGACAAATGCTGATGATGACGAAACAAAAGCACACAATGAATGCAAATGCACAGATGAAATCACGATACAGAGATGTGATGCAACTTTAGATGCAATGAAATGCAAAATGCGCAAATGGACATGCGAGTTGCAAAATGAAGCAATACAAAACTAAAATGATGTTGCGCAAATGCAAGTATGCGACTACAATTGAAATGGGAATGCTAGATGAAAAAAATATGCGAAAATGAAATAATAATTGCAAAATGGAATGCGATATACAGGTATGCTAATTAGATGAAGCAGATGGAGATGAAGCGATAAACAAAAAATAGAGGAGATGGTGAGAAAATGGAGAAATGCGACAGATGGATGCAAATGATGCGAAGACCAGACCGATGTAGATGAATGTCTGATATAGATGAGAATGCTGCAAATCGGATGAATCAAAGAACAAAGGAGACAATGATGTTCCGATGATGCTGATGCAAAATGCGTTGCACAATCCGATGAAATCAAGCATACGATGATGCTGTAGTGAAAACAAATGCTGCAATGGAGTTGGTGTTATGCAAGTGAAACAAGAAAAGAAAAGCACGATGATGCACAGGTAAGATGCGGTGAATTAAACACTGATTCAGATCAGCTGCAGCTCGCAGAGGTGACAGAATGCATTTTAGATGCGGCAGAATGAAGGTGAAGATGATACGATGATGCAGAAAATCAATACACTAATAAAAAATGATGAAAACAAAATTTCAGAAATGCTAATGATGCAGAGTATGCAGAAAAATGTAATTAATGCAATGAAATCAACAACGTTGAATCAAAATACAAAGAAAATGCACATAGCAGAATGCGTTAAAAATGAAAAGAGATAGAAACAAAAATGCATATTGAAGAGAAAGGGAAGAAGAAGGAAAAAGACTTACTGAAATTGGATTGGGTTGAGGAGAGAAGGATGGCCTCTCCTTTGCCATCGACACTCCCGTTGAGAATAGATCCACCGATGAAAGAGAGGTTGAGAGAAAAAGGAGGGAGGAAAGATAGGAAAAGGAGAACCAGTGGGAGAGAGGGGTTGAGAGAAGAGGGGAATGGTTTCTTGCAATGGAGGACCCCTCTCTCAATCCCATACGTGAGATATTTAAAGAGAAGGGGTTTTGTTCTAACTGCTATTAATTTTTACAATTTCCAAAAAGGAGCTTAAGACAAAACTTTTTCCTAAAAGCCTCAAAATCTATGCTATTTGCCTAAACTACTAAACTTCCTAAAAACTATTACACCAATTTATTTTTTTTGAACCTAATTAGATTAAAAAATCTAAATCCTAAAGAAAAATATGAAAAATTAATTTCTAAACAACATTACTTCGCAAAATTAACTTGCAATTTATGTTTTTTCTGAATTTTATCTTTTTCATGCATTTTCTCGAAACTAATGATAAACATGGGATTTTAATGTGATTCTTTATTGGATAATGCATGAATTAATATGAATTAAATGCTAAAATAAATGCATGATCATTCAACTCTAATGCTGACCAACAACAAAGACCATCAAGACTCTCTAGCTAAAATCCCAAATGTTCACCAAAACCTTAATGAATATCATTAACTAATGTACATACCACTGACATCTAAAAAACATTTATGCATAGATCAATGGTAGTAATAAAGCAAAACAAAAACCCTAGCGAAATCAAGAACGCAATCGAAAACAAGCAAAGAGGAATTAGCAGAAAACAAAAGAAGAGAAGGAAAGACGAGAGGCACACCTCTGCAACCCCATATCAATGGGCTCGACAATGGTGGCGTCGAGCTCCTCCCGCTTCCTCCTTCCTCGTGAGGAGCTTCACCTCCTGGACGACGTGCACCCCCACCTGCCATGCAAGTCCGGCCAGGAGAGGCGCTAGACTGCCTCATCGAGGCCTGTCCTCGCGATCATGCCAGAGATCCCTAGCAAAGGATATGGCAAGAAGAGGCAGAGGGCGGTGAGAAGAGGGAGAGGGTTGAGAGACGAAAAAAGAAAGGGAGAAGATGTGAGCAAAAAAAAAGGAGGGTGGGAAATGTTTTGGGCAAAAAAACCATGTTTTTACTGACGCAGGCTGGAGCGGAGCTAGAGAAACCATGTTTTTTCTGGTACAAAGCGCAAGTTTTGCGCTAGAGAAAACCATTTATGCGGTGCAGTTTACTTTTGTACCACACACAAGCTTTTTTATATTGCCGCTAAGGCTGAGTGTGCCAATAAAAGTTGTTTCTCACGTAGTAATATTTATTTTGTAAAAGAATAGAATGAATTCCATGAGCGATTTTATTTTATAAAATAATGAAATAAATGAAAGTATGAATAACTTTATTTTGTAAAAGATCAAATAAATGCAATATATGAGCAATTTTATTTTTTCAAAAAACAAATTATACAAGCAAAAGGATAGCAAATTTGCATATACATATACATACATATATAAATTTTCTTCAAAATATACGAATTTCCTACTAATGTATAAAATTTTATCAAATATATGATGTTTTTTGCTTTAAATTTCATTGTTGCTGAACATATCTGCTTGTTTAACAATTTAAAACAATTTAACAATACATATAAACAGAACTTTTAAAATTTATAATTAAAAATCATCCATAAACATAACTATGCAACTACAAAATTTTCAACCTTAGATGCAAAATTACAATCAAGTTTTAAAATACAATTATCAATGGACTTTACATCCAAATAACATTCAAATTTTTGTTTATTTTGTCAAAAGTATATCAACATTTTTTATTATGAGCATCACATCCTTATGTTATGTTGTGTCAAAATTATATTCATGTTTTTTTATTATCAAAATATGCAAAATTATAATCATATTTTTTATGAGTGTTTTCACCTATTGTAGCCAACCTCACCACATATACTACACTTGTATGGCACCAATTCTTTGTGTTATGTTCTCCTTCTCTTAACCTTAGGTCACCCTAGTTTACGTCTTACTTTTGTTGGAAAGTGATGTTATCTACCATAAAAAACAATGGATATGTACTATATATAGCTCGATATGATCCAATTGTGAAGAACTTGTCACAATAATCTTTTGGTAGCTTTCTCATAAAAAATGCCTGAGATCATATATAAGCATGGAATGTCGCTAACCTATCACTCTTGACAAGAGCATGTCTGCTTCTCAAGATCAACATTGTAGTTGTGAGATCGGCCACGGGGTTCGTACTGACGTCTGAGGAAATGTACTACTTGCATATGTAGTTTTGCCTTTCTCTTAAGTTCATCTAGCTTCTCTTTTACCTCAGGTACAATAATGCCTGGCATTTTCTACCCACTAATCTTTCTTTTCTCATAAAGTTTTATCAGCATAAGATGAAACCCCTCAATAAGAGGCACTAGAGGCTTGTTAAGTATAGAGAGAATCCACAAATTGAAGCTCTTCACTATATTAGAGGTTAATCACAAATATCTTATTGTTAGAAAGTGATTGTTAGACCAATGTTTCTTGACCTCCTCAGTCACATATAAGTATGTGGCTTCATCTTGCTCTCAGGTCTTTTCTATAAAATAATTACATTGTTGTCCCATGGCTACTTGGACTGCGCTCCACCAGAGTGCACTAAGTAGTGAACAAATTTTTTTAAAAAGAGTTTTCTATGAGGTATTTCATGCAAAATCCAATATTACATCTAAGCCATGTGTAGGGGACAATATATTGAATCCCCTTGTGTCTATCGAAGACAACTAACAACTTTACTTTATCTTTGTATTTATCATCATCGAAGCATGAGAATTCTACCTTTAAAATCCTCAAAAATCACGCTCATGCCTTTTTTAACTCCTTATCTACAACTACAAATGTTACAGAAAATATCTCACCTCTATGATCAATATTATGGGTCGACAACAATATACCCATGTATCTTTTTTTAGAAACATGTCGTCTATTATAAGAACTGAAGGACATCCTTTCAAAAACCCATCAATGCATGAATGAAAGGATAAAAAAAGATATTGAAATTGATCTTTTCGATCAATCTTGATAAGGCCTAATGATTTTCGGTTAGCCATCATCAAATGATCGCAATATGCAAAAAGCATCCTGAAGGACTCTTTGAATAAATGATGTATCACCTTCATGGTCAATTCTCGTACACGGTATGCTTGTTTGTAACTAACCTCACCACCTTCTACGCGACTTATGTCATACATAATTTCTCTTGAAGTCATATCTAGGTTATCTCGCAAGTGTATGTGAATAACACACAAAATCCACTTGGAATACACATTTTCCACGAGGTTGCCCACTACTCTACCATATGTATGTTCCCTTTCACACCTCTTTACTAGAAAGAACGGTGCTCCACATATTTTTGTGTAATGGATTTTTAAGGAGCAATTCACCATAGTATGTGAGTTCTTTCTCGTGCATATGACAGTGACTTTGTTACTACAACTCTTCATAAATTTTGCTTTATAGTTATTCATGATCACATAATCTCTCAAAAAATTACGGCAGTGCTCAAGATCATTAAACCTTTTACCTCAAGCAATTTCTTCATCATTTAAGTTTGTTGTTAACCATTGAAATTGTTTACAATCATTGAATTTTTTATTAAGCAACTCGTCATACAACTCAGATGTCTCCACTTCAATGATTTTTAATTATTCTTTATTGAATAAGAAACCATTGAACGAGAACCAAAAGTTTGACTTTCCAAATGTCATTTGTGCATTGTTCTCACCTACCATTATTTGTCCCATACCATCACTGTCATGGTCCTACCATCACTGTCATGGTCCTCTCCTATCATTTCTGGTTCCTACTCAACTGACATGGTATAGTCATTGTTATTGCTATTATCTGATTTTTCATTTGTGGTCGTCATCGCTACTACCCTAAATGGACTGATCAACTATGCAAACTAAATAAAAAATTGTTGTATATATTGTTCTTTATGCATGCAATATTTTTGCATTTTTAATTTTCAAGATTAATAATAAAACAATACCTTCAACTCAAACATAAATTAAAAAGTCCAACAACCTTTACATAAATTTGTCATCTGCATTGGAAGGCTGGGTATCATCCAACAAATTGAGATGAAGATCACCAACACTAGTTTGATCACGTGGTTCCATATCCTCTGCAATGATCCTTTTATTGTTAACTATTTGAGAGACTGAGATGTTCTCCAAAGGACTGAGCTCCATAGATACATGTTTCTGAGAGATATGCATATTATCCACAAGATTCTCATTATTATATTCATCAACTACTTCTTGTACATTGCTTTTGACTCCTTCTTGTACAACACTTCTGACTACTTCTTGTATAATTGTACAATCAATAACTTCTTATTTAACTTCGTAAACAATGGCTTCTCAATTAACTTTACTAGCTTTATTAGCAACTAAGTAAACATCAACTCTATATAACATTGATTCTACATCATCATCGTCTAAGGCATGTATCCATATATGTTGGCCATCTAATTTTAAAGACACTTATACCATAGAATAATTGACTCTTCTACATATCTGGTTTTACGAGATATCAATGACCAATATAGATCTCAAAATAAGTTGATCAGTGCTACAATAAAATACTCATATCCTTTGAGAAACAATCATAACTGCCTATACAAACCAAACATATCATTCAGTTAACAATAATCACTTAGAAAACCAATAACCCACAATAACCCCTGTAACCCATATTCAATGCTTATGCATAGTCAATCCCAACCACATCTATTAACTGCTCATATCTAAAAAAAAAGAAAAAAGTTTAGAAACAATGGTAATCGCCAGAATGAAGCATATTTCTTTTGCAGAAATCGTGGTAAGGATACATAAAAAAGGGTTAGGGTTCTAGAGGGAAAATGATTATCGTTCTTTCTATATACAAACAAAAAAAAGAAAAAAATGAATATAAATGCCTATATATACAAGAAAATTCGCATGCTAAAATGCAATCTCACATCGCTTAAAGTTGACAACATGTGAAACTCTGCGAATTTCACAAACTTTTTATGAATTTCATATTGAAAGTAGATTTTTACAACAACCAATGCAAAACTCTTGACTAAATTCACACTCTAATCGCTTATATATATATATATATATATATATATATATATATATATATATATATATATATATATATATATATATATATATATATATATATATATATTCGAACCCTAAAACAAAACTTCACTTGCGAAAGTCCGTGAATTTTGCATCGAATGGCAAACTTCTGCAACTATCAACGCAAAACTCTTGACAAAATTTGTAAGAGATTTTCACAAGTGTCACAATTCATATTATTTGTGCAAAATATGTGAATTCTATAGAAATATCATGCAAATTTTATTTTTTAGTGAGATTTAGTGATGTAATATGTGAAAATCGAGGAGTTTTGCGAGTGCTAAGGGTAAAAAGGTCCTAAAAAAATTGAGAACCTACAAAATTGGTCACCGAGCAGATTTTAATAATTTGAGGGTTTTTAAAAAATGCATCAAGTTTGTCATATAGTACGATCATTTTCGTTTGTATTACATAGAAATGCAAAATAATAGTCAGGCCCATTAAGTGAGTCTGTTCTCAGCACGGTTCCTTGTCATAAAAAAAAAAACAGTGGGACCTGTCTCTATATATTGTTTATGTAGTATACATATTAATCAAAATCTTCTTCTTAGTAAACTCGGGGCATTTGTGTGTCGCGGTAACACTCTTGATGCACAAAATGGAATGTTAGAGCAGAAACTCGGTCCGACTAAAGGTGAGCACTGGGCTGGGCAGCCCTCCATGGGCCGGGCCGGGGCCAGTAAATTTGGCCCTCGCTCGGCCCAGCCCGAAGAGGGCCAACATGAGCTGGGCCAGGGGCCGACACGGCCAGCCCAGCCCAACCCGAACATATATATGGGTTTTTTTGAGCAAATTTTACGCTGAACAACATTTTGTGCACGGAAAAGATGCTAAGCGTCCTTCACTTGCATGATGAATGCTCTGCAGCGTTCCACTCACTATATATATATATATATATATATATATATACAGCCCAGCTCGACCCGGCTCGTTTAGGCCCACAGGCTTAATGAGCAGGCCATGAGCTTGGGATTTCCCAATGGGCCATCCCGTCAATTAACAGGCCGGGCTTTGACTGGGCCAGCCCAGTCCATTAGCAGGTCGGGTCGGCCTGTTGCCCATCCCTAGGTCCGACCACCCCTTTCAGACTTTGTTTCTGCTGTAAACAGGGTTAAAGAATGGAAAACCTGCAGGTGGGCCGAGTGCTTTTCTCACGGAGAAAGCTTCCTTTTACCACGGAAAGGGTGGGGGGCTTTATGCGACACAAACGCTCCCTAGAGCACGTTTGCAAGCCCCTGAAAATTTAATTACTTTAGCAAGTATCCTATAAATTTTTACCCAAGAGAAAGGGAGAGGGAAACTTTCACCCCTGTGAAACGAAGCATGTTTGCAGATCCTATGAAAAGCATCATCACTAGAGGCCCATTCGTTTCATGAAAAAGGAAGCTATTTTTTCGCATGAAAATGACTTTATTTCCCCCCTACCTGAAACAAATGATCCTATAGGGAGAGATGTGGCCCACACGCTGTCTATGCAGCAACGCATAGGGCCTTGGGGCCCAATGTTTCATATGAAAAGTCTTCAACGGGAGAGGTAGGGATGAATTTAGTATGACAGGTGGTCACTGATTTTTCCAACCGTTCTCTCTCTTTCATACGGAAAGGGGTTCCCAGTTTCCACCCACTCTTTAAACTGAACCCATTGACAGACCTAGGCCTTCCTGGCATGACCAATAACAATAGAGCAAAAAAAAAAAGGCTTCTCTCTCTCTCTCTCTCTCTCTCTCTCTCTCTCTCTCTCTTATGGATGATCCAAACAACCAATAAATTTTGAACGAGCAACCTTATGTAGCGATTGAGCAGCGAGAGGCCTTTTTTTTTCAATATTTACAGCATATGATATTAAAAGAATGAGAAATAGAAGGGAAATTAAGAAAAGAAATACAACAGGAGGATGTTGGACAGTTTTTGGAGGGTATTAGAAGAATGGTATTACACAGTACATGGACAAAGTCAAGTAGTATTGGATCTGATCCTGCAGCAAAGAACAGAAAAGAATGGAAGCCAGGGGAGCACGTGAGACTTGTATCATCAAGGCAAGTGAGGCCTTTGTGAACCAAGGTGGCTTTCCCAAAAGGGGCTCACAAACTTGAACATAATTAGAACTGATGGGGCACCGTTTATCCCCAACAGGCACTTGTTTAGCAGCCATTACAAATGGCCATGCTCAGAAGTCATCCTTTGCAAATTCACCGTCATCGATAATCATAAGTGTCGGAATCTGACCATGATCGACAAAGTCGACTTTGTTGAGTCTCACACAGCAGAGGACTTGCTCCGGGAGTTCCTCTGGCTTCTGTGCCTGCAAAACAGTTCCTGTCAATACGTGATCCCATCTACCTTGTTCAATGCAAACTTAAGGTTTCCGGCATAATCAAAACAGAACTCGGATTGGATCAGCTAGCCTGACAATGCATATCCTAAACTCTGCCTTAGCCAAGTTAGATAGTCCCCTGCGTTCCATGTTGAGCAGCTGAGTCCTAATATGCCATTCTAATATTGTAATCTTAGTGAAACATCATAAAGACATCAAAATGTGTCAAAATCTGACACAAGGCCGACTGTCTGGCAGGTGTATTCGTGCAGAGTTGACCCCAGAAATCCAAGGTTAATGGAAAAGTCTGTCAACTCAAATTACCAAGATCAAACAACCAGACTCAGAACCAGACTGGGTTGCTCCATGCTCGACTTGTGACATATTCTCCACCACAATTCTTGGGTAGTTTCACAATGAACAAATAGGTAGTGGAGAAGTCTCCAGAACATGAACCTAAACGAAGACTGCAAGACAATCTTCAAATACCAAGGTCGGAAAAGATTATGATGAACATTGACTAGTCACGTAGTTACCTGGATGGTCAAGCCCAGATCAATTATGCCATCTTTCAAGCGCTCACGAAAAGCTTCCAATCCCTTTCTTGATATGTAACTGAAACGATGTATGTCCAGATCTATCTCAAAGTAGTTCCAGCCCTGTTTGAGATCAAGGAAAAGGCCACAATGAGGACATCATTTTCTTGTGATGTAAAAAGTATCTGATCAGAATCTCAACTACGGCCCAAGTTGCCAACAGGATAATTGAAGCCCCACCTTCTATATTGTCAAGTAACTGTAAACAAGTATTTTTCCCTAGAAGTTAGGTTTGGAGGACACACTAAAGCTCTTTTTTTCGGGCTCATGATAACATATTAAGATCCTGATAATAGGTCAAGTGATTCATTTCAAGGAACTACAACATATTGAGATAAAGATAGAATAGTAGCAGACAAACAAAAAGTATTCTTTAGTCTATGAATAATACAACACCAATAGTCATTTATCTCTCTTCTTGACATGGTTTTCTTATGTTTTCAAGTGGAAAGGTATATAATCTATGATTTTGTGAACCTTATGCTGCTTGAGCTAGTAGTTTGTTACCTGCACTAATATGTATTACACCAATTAGTTGCCACTAGTTGGTGGTCTCCACCCATTTGTGACCAGAACAGAACCTTTCTATCACTGTTTACAATTTTTTTGCTCTCCACATTACCAAGTTACCAACCAAGTCAACTCAGGATCCATGAAAAGTGGAAGAACAAGATTCTGATGTTCCTAAGTCTATGACACTCCAGTAAAGACAGTTAAAAACAGCACTCCTATTATTCCCTCATCATAGAAGACGGAATCCCCTCATCAGTCAATTACTCCCATAAATTTTGAAACTACTTGATATGTGACTAACACAATGCAGAATCGATGCAGCCATACTATTGCATTTGTCAATTACAAATTTCAGAAAAATTGGCCTATGAACAACTAGAAGAGATGCTTTGATGATGCCTCTGACTCTGGAACAGATGAATGTCGGAAAGGAGCAAAGTCAAATTTCTTTGTTCAGTACCTCACAGATAATTGTACATAAGGTAAGATATCAACACTCAACAGCAACCGTTACAGTATAAACTTATCCAATCAACATCATACACTCAATCAAACAAAGAAAATATCTAGTGACTAAAATTTGAACAGAACCTAATCTAGATTGCACAAGATACAGGGAAAAGAAAACAATCAGAGCACTGCTGCTTTACCTTATAGAAATTGTGTTGTGGGCGCGAAAGCACTGGCTTTTCATTGTAAGCATGCACAAGCTTTCTCTCAGCAGAATTCAAGTGAAGATCATCTGGATTTACCACCCGTGCCATGATCTTTAGCCGTTCCCTAAAAGAAACCTGAGAGTCTACCGCAAAGCCTTTGATTTTTTCACTGTCATCATCGATTAATTTCTGCATGGGGTATATGAAGAGAAGAAATAAAAAGAAAAAACTATCAGATAACCAACAATTTTTCCAGCAGCAAAGTAAACATTTGACATGCATCATCATACATGAAGCCATATCCTGTCAAATGCAATGAAGTAAACAATGTGTAGGACTAGGTTGGTGACAAAATTATTATGGTAAGTGATGTAATTTCTTCTGCACAGGTCACTGGAAGACAATGCATACAGGAATTCATAAACACTTCAAAAAACTACTAATGAACTTTGTGAGCTGTATCTTGCCAAACATGCAAAAGGATATCCTATGTGATGTAATATGCTCCACTGATGGATTGGGCATCAGTAGATAAAAGAATAGAACAAACAAAATAAGTTCCACAAACTGATGGCTCTTGCTCTGGCATACACCAGAATCTCTCTCTCTCTCTCTGCCTCCATGGAAAATCTGTCAGGTGCCACTGTCAAATTTTGAAGGCATTTGAGAAAAACTCAATATTCTTAATACTACAGGAAGTAAAGAATGTCAAAAAAGACTCAGTTCACAATGTTCCAGTAAAGACAAATTATCTAGCATATTACCAGTGCCATGCTGAGGGGGCATTGCATTAACAGCTTACATGTTTGAATCATAAATAAGTGTATAATTTCAGACATGGTCAATAATTTCATAGTTAATGTAAGGGTCCTACATATGTTTTCACACAAATATATGCTAAGAACAGCACAGATTAGAGAATAAGAATAGAAATATACCCTAATGCTTTCCTGAAAATGAGGTGAAATGTCTTTATCAAAGTTGTCAGAAATTTTAAAATATAACACAAGGCTCATCCCTTCACCATCACTATCACCAAGAAACATTGCAGCTGGATATGTGGGAAGCTGTCACAGGAAACATAAAAATAAGATATATATCACCATAGCCTTCAGAATAGCTTCCTGAATGTACAGACTATGCCTTCCTGGAATTGTCATTTAGATAAGTGCTAAGATAAAGGATATGCAACAAATTTGTTATGGAGACAATTTTTGGGGAAAAAAGGCACCTGAATGTTAACAATGAGGAGAGAAGGCATTTGCTCGTGAGATTTCACAGAAGGAAGTTCAAGATACTGAGCAATGTGATTTATCTTACGTGAAGAAACAAACATATCCACTCCAATTGGGGTAAATGGCGCATAGTTTGGAGCATTACTCTTTTTCTTATCCCTGCACAGTAGAAATATAGACTCCTTAGACAATGTTAGTTCCATACTCTGAACAGTTCACATAAAATGTGTCCCGTAAATACTTTCTATATTTCCATGAAACCAAAGGGTGGTTGGACACCACTCTTAGTTTGCAGCATCTGGATTCTGAACCCTACATGATAACCACAAAAGTTCATGCCAGTAATGTGCAGAATAACTGCAAACCTGAAATAATTCTCACTCCGGAGCTTAAAGACAGATGGTTCAAGATAAGTCCAGCAACCCTGCATTGGCTTCTCTCCCAGTGAACATGGAATCTGCATTCCTGCTCTAGGACGGTACAGGAACCTCTTTGATGTGCCTGGCAAACATACATGGTTATCGAATTGGATAAAATGACCATATAATTATGCTGACCATAAAAATCCATTGACTAAGTTCATGGTGCAGAAAATAAATTTTTTAATGTGAAACCTTATAGGAAACATTGCCAATAAAGAAATAATTCAATAAAAGAAAAAAGGAAAAATGCTCTAGAATCAAAGACACAAGCACAAAAAAAGGAACAATCATGATCTATTAGAAAAAATCTTAGACATGCTCCGGGACTTAGATATCACAAGAGATATCCCATCCAGGCATCCAAAAGTTAGTGGGGTATCTCTTCACCATCCACTACTGGCCAAACAAAAGTGTCTGAGATACCTTCCTAACAAAATAACTAATGAGACTTCCACAAAACATTGCTTGGACGACACATGTGCTGAGCATCTACTAAAAGCTCATGAACTTTTGTGGATGTTCCTTTAGTTACATAATAATCATTCTTAGGCACATACCCCACTAAGAAACATGGTTCTTAGTGGTGACACTCACATCCTATATTATCCTTCAATAAGAAGAAGGAAAAGAAAGAGTCCTGATGCTTAAGAATAATCACAACAAAGTTTTATGAGAAGTTTGGTTAAATAAGTTGAGACATGTTTTAATGAGATCTTGCTTTTGCATTTCATTGTCTCTTACTCTTATTGTTTCTTTTTGGCCATTTTTTTGAACTTTTTATGAGAAAAGGTTTTATGCATAATGAGTTTTATTTCAAATATTTGTACTTTTTTCTTATTTTTAGGTTTTTAACTGTATACTTTTATGATTTTTAATCCCTTTTTGAGTATTTTCATTTTTTTGGGAATTTTGACACTTTCAGTTTTTATCTTTTTGTTTGCTATTTATAGAGGAATGGGCCTCCATCCTAAAGATGGCAATTAGGCAAGGTATTCCTTGGGAGTGAAAGTAGCAGACATGCTCATGGATAAGCAGTAGGATCTCTTGCACAAAAAGTGGCAAGATCACAACAGACGTGGTCCATTCTGAGGATACAAGAAAGCATTATGGCGTTTGGTAGAGAGAAGGTTAAAGAACGTGAAGGTATCAAGGTCAAAGTTAATTGTGACAGAGACTTTTTTGAAGAAGTTTATATGGAGGCCAGTGGAAAAAATCGTTTCACCGGGCAAGACAATGACCTTGATGAGAAAGAAAGTAAGAAACTTTTTTAAAATATCATCCCATAATTTGGCTTTCCTTTAAGCTGAAAATAGCAAATTAGTGATGCTCAATTAAAACCTTTAGAACTTTAGTTAACACATGACCCTTTAAGATGAATAGTTCTCTATATTCAAGAAGTAAAGACAATTCTTCTCGTTGGCTTAAGCTCAAAATATTTTATTCTCACTTTTGTCATCTCAGAAGGTGAATAATGTCATTTATATGCCAAATCAGAAAAAGAATTCTCACATCTATTTTCATACATGTCCTGTTTGATTTTGGGCTCCTTGAAAACTTATTTGCAAAGTCCAAAATTTCATCCGATGTTATGCTTCATAAATATACTCTTGAAAGGCAAATAAATGCCAACTTTAGACTTCACTATGAAACTATGAAAACTTTTCAAATGGAAAATACTTTATATCGAAGAACAGAAATCCAATTGTTAGTCATAATATACTAAAGAATGTGCAAACCAAAGACGCAAATGTAGTATATCCCTTTACGTAAGTATTAAAACAATTTCTATTGGCAATCAGATCTATAAGGTGGGTGATAGAGCTAAGCTGAAACACTTTACAAATAGCTTCTTTTTCCTTTTTTTTATTTTTGCAGAAACACAAACAAGAAAACTTTTGTTTAGGCATATTAAATGAAATAAATCACCTGCAAAAAGCATGTCAATATTATGAGACCATAGGGAATCATGGACATGATAATGACTTACATATTTGTGTTCTCTCGTCTCCTTCATAAGACTGCCGTTTGAAAGACAATCGAATAACTGCAGATTTTCTCCTCTGAGATGGCGGGCCAGGACTTGGTGGTTGAGTTTTGTCATTAAAGCTGACTGTTGGGACTAATCTTGGTTTGCAAGTTATTGGTTTCAGTTTCAATGGCTGATCAAAAAGTTTCTCTTCTGTGTTGAGTGCACATTCAATTCCTGAGGATCTAGGCTTGGCCTCATCCATTTTACCTAAAGGTGCAAGCTCGTACCCCTGTGCGTTATGAACTGCAAAGCCATCAGATTCCTTGGATTCATCTTTGTTTAAGAACTCTATTTTCCCTCCATCCATTTTAAGATAGCGTCCAACTGTCAAAGATATTGGAGTTCCATCTGATAAATCCTCAATCTTGCACATGGCGTCTACTAGGCAAGATGCACTCTCATATTGCACCATTTGAGCACCTAAGCTGCCACTCATGATAGGAAAACAGTCTGCAATAAAAATGTGAACATCAGAAATATACACAGCCATACAAGGTTTCTTCTTATAAATTAAATTCATAGGTTTTACTTTGCAAACCTCCATGAACACTGCTGTAGTCATCATCACAATCAGACTCCAAAATGCTGACGGTATCAAACCATGAGTCCTCTTGGCACACCACTATAAACACATGTTCAAAAGGTTAAGTCTTCTTTCTTTTTATTGATAGGATGCAGTTGAACTGAGATTAGCAATGAATGAAAAATATTCATAAATATTAAGACAATCTAACTCTGAAAAAAACAATTGCATACATCATGATTCCAGGAAAATAAGAAATACATGTCATACCAGATATGTGTAACCTTTTCTTGAAGTGCACATACATTCGGAAATCATCCAAACACAAATAAAAATGATAACCAAAGATCAAAGTAGTCAGACCATAAACAGCACCAAAAACAAGTTCAGTAGCCATATGCTACCTTAATGTGATCCTCACTATTTAAGTACAAGGTGAGGATATTAGATCTTGGATGAAAGAATCAGCTTCTGGCAGCAATCTTCTTTAATAGATGCTAGGCCATTATTTCTCATCTGAATAATTCTCATTCTGCTTTAACAAGCTGTCCAAAAAGATTTGCCTCTTGCAGATGCCAGGAACTAATGTCCTAAAATTCTCTCCACCATGCATTAAGGTTCACAAAGACTTGGAAAGAAAAGACGTAACATGAACATCACATTTGGCTTGAATTTTTTAATCAGAATCCCACCTATCTTTTTTTTAATTTTCTTCATTTCAATAAAAAATGTTATTTTCTTCCCACGGGCTGTTAGAACAATTCACACTGTCCTCAGCCGCACAAACAGGCCTTTGACTTCTACATATTCTTTCCTTTTATTAGTATCAATTATTAGCAGCTTGTATGAACATTTACATGCTTTATCCACATACATACAAGACTTACTAGATTTATCCCTTCTTTCCTCTTTCGTGAGATCACATTCCCTGTGGAACAAAATTAACATCCAAAAAGTTGATGTAGCCACAAATAGCAAATAAAGAACCAGAAAATAGTGCTATAGCCAAACTAATTCAAAAAAATCACACTATGAATTTACACATTTGTGGTTCAAGATTGTTCAAAAGAAGTTTCTCAAGGAGACTAAGAATGAGTTATAAGCCACTGCTTACACATAGCAGGTAGAGGTATGAGTACATTCTTTCATTATTCCAAAAAAAAAAAAATAGAAAAGTAGCAACTTCCTATAAGGAGACTAAAACTTATTGGTACTTGTTAGACACAACCATGCCGCGAACTACTAAACACAACAAAAAGTGTCAATGTTAAAGCAGTCAGGATGCTGCAAGATCTTCAAAAAAGTCCAAGATTCCACGTGTAGAAACAAAATCATCTGCTAGTTTGAAATCATATCACCTATGTCACACGGACACTTCACTAAGCATGTGAATCTCGTACTGACATGACACGACACTCGGACACTTCATGGATACGATACAACCAGTGTTGTGAAAAAATGTGCTTCAAGGCACAAAAAGCGCACCTCACCTCAAGGCGAGGGGCTTTTTGCCTTGAAGCACAAGGCTAAGGCGCAAATGTGTATGAGGCGTGCACCTCAAATGCCTTGAGGCATGTACCTCATATGCCTCGTAGCGAGGCGCACCTAAAGGTGAGGTGGGCGCCTCAATCAAAAAAAGAAAAAGAGAAAGGGGAGGGAGGCCCGATGTTAGGGCACCCCTCTCCCTTTCGTCTCTCCTCCCTTTTGCTCCCCAACCCCCACCCTCCTCACCACTGGTGACAGCTACCACGGGGTATGTACCTTCTCTCCCTCCTCTTCTTCTTCCCTCCCTTTTTCTTCCCGTCTTCTGCTTCCACTTCTTCTTTTTCTTCCCTCCTTTTCTTCTTCTTCTTCCCTCGTTTTTCTTCTTCCCTTCCTCTGCTGCCGCTTCTTCTTTCCTCTTCCTTTTTTCTTATTTTTTCTTCTTCCCTCCTTCCTCTGTTCTTCTTCCTTCCTCCTCTTCTTCTTCTTTTTCTTCCTCTGTGCAATTTGACTGTAAATGTGATTATGTATGTACATGTAATTAACTGTGTATGTGTTGATTTTTGTAAAGATTGTGTCCTACTCCTATTCGTGAATGTTTTATTGACTTTTTTCACTTTTCACCTTTTTTCAATTTAAATATGGATCTGATGGTGAATTGAAATTGTCTGTTTGTGATATTAGAACACAGAAACTGAATTATATTGTCAGTAGGGCCATCAATAAACTGGAATTGGTTTAGTGGTGTTAAGATTTTCATAAACTGGAATCATAGCCATGTATTAAGTTAAGAATTTCATTCCTGTAACTTAGTGAATATGGATTTTTTTTGTATACTATTCTTGAAACTTGTATTAAGTTAGTGAACATGTATTAAGTTATTTTGTTTTTGTATGCTATTATTACTGATTTTCTTCTGAGGATTTTTTTTTATCCAGCTTGTGATTCTTATATTATATATTTGAAGCTTTTTTCTGGCTTGGCTTCTAGAAATTGTACTCCAACTTATGATGCTTATGTTATGTCTTTGAATTTTATTGTATGTTAGAAGACAAGTCAGTTTGGAAATAATCTGGAAACTCATTGGTTGTTGCTTCATCAATAAAGCATCTCTTCTATTTATTTGTATGTTTAGATATTTTTATTCACCTGAGTTATTTTTCTTTTAAAATTTGTCATCAATTACATTACACTTCAATTTCAACTTAGCTTCATTATTTGATGTCCTAATTGTAGTAATTTAAAATTGTTGACTTATACACACACTCACACACATACATTTATGTGTGTGTACGGCCGTGTTCTCGTGTCCTAATTTTTAAAAGTTATTGTATCATAGTAAGTGTATCCGCATCATGTCCCGCACCCGCATCCATATCCATGTGACATAGCATATCACTTTGGGGATATTGTGTGTCTTAAATTTAGCATCATGAGAGAATTCTATAATATGTGTAAAATCCATTGGATGGAAAAAGAAAACCTTGTAATTCATGCCAAATTTTCAGAACTAAAACAATTATAGAACTAGTGGAGATGATGCGAAGCAAAGTTTGTACCTCAATACAGCTAAGAAAAATAAAATCAACAAGGATGACTGACATTTGAAATTACCATTAGCATCAAGCTGGCCACCATGCCACTGTAGCTGAGTGAGGTGGAGTGTCAAGTTCGAAACATCTGTTCTACCATGAGCAGCTTTCTCAAAGTCCATCTGTACAAATTCACTGATAGCAAATTCTGCTAGAGGATCCATAGCATCACTGACACGTGGTTTGGGAGCATCAGGGGCTGTAGCACAAACTTTTCGACGGAAGTTTCTGGGCCTGATGAAGTACTTCCGGGCTCTGGGTTTCCTTCTGGCTGACGATGCACAGCCACCCATTATGGAAGTATAGTTTTACAGACCTTTGTTTATAAATGGAGTGCTCAGACAGTATGGAACTTTCTTGATCAGATGCAAGAACTGTTATCTCTGTATACTCTTGAAAAGTCGCAACCTGTCATACATGCATCCACGCAATATAAGTGACTGATATAAGCATGAGCTAAATAAGATCACTAGTCTAAGATTCTGTTGAGATGATTTCATCAAAGTCAACAAAAGCTCAAGAGCATCCGTGTACCAGATTCACTAGCTGAAAATAGTCCAATCTCAAAACATCATCACAATGATAATCTCAGTAATATATGAGAATTCAGATGCTTCCATATGAAAAGGTAATCAAACTTTCAGTTGCAATGCCATTGCTATTGTGTGTGCAGTCGTGGGTACAATGTTCTTCACTACCCCACGAGCAACATTGATCATGAAGGTGAAGAAACATGAATCAACACCGACCAGTCTCCACCTCTTGACTATGAGCAACCCTCCGTATGATGCACATTCTAATTTTATCAGTCAAGTATAGAACGAAGAAAGGCCCCAGCTTTTCATCTGTCACAAGGAACAATGGACACATGTTCCAGTGTCCAAGCAAACTAATGCATTTACTCGATGCAGAATTAAACATAGATGTAATTAAGAAACATCAGGTTGACTGTGTGATGGTTGTCAAAGTCATGGGCTAATAATTGTCATTAGGAATGTGTACGGCAATCATGCAAATGTCGACAATATGGATGAAGAATATTATAATTTATAAACTTTACTTTTTTAGTAATATTATGATAAACAGTAAGAATTAATAAATTTTTTAGAATATATAATTAGATTGATTACAACTAAAATAAGTAATTAAAATTTTGAATAACACATTTATCTCAAATTCTCATTGAAAAAAGAAATTTCTTATTTAAGAAAAACTTGCAAAAAATTTGCGAGAACATGTTTTCCAAATAAAGGAAAGAAGTTTTCCATATAAAATAAGCAGGTTTCCCATGTATGTGAAACGAGTTTCTCATGCATTTTTAGAAATTTCCCACAAGTTTTGGAAACGGTTTCCCACATGTAAGTGGAGTTTCCGGTAACCCTGCTTTAGATGATCGAAATTAGATCCACCAATTTTCAGATCCTACCACAGACTATCCTTGTAGGCGTTTTCCATGGGTGAGACTTTGTTTTTTCACATAGACCAAATTCAAATTCACGGCTACCATCTTGGTGATCATGCCATTACGACTCAAAAGTAAAGTCTTAAACGCATAAAGGATGCAAAAAAACCTCCGTTCCACATTGCAACAGATCATTAAGATGCCACAAAACAACAAACCATTAACACGATAAACCATTCATCTACAAATGGTAATGATCTCCAAATTTATGAGACTCAAATCCAACATATAAGATATGTTTGCTAAAAATAACATCCTAGCGACACCGGAACAAAAAAAAAATTGAAATGCCGGAATAACAGAGGTAGGAGAATAGAGAGATTTCATGGTGAAGAGAATCATGATTTACCTCAACGTCTCTTCCCACCTGGAACGTCTCCTATCGCATCATCCGCAACAGGAAACGGAGAACGACATTGAAAGAACGCTAGATGAGCAGAAACATTCAGAACTTCCTTTTTCTTCTTTCCTTCTAGAATTTCATCAAAATTCACACACGGTCTCGTACTCGATCTTCACAAAACTCTGCTGAGAAGATCTATATATCAACGCCATCCAATACCAACATCAGTTTCCATTGTTATTCGCCAAAAATAAAGAAAAAAAAAAACCCATAGACTCCAAATAGAACCATGTCTACGATCAACTTCATTTCGATTGTTATATACATAACTGAAACTTAAAAACCAATAAATCAAGTGGATTATAAAAAACAAAACAAAAAACTTTTTTTTTAAATGTCCTTCAAAATGCAATTGCAAGAGAGTGGAGGAAGAGAAACCTGAGGTGAGGGTGGTGGGATGATCGATCGAATGATTCAGGGAAAGGCACAGCGGTGGAGAACAGAGAAAGAAAGAGAGGGGGTGGGGATGGCGATCAACGGGTGGGGGATGCAGGAGGGAATACGGCAACCCTCGCTGCAGCCGAAAACAGGAAAAGGAGGGGGTTGGGTTTTGAAGGGGAAGAGAGAGAGAGAGAGAGAGAGAGAGAGAGAAGGGCGGTTTTTTCGGGTGCTAGAGAAAAGGGATTCGCAGATTTAACGCCGGAGATAGGAAAAGGTTGGCCTTGAAAGTCGGGGTGGGGGGTTAGGCTTTGAAATTACAGTAGAGAGAAGAAGCTTTCTCGCATCAAAACACACAATTCTTCCTTTGAAAAGAAAGAATAACAAATTTTTGAAACTACTGTATCTGTTTTTTTTCCTTTTTTTGTTTTTTGCCAACAATGAACCTTGATGAATGAGGGAGCGTGAATCCTTTTTTTGGGGAGTCCAGATGGCGCGGAAAACAATCCAGAGAGAGAGAGAGAGAATTTAAAATAGTTCTAGAGAGAGAGAGAGAGAGAGAGAAACTTCTTAATGATGACGCATCGTCTTGACTTTGACTTGGTGCAATGCAAGAGTGACATAGCCATTGAAAACGGGGACAAAATTACCCAATTACCTACAACGGTTGTAAGAGCTTATGACAGGACGTAGGATATGTCACATGTTGTTGTGGGTAGGGGTATCAACGGGTCGGGTATGGTTCGAAGTCAGGTGAATCAGACTTGAACCCGGTTTTTGGTATGATATCGGGTCTGAATATAAGAAAAATCATATCCAGAACCGATAAGAACAAGATAAATCAGATCCAAACTATACTAGGTAAAACCATGTTTTTTATCATTTTTACATTAAAAATTTGGGGGTCTTAATCAAAACTCGGGTCGGGTTCAGGTCTGGTATAAAATTTCACAAACTCTACCCGGATCCTTGTATTAATCAGACCTTCGAATCCAGACTCAGGTCTTAATCCTGTCTTATTATTTATCACCATACCTGGACCTTATAGGGCTTAGTTCAGGTTGGGTTTAGTAAACCCGACCTGTTCACACACATAGTTGTGGGACCCGCCCATTCGGCGGTTTTGTTAGGGTGCACGTAAGGAAGAGTCGCCAATACTTTAAGGAAAGTGATTTCCCATCCTCACTGTCCACAAATTGCATACAGACCCGGTGAAGATATTGACGGATCACCTGATCTGCTTTCTGTCAGAAAAGGAAACTAAAACAGGAAACATATTGAAAAAACGGAAGGGGGAAACAAGGTTTTTCAGGCTCATACGAAAATGAGAAACATGTATCCCAAAGAGAAGAAACACTTGGAAAACATGAGAATCATGAAGAAAACGCATGAGAAATGTGTTTTCCAAATATATGAGATGCATTTTCTATAGTGTGAGAAACGTGTTTTCCAGAAGTTTTCTGCCGTTTTCCAAATGTTTGGAAAACACAGTGTTTTCCCGTTTTGGCAATGGTTGCTTGAGAAACATGTTTTTCACCCTCTTATAGCATTTTCGGTATACCCTGGTATGGAGTAATTAGTATGGACCCATAATGTTCTCATGAAAAAGTCCGATTATTTTTTCATTAGAATGCCACGTTCTTCTACAAACATAGTAGAGATAACGGATTAGATTTTAACTGATATCTGACCGAATTAATCCGAACCATATGCATCTTTAAAATCTAATCATAATATATAAGAATAATTTCATGTAAAAGGTATTCTCCACTAAATAAAGTATATGGATTCTAGGTGGGTCCAGTTTTGGATTTGACTCAAAACATATGGTCGAGTTCCAGATTTGGTTCTGAACCGACCCTCATTGACACTGGAACTGCAGAAAATGGGTTAACTACGTATGTAGGTTCTTTACAATATATAAATTGTGTTGTTTCAGAATTTGGTTCTGAACCAAATGCAGCCCTATTTATTTGTCCGATTCTGAGCTGGATCCGACTGATTCCGGCATTGATTGTCCTGAATTCCATCAGCTTATACAAACAATGGACATTATTTACTAGACCATATCCGCTCAAAATACCTTTGGTCGGTCAAACTGGATAAAGATCCGACCCACTTGCAGCCGAGAGCAGCATCAATCGCCAAAAAGAGCACGCATGCCTGCTAAGAATACGGAAATGGTAGCCCTATACTATCGATCCAGGTTTTGGCCCATTTACTATCGATCCAGGTTTTGGCCCGGTTCTTAACGGCTTGGGTTTAAGTAGAGGCCCCATGGCCTGGGCCATTGAGCCAATGTGAAGCGGGCCGGGTTCGGGCAAGCCCAAATAAGAAGATTCCTACACAAAACAATCTTAGCCAATTGTGCGTGCAATTAGCGTGATTTGGTATAATTAATTATCTTTTTCTTAAAATTATTGTAATTAATTAAGTAATTAACAAGTACCCAAGTTATTGTGTGATTTTTAGTTTCCACAAAAAATTAAATTTACTTTTTATAACCTAAGCCCAATAGGCCGGCCGGAGCTCGGTCCGCATGGACCGAACTGGGTTTCGGCCCATGTGCTCAGATGTTTTCTCGATGACGCGTGAGGAACTCTCCTCGGTGGGGCTCTACGGCCACCTTACCTTTTACCTGAACAGACGCATGTTTGATCTGGTGTCTTCATCTCAACACCTTCACGATTAGGGATGATAGTGGACCCGAGAAAAATAGGGTCTGCCCCGTGCAGGAATGAACTTATGCTTTTCTCCACCCCGCCCCGCCCCGCCCCCATCCTCGGCTCCTAAACGTCTCCTTATTGGTGGGACGTTGCAGGTTCAAAACCCAGTGGTTCGATTGAATAGTAACTGGTGGGTCTGCCTAAGTACCCCAGCTTGCCTTAAAAAAAAAATTATACACGCAAAATCTAATGGGCAATAACAAAACCCACCAACCGTGTTTCCTAACCAAAAGGATGGAGGGACAAGCTCGACCTAATTAACAAGATGCTGTTCAATTGGTTAGCAGCAAACATGGTACATTGAATATAACAGACTATAAGCTTTATATATATATATATATATATATGACCATAACTTCTTTATCTTCGACAGAGGATCAGGTGCAATATGATTGCATATCTTTAGTGTGCCTGATCACCCTTCATGTTTTGGATACAGATTCCCAGTTGTTAAGCTCAACAGTAGATAGAAGATGATTCGGCACTGCAGCAGCACACCAAAAGTGTGCAATCACATTGCACCTGATCCTCCCTTTCTCTTTGGATGGCGCCAGCCAGATGTAAGCAAATCTTGGAAACCGTGTTCCCCATCAGATAAGGCTTGGTATCATCATCCCCCCACTACCGGAAAGTTTCTTTTAACCCTTGGATTCTTCCACCGGATCCCTTTATTTTTTATTCTTATCTAGTTTTTGTTATTGTTCCTTTCCTTGGTCGCCAACGTAAGGAGCAAGCAAGGATTGGAGCACACCTTAATGCGGTCCCCTGTCTCAATTCCATACTTATATTTATTCACATTCATTAATTTACTAAAGGTAAAGAAGCCGACTCATTTCATATTATTTGTGATAAACAAATGGTAGGATTAGGGGTGGCAATTTCTGACACGACCCGCCAACCTGCTTCTTAGCCGGGTTTGGGTTTGGCTCGTAAACGGGTCAACCCGCCTAACCCGTTTGTTAAATGGGCCAGGTTTGTGTTAGGGGTATGCCAACCCTTTAATAAACGGGTTAAGCGGGCGGGTCAACCCGCTTACCCGAACCCGACCCGCCAACCCGCCCGCCAACCCATCAACCCGCCCGCTAACCCGCCAACCCGTTTAATAAACGGGTTAAGCAGGCGGGTCAACCCGTTTACCCGTTTAATAAACGGGTTAAGCAGGCGGGTCAACCCGTTTACCCGAACCCAACCCGCCAACACATCAACCCGCCCGCCAACCCACCAACCCGTAAACTTTTCAATGTAAAACCCTGCACCCGACCCACCAACCCGCCCGCTAACCCGTCAACCCGACCCAACCCATTTATTAAATGGTTTAACCGTGTTGTGTCGGGTTACCCGTTTAATAAATGGGTCGAGTTCGTGTTTGCCAAAGCCGACCCGTTTAATAAACGGGTCGGGTTCGTGTTGAGGTATGCTGACCCACCGACACGACCCGATTGCCACCCCTAGGTAGGATATCGAGAACAACATGATCACATGTCAAGATCACCAATATCGTTCTCATTTGGTTCGCCCTTTGGATTTAAGCATGGGATTTTCCGGGTTGATATTGGTCAGGTTTGTGTTTGTTCGGATTCCATTAATAGATCGGATCTACTAATTAATCAGATTCAACTATCTTTTTTTTTATGGCACTGGAAAACTGACCCCAGGATCGGATACCTAGTGGCGCTGGCTCTCACTACGCCAAACCCCTTGGTGGGTATGTGATGGGAAAACTTTAGTCTTCGATTATTATCCTTATAATGGTGCAAGTTGAACTTAAGAATCAGATCCCCTTAGTCAAGAAAAAGAAAAGTCATTGTCAATGTCAAGGGAAAACAACTCCTCATGCTTCTCTTCTATACGCAAAATCATGTAACCATCAATGACGCAATCCGATGTTTGGATTAGGGGTGTCAAAGGGTCATGTTTGGTTCGAACACAGGTGAAACTGCCCTGATTTTCGGGTATGGTATCAGGTCTGGATCGGGGTCTAATCAAACTCACTATAAGAGAAACCATACCCGGACCCAATAAAAACTACATGAACCAAACCCAGTTCATACCCATTAAAATAATATTTTTTTATCATTTTTACATTGAAAATTTGTGGGGTCTCAATCGAAACTCGGGTCGGACCCGATTATGGTATAAAATTTCACGTGCACCCAGCTTGGACCTTGTGTCAAGTAGGGATGGCAATGGACCGGGGCAGGGGCAGAGGATAGGGTCTCCACCCCCACCCCGTCTCAAGATTAGAACCTCCATCCCCGCACGGGGATGGATTTTAACCTCCACCCCCACCTTCATCCTTGTTTCATGTCCTCCATCCCCGGTTCAAACGGCGATGAGGTCTATTGTCATCCTTTAGAAGGGTGGGGATGGGGGCGAGACGGAGAAAAGTGTAAGTCCATTCCTGCCTCCATCCCCGAACGGGGATGGATTTTAACCTTCGTCCCCACCTCCATCCCCGTTTCATACCCTTCATCCCCGGTCCAAACGGGGCGGAGCCCCGCTTTCCCCCGGTCCACTGCTATCCCTAGTGTCAAGGGATGCTCTTGGGTTTGGAACTCATGATATCCCATCAAACTTGGCGGCATTCACAAGTCATTCCTATCAGATAAGCGGAGCCCTTGTGGGCAGCTATGAAATTTGCTTTAGGTGAACCAAACAGTGAACATTTTAATTAAAGTGGGCTACAAAAATCCAACTCCAGCTAGTTGAAGTGGATTATTGGAAGAGAGGATGTGATCGAAACCAAACAAGCATGACAAAAATACATACATATACATGTATGAACTGAGTTAAGTTGACGAATGGGGGCTCTGCTTGTTTGTTTGGTAGGAGCAGCTAGTGCACGTCACCGTGTTGTGACGTTGCAGGTTCAAAATCCGATGGTACAGTTGTATATTTGGTAGGGTCTGCCTAACCTTGGATTACCTTTAAAAAAAAAACATTAAAAAAAAACCAAAGTTATGTTGTTCACGTTTCATCATATTAGGCAGAGAATGGCGTTGAACGAACTTCAAAGTGATTGCACACCGCGTGGAAGAGAGAGAGAGAGATCCGGTGGAGATCATGCCAAACATGTGAAAGCGAAAGAAGGAGCAACAAGGCAACTGGGGACGGCCAAAGCTGAGTCTTATTTCTTACAATATCGTACCAGTATCACACAATAGGAGAGAGGGAGAGTAAAAATGAAGGCATGGATAATGGATTGAGTCGGATATTTCTTTGCAGACTAATTGCTGAAAACTGTTCATTTTGTGATCTATATTGTTCATTTTGTGACGATTGACCTTTAAACGAAGTGTGCTGCTGCACCTGACTGCCCTCCATCTCTGGAGTACAACCAGTTAACTGGTGGGCCCAACAGAAAGTGGAGGGCAGATCAGATGCAGATGTGTGCAATGTGATTGCACCTGATCTGCCGTCCATTTAAACTGCTGAAATCTGACTTGCGTGCATGATGTTTTTTGGTAATTCAAAAATTGAAGGTTGACAAAAGCACATAAATTTGTGATTTAAAAAATCACATTTTTCAATGACAAATAAGATTCAGACCAAGGTCAAGATCCAAAACTGGTTTAATAAATAAAAAATTACCCATATTCCCCATGCACCCTCTAGTAGTCAAAGTTAAGCCTAACGGGTACGCCAGAACTATGCGGATCCATAGAATTTGACACCTAAAACATAAAAAATAAATAAAAACAAAAAAATACAAATAAGTGATTTCAAAAGACACAAAAATGAAACCACATAACAAAATTAATTTTCTGAGATGGATGAACAAAAAAATTCAGAAAATTGAATCATGCAAATGACTAAAATGCCCTTAAAATCCATTTGGACCCAAACAAGTCGAATTAGACTTGGATCTTCGAGGGTAAGACTTCTTGGATCGGGTCTTTAAAGGCGGATCGCTCTCCTGCTCCATGCTAATATTTGTATGCTCTTGATGTATTGCATCATCCTC
Source organism: Nuphar pumila (assembly GCF_984573655.1). Taxonomy (NCBI): domain Eukaryota; kingdom Viridiplantae; phylum Streptophyta; class Magnoliopsida; order Nymphaeales; family Nymphaeaceae; genus Nuphar; species Nuphar pumila. Next base: position 76,013,998 of record NC_143261.1, read on the forward strand.
CCCAGGTTCGGAAGGTTTCATCCTTGGAGCTGGGTCTTCCTCAAGCGATCCTTCATGGTACCACTTTAAATGCTTGACATTAAATACATCCAAAGTCTTGAAATGATCACCATTATCATTGATAACATTAGTAATTTCACAAGGACCAATACGCCTATGTGCTAACTTTTCATGTATATCACTAGGCATTCTTTCTTTTGTCAAAGTAACCCAAACAAGATCACCAATTTTAAAGATTACCTTTTGGTACTTTTTATCATAACTATTCTTGTACTTATTGCAGCTTCTGATGTATCTGCTCATGAATATCATGAATAAAATAAATATGATTTTGGACAATATTCAAAATAGGACCAACAAGAGGAATATGAGTTAAATCCGTAGAAAACAAAGGATTAGATCCATACAAAATAGCAAAAGGACTAAAAGCAATAAATTTATTGACAAACTTGTTATATGCAAATTCAGCTTGAGCCAGTATATGGGGTTAAGACTTAGGTTTATTATCAACTAATGCTCTTAAAAGGTTACCTAAAGATCTATTAACAACTTTAGTTTGTCCGTGAGCTTGTGCATGATGAACAATACTAAAATGCAGTGAGGTACCTAATTTCTTCCACCATTACCTGCAAAAATGACTTACAAACTTAACATCTCTATCTGAAGTTATGGTTTTAGTAATATCATGTGGCTTATAGACTTCTTTGAAAAATAAATTTGTTATGTGTGAAGCATCCATAGCTTTCCTACATGGTATGAACCTAGTCATTTTTGTGTACCTATTTACCACAACAAAAATAGAATCTAACCCAGGTGATATTTTAGGTTACATCCTGCCAAGGTTTTTCTGGAATGGATAAGGGTAAATATAATTTCACATTTGTGACACTACCCTCAGCTATGTGACAAGTATGATATTTTTTTACGAATCTAGTTACATCTTTTCTCATGTGTGGCAAAAAGTATGTTTAAGAAACGAGTTTCATGGTTTTATCTCTATCAAAGTGACCCTCATTATGCAAATATGAAATAAGCCTAACTCTAAGAGAACAAACAAGTATGCAAAGTAAATTTTCTTTATATAAACAAAAATCATCAACTAAAGAAAAATCATCATGATCTTTATTTATTTCACTAAATTTTTTAGAAAAGTAACTATCACTATCATACAAAAAAGCAATTTCTTTAAATATCCAAACAAACATTTTCATAGTAAAAAGCAAATAAACTTTCCTACTTAAAGCATCAGCAACAACATTATCTTTTCCCGCTTTGTGCTTCAAAACAAAATTAAACTATTGTAAATATTTTACCCATTTAGCTCTATGCGGATTCAATTTATGTTGACTATTTATGTCTTTCAATGCTTCATGGTCAGTATGCAAAATAAATTCCTTAGGTATGAGGTAATGCCACCAATGCATTAGGGCTCTAACAATGACATATAATTCTTTAACGTAGATACTATATTTTCACTTTGGCTTTATTAAGTTTTTAAATTAAGTAGGCAATGTGTTTGCCTTCTTGACTAAAAATCGCACATATACCCACACCTGAAGCATCACAAGTGGTTGAACTTTTTGCGATAGTATTTTTAAAAGATATTTTTTCAATAAAAAGCTTCAGAAAATCATCAACCCAAAGTATAAAAAATAGCTTTCCACGAATGTGGCAAGTACTGGTCAAATCCTCAGGGAATAGGAGAATATTCAAATTAAATCTAAAAAATTCAATTTATTAATATCATAAATGTTTACACCTAAGTCAAACACTACAACTCTAATTAAATTATAAACTAAAAATAAAAATTAACTCCTAAACAGGTTGCTAAAGTTTTCTCCAGGTCGCCAGGGGCATTTTCATCTTTTCACCATAGTTGCATTCACGCTCTCAATATGAATACACCTTTTGACCTATAGTGAACTTATCATCCTAAGAAAACATAAAATAAAAAGTTAGTAAACAATTATGACAATTAATTCTAAAAATTACAGTAAAACTAATTCTAAAATTAATTACTAAATCTAAATTGTAATTAAACTAAAAAGGCAATATCTAACTAAACTAATCGATTATCTTAAATCTAACTAAGTTAACTATTGTAAATACACTAACTAATATGCAAAAAAATAATAAAAACTATCAAAAACTAACTAATTAGCAAAAAAACTGTTTTGCTCTCAATGCAGTGCAAAATTAAATTCTAACAGGTTTTTAAAAATAGATTGTTTGGAAGGGAAAACGAGGTCTAAAATTGATTAAATTTCTTATGTTCTCTTTCTGACAGATTCAAGAATTTGTTAGATTGTACAGAGTTGAAAAATTCATCTGGAAGCTTTAGATATTAGCATTTCAAATCTGATAAAATCTTAGAAATCGCCTGTCCTGAAATTTAAAAACTTGTTTTTGAAAAATGCTTAAAAATCAAACCAAATCAACTTCAATAGAGCTGATTTTTGGTCTACTGACAGTTAGCACACAGATGAAGAGAATAAATTAAAATTTTCAAAAAAAACTTGGAAAAAATGCACATAAAATGATGAGTGCAAAATGCAGCAAAATTCGGTTTTGAAATTCAGTGCACTATTCACATGTAATAATTAAATGCATGCACTATTAACTCAAAACACTTACAAAAACAAACATTTATAGATCTAATGACATTAAATAACACTAAGTATACTAAGGAATTCAATCTAACATGAAAACCTAAGTTATTTGAAAGAAATACAAGTTAATTCAAAAATAAAATTAAAAAATACATGCAATTACTAAACTCCATTAAACTAAAATACAACTAAGAGTTAGAATATTCAAACTAATGAAATTAACTAACCTAATACAATTAACTCAATATAAACTTACTACTTAACTCGAAAAAAAATGAATTTAAAACTAACTTTAAATTAAAGTTAAAAACTAACTTAACCCTAACTAAGATTAATTGACCTAATTAGGACACTAAAGAAGACGGTTTTAGATTGACTTTGACTTAGGCATTCTGCACGAATTTGGAATGAGACCTAATCACTACACCTAGTTACTAAAAAAAAATTGAAATACAAGGATACATTAATTGCCATTCCTAACCTACTACATTGAATACTTACCTAAACCTAACACACGATTTTTACAAAATCTAATCAAGTCAATTATTACCAAAAACACAAAACATGATTTTACAACCCTAGCTAACAGTTAATGCTTACTAAAAAAATGCAAAATTCGAATTCAACATCTAATCTAATAAAAAAGGAAGTTACACTATAACAGAAAAAAATAGCAATTACTTACCTAAAATGTCATTAGCCCACCTCACAAATTTCTCTAAAATCTAATTAAAGTCAATTGTTACTAAAACAAATCACACCAACAATTACCTATGTTACTCTATTAGAATCTATTATTTACTAAATTTATACTAAGACTAAAAATCTAATGTACCTAAGGGCTGAACAAAGAAATCAAGTACTACCTAAAATAGAGTTTACGATTTTGCATATCTTTTCTAAAAAATCAAAACTTGCTAAAAAATTTACAAAGGCACCAAATTACAAATTGATACTTACCAAAAGCAACAATGGTACTACATTAGTAATTAACCTAACACATGAAATTTTCCTAAGACTAAAAACAGCAAGCAACTAAACTTCCTAAAACACCTACACAGTTTTGGCTAAAATACAATTGCTAACCCTATTGATGTGATGATTTAAAGGAAATGCCAACCTATTAATTCAAAATATCTAACTTGCCTAATGATGAACAAAGGAATTAAAGATTACCTAAGATACCATTCACGAATTTGAAAATCCTATGCCAAAAAGTCAAATTGATAAAATGTATGACACACAAAAATTACCTACGTTAACATACCAAAAATTCCTATTACCAAAATCCACCCTAAAAGTCAACATCTAATAAATACATAACAATTCAAATCTGAAAATTACCTAAACTAAACAAAGGAATTAAAGATCCTACCTAAATTATACTCCACGGTTTTGAAAATTCTTAACTAAAAGCACACGTCAAAGCAAATTACCAACGACTTTCACAAAAAGTCTCTACTCTTCCTAATATGTATTAGCTAAAAATAGATATTTATTGACCTAAGTCTAACTTAGCTTAACCTAACTGAATTAGACTAAATGATAATGAAGGACAACAACTAATACAAAGAATATGGAGCTACTCGGCTAACCCTAAACGCGTTGTATAATGCTACCCTAATCAACTAATTACAATTAATTTTCACTACTTACAAAAAGAACATCCAATGTAATTACTAATGCTAACCTATTGTTAATAACATAATACATAGTCTGAAAATGAATGTTAATCAACTACTTAATTCAATACTAATTGTAATTAACCTAATCATCTCGGTAATTAGTCACTAACCCTAAATCGGCTAAAACTAAGCAATATTAATGGTCGGATATAGCTGCAGTTAGATCACAACCAGACTGTCAATACTGTACATAAAATCAGAAATATAAAGTAAAAAGAGAAATTAGAATTAGCACTATCTACATGATTTACAATATCCAACCAATTTTCTCAATAGATGGAATTTTTTATGCAATCGGCTAGCAAAATTAAAATTGGTTCTTTTATGAGCAAGAACACGATCGGCTAATGCTGGAAAACAGTAAAAACAACAGATTAATGACTGACAAAATACCCAAAAATCGGTTACAATATCACTATGCACTAGCCCTGCACACTTTGTTTCTGAGTGTTCGACAACACCACTGTATCCTAATTCGTTTAGGAGCAAGTGAATACTGCCCAAGGTTTCGCCAGCCTGGTGCACAATCCATATGCACCCACCTATAACTCAAGATGGTGAAATCATCCCAACTTCGCGTAGAGAAATCCACACGAGCCACTCCATCTGCCCTCTCAGACACAACACAGACATGGTAACTTCTCACAAGGTTACCTGCGTCCCACACTTCCACAGGCCTATCCCTAACTTAGCTTGCCTTCTCTTCAGAAGCTCACATCGAGCTCATCTTTTCAAAAGAAGTTGTTAGAGGCCTTTTTTGACATTAAGGCCACCATCTGTTCCCACACGCAGTTAATAGCGAAGCTAGAGACGCAAATGAGACAGTTGGATGAGGCCTTGAGCAGGCAAAACGAGGGAAGCCTCTTGAGGTAGTCTGTCATCAATCTGAAGGGTAAGGAACCCCTTATCATGACATGTACCTCACAGAGTCCCACCATGAGCAGGACAACTCTGTTATGTCCCTTCTGAGTGGGAAGGCATTCCACCCTAATCAGGAGTCGACTAGTGAACCCACTGTCATACCTACTGACCAGTTGAGCTCCTTCACCAGGCCCAAGGAGAACGGGCAAGGCCCATGGCCTGTGCCTTCTTCGTATATCCCTGCAGCCCCTTTTCCTCAGGCCTTGGCTAAACCGCATGATTTTGGCAAGCAGGGAGCATGCATGCCTGAAATGCTTGACATATTCAATCATGATCACCTCAACCCTCCCTTGCTTGATGTTGCTTATATTGATAGATGTTCGGTTCTTGGCTCTCTACCATTTGAGAATAGTCTCTACGTGGAGACTAAAGTCCTTCCTTCCAGTCTAGAGAGTCATCGTAGGATGCATATGGGTAGAGTTGGAGGAAATATAGTGCGCAGTGTCCTAGATGACACTATTTTCCTTAGAGTCTCTGATTGAGCATGACCTCACATCCATTGATCTCATGGACGATGAAGGGTTTTCAGAGATTCGTCTGGCTGAGGATATAAAATTTAGCGCTTTATGGAAGGTAGCCCATATTTGTGATGTACCATTAGTAGCTTTAGTAGTTTTTTCTGTTTTTAGGTAGTTTTTCTTCATGAGCGTCAAGCCTAGATCATGTATGCATTGCATTTTTTTATATCTTTTTTATGAGTTGCATAACTGTGAGACAGATGGAACCTATGCAGAGTCATTCACATGTTGTATCAGGTAAAGTTTCACAGTGTGGATCAAGTGACTTCTACTTATTTTCTCCCAATCATATTTGTTCTCATGTGCATTCACTTAGTTTCATACAAGTATGGAGAACTGTCATTGAGGACAATGTCATTCAAGCATGGGGGAGGGTGTAGTTTGCACACCCAAACTTTTTATGTCTTCATAATTACACTTTTGATGACAACTCATAAAAACTTGGGCTTTTAAGGAATGCGTTTGATCTTATATGAATGCTTTACATAATCTAATATTTTTAGAGTATTTTTAAGCCTCAATTTTTTTACATCGATCTAGAAAAATGTGGTTGTTTATGTAGATTTTAAAGAAATGATTATAGATGCATGTTAGAGTGTATTTTGAATCACAAGTATGAATATATACAATTTTATTTTTGAAAAACTAAGCAAAAATACATAATTGAAAAAAAAAAAGCTTAAAAAGTGAAGAGAGCATACGTTTAGTTATTTGATATCTTTGTATTCCTCAGTAGCTTGGCTCAGACACAAGTTGAAGTGTTTGATTTTCATGTTGAAAAAGATAATGAAGGAAGTCACTTCTTTGTCTAAGTTGATATCTGTGACCTATTTTGTTCGAGCAAGTAGAGCCTGAGGGGTGTTTGCACCTGGTGCCCTAAAGCCATCTGGCTCAGAAGTCACCGGCCTGAAAGCTTGTTATATGCACTTTATAGAGAGCCTAATAGATCTTGAAATTGCATATGACAAGAAGTAGACTATACGTAAAACTATAAAAAATTAAAGGTCAAGTGACTCGAGCAATTAAGTCTGAAGAATACTTAGTATTTGGTGCCCTAAGGTCGTCTAACTTGGGAGTCACTGACCTAAAGCTCGTTACACAGGTCACAAAACTGGAAATTTGATATAATGCTCAGCAAGAAAGAAAGAAAAATATGTGTGAAAAATTGAAAAACAAGAAAAAAAAAAGCGTAAAAGAAAGAGTTCACTGCTTAGAAGCAAATATTGAGAAAACATGTGCAGAAAACATATGAGTGAGGATTAGTAAATAATATGTCTATATTTGAATTTCTGAGAATAAAACATAAATGATTATGTTATTTAGAAAAGTGAAAGAAAATATTTTATTATGTGATGGCAGGTAAAAGACTCTAATCATGTTTTGATAATGTAATGGTATGAAATATTTGTGAAAACAAACTCCTTGACTGCCTAATGATTTTTAAAGTTGAATTTTATACATATATGACAGAGATGTTTGTGGGTAGCATCACTGCAAACCCTCACGAGACCTTACTTATCCATTGAAGTAACTCAGGGGTTGAAAGAGATTGTTGCATACGCTAAATGCAACCATGATTCCTACGAAAGTGAGTTAGGTTTTGCTTTGATTAGTTAATTTAGTAGTTTTGCTTTTAGCTTCAGTTTGCTCGAGGACTAGCAAACGATAAGCATGGGGGTATTTGACCATGCATAATATTCACATTTTATTAATCATTATTTATGCATGATCCTTGTTAAAATTGCTTTAAAAACCCATTTTTATCGTTAGTTTCAAGAAACCGCATTGAATTGAATTTTATCAAAAAATTAGATTTTTCAAAGCTTTCTCTGCATTTTTAGTGTTTTTATTAGATTTAAAATTTCTTAATTGTAATTTAGTTAGCTTAGGTTTGTATTAGCTAATTTTTAATTAGTTTAGTAAGTTTTGATTTTTTAGAAAAACATGTTTGCATAAGAGACCTTGTTTTGAAAATTATCAAAAATATTCAGGCTCTTTTGAAAACTTTGTTTTAACCTAATTAGGCTTATAAATAGTAGTTTAGAGGGCTAGGAAAACCATTTTTTTCAGCAGCCCTCTTGCTTTCCCTCCTTCTTGCCTCCCTCTTCTCTCTCTCCCTTGCTTCTCCTCTCTCTTTTGTCGATTTCTTTCTCTCCTTGTTCTCCTCTTCTTCTTTTTCTTCCTCTTTTTCTTCAAGCTTCAAACCCTTTCGTCATCGGCAACTTTTTTCTTTGTTGGGGAGGCGTGCATGCAGCTGGGATCAACCACTTTCTCCTCTCAACCAGTCTGTTGAAGGCGGTCTGTGACAGGTCGCTTTTTCTCCCTGTTTCTTCGTAGTTTAGGACCATTCAATACAAGCATCGTAATTTCTTTTAGCACCTCATACATAATAGTTGATTCTTTGCATTTTTATAGCATATGAAAAGTTTGATTCTGCATTTTATTTTCTGCATCTAGGTTAGAAATAAATCCCAGACATAACTTAGGACATGCTGTTTTATGCAATCAACATTTTTAGGTTTTCTTATCAGTCGGTTTTCAAGCAATGTTTATAGTTTTTTTTTTATTAGTCTACATATAGCGTTTTATTTTTATTATTTATTTAGATCAGCATTTTTGTTAGTTTCTTTTGTTTCAGCGTCTTTTGTTATTCAGGTCAGCATTTTTGTTAGTTTTTATACAGCATTTTCTTTAGCATCATAGCAATATCTTAGTTAGAAATGTTTTTAGTTTTTATTAGATTCTTTGTTTAGCACGTAGTCTAAGGCATCCTTAGTTTACATACCATCAAAATAATGGGTTTGGTTGTCTTCTTGGTAATAGACGTTATGCTGTGAAGATGCATTAACGTGTTCTCTTGATATTTTTTTGTTAAATGCATATGACATGCTGGGTTGATAGTGATATACAACATCTCGTTAATTATTTCACCTATTGTTTAGTTCATGTGTTTCTTGGCTTTATCAAGGTTGCATTAGGTACTTGCTTAATATGGTACTAACTACTTTATTCTCTTAGGTTGTCTTCCGTAGGTAGTTATTTTATATGTGGCTGCAATAGTTCATGTCATGATGATTGCATTAGTCATTATTCAGTTAGCTCATTAGCTATTTCATTAATTAGTTATTGCATTATGCATTTATTTCATTAGCTAGTTGATTTAATTATTTAGTTTATGGTGGCATTGACTTATTTTATTAGTGGTTATTTGTTTTAGGCGTTGGTTGCTTTGGTTATTATTTGTTTTAATTAGTGATTTCATTAGTTATTGATTTCATTAGTTACCGTCTTCAGTAGTTTATTTCATTCATCGTTTTTAGTTTTTAGTTTACTAGTTCTTCATTTAGTGGCTTATTACTTTAGACGTTGTTTGTTTATATGCTGGTCATTTCATAAGTATTATTTCATTAAGTGTTTCATTAGTCGTGTTAGCCCACATGCCCTTCTATTTCATTTTTATTTGTTAGTTGGTTGATTTAGCTATTACGTCTTCTTGTTTAATAGTTAATATTTTATTTTGTTAGTTGTTTAATAGTTTAAATAGTTTCAGATTCTAGGTAGAGTTAGTATAAGTTTATTTTGATTTGTTCTCAGTAGATTTAGTTAGTTTGTTATCCAGTTGTTTCATGTTTGTTAGGTAGTTTCACTAATTTGCCTTTTAGTAATTTGTTAAGAGTTAATTAGATTTGGTTTTGCTGATTTTTTAGTGAATTACCTCTTAGAATTTGTGTAGTTTTGCTTTGTTGTTGTGTGTTGTGTTTTTTTATTTTTGCAAAAAGCGTTGGAACGTGCGGTGAAGCCCTTTTTGTGCCCTTAAAGTACCTTCTAAAGTCCCCTCAAGCCCTCAGAAGTGCCCTCAGAGAGACCACAAAGTGATATGCAAATAAGAAAAGCAAAAGAAGGGAACACAAAGGGACAAAGCACTAAAGACCTTTCTTTTAGTTTTAGATTAGGATTTTATTTTTGTTATTTATTCAATTATGTGGGTTGTAATAAGGCCGTTAATTATTGTTTAAAGTCCTCCGCAGAGGACTGCACTCTCTCACTTATCAATTCAATTAATTAAAATTTTCTTTTTGGCAATAAAGAATAGTTAGATTGTGTGTTGAATACAAAGTATTTTTCGTTCCCTGAGTTTGACCCGGATTCCACCACTCGTGCAAGCCGGTTTCTATTATTTGGTGTTTGGCTTTCACTTAGTTTTCATTAAAATTATTATTTTAAAATTTATTTTTTAAAACTTACACCAGAAGGTCTTTATTTCATCAAAAATGAAGTTAAAACATATTTGAAACACGACCAACAAATTTCAAGGGTAAATGGTTATTTCAAGAAAGTTGCAGGGACAATTATGACCTAAGAGTCATAGTCGTTCAAGACAGTGTTGACCAATTAAGGGACATGAATGTTATTGACTTTTTGACTTAGTAGCATAATTATAAATTCTTATTTTGGAAATTTATGAGAAAATTTGATTATGTTAAGAGGGTATTCTTGAACCTAGTTACCCTAACTAAACTAAAATTTAGTTAGACATAACCAAAGAACAACTAAACTAGGAATCCAGTTGAATATGGATAAGGATCATATCTAGACCGAACACATATTCAAAATCCACACACCCTACACACATTCCTTTTGTTTTTGACAAATGCCAACTTACACTTTGCATTTATAAAAACATTTTTAACAAATGTCTCTTAACATTCACCAATTGACCTCTCCCTCCCTCCAAGTGTCACCCTATGCAACCCTCTACCCCTACTATAAATACTACTCTCCCCTCTTTCACTCTCATTCAGTTCATACGAAGTTCTTTCCTCCCTCTCTCTTACTCTCCCTCTTAAACTCCCTCTCACCCCACACCCAATCTCTTCATATCTCCCTCCCTCACTTGTTTTACTGCTTCCCCACACACCACCAAGCTCCAACAACCCACTCTCCCATCAGTTCAGCTCCACCACTACCACCATTGCTGGTGGTTTTGCCCAACCCACATCCCAGCTCATTATCCCGGCCAAAAATTGCCACCACCATCACCTTGACGCTTTTCTTTTTGCCGCCAGCTGTGCTAGGCGTTTCAACAAACAAGCAAGCACTCACCTCCCTTTACATATGCACAAGGTAGGATCTTGTATCAAATGCTCATAAATTCACATATTGATGTATGAAAAGTGTTTTAAGTTACTCTTGGCAAAATAACTAGATGTTACCTTGCTCGAGGATTGACTCATGTTATGCAATGAGTTGACTCCTATTTACTGCAAGGGTCGATCCATGCTTCTTTCCTAGTATGCTCTAGCAGGGTCGACCCATATACTGATGAGTGGACCCCTGCATTCTAGCGGGGCGACCCATATTCTGATGAGTTGATCCCTTCATTCTAGAGGGTCGACCCTTAGAGAAAATAATTGACCCCCAGCCTATTTTATTTGCTGCAAGAGTCGACCCTTAGAGGAAAAAGTAAACCCCTGCATTTTCTTATATTCTAGCGGGTCGACCCCAAGCTTGCTTTATTTTCAACAAGGGTCGACCCTTGGAGAAAAGAGTCGACCCCTGCTTATTTCTTTTTGTAGCAAGGATTGACTCTTGGAGAAATGAGTCAACCCCTGCCTGCTCAAGTGCTGCAAGGGTCGACCCTTAGAGAAAAGAGTTGGCCCCTACTTTTTTTTTACTGGAGCAAGGGTCAACTCCTGTAGAGATGAGTCGACCCCTACTTGAAACCAAGCATAGCAAGGGTCTACCCTTGGCTAAGTGAGTTGATCCATGCTATGATTGGGTTCGGATGTTGGATAGGGTAGATTCATGCCATCCTAGGGTCAACTCTTAAGACCTCAGGGTCGACTCCTGCATTGCAAGGATCAAGTCCTAACTTTGGTAAGTGTCTTTGTTTGGTAAGGGTCGACTCACATTTGGTAAGAGTTGACTCATACCTATTTGACTTCATTTTTGGATATTTCAGGTGAATGAAAATATTAGTTCATCATGTTCTTTTTCTAAAAATCAAGTATAATGACTTGTATGTCTTACTTCATGCACACATGCAATAGCTTATATAAAATCATGAATTCTCATGTAATATTTTGTACTTGCATGCAATCATTTACAAGTTTCGCACATATTATTTCATGCTCGCATAAATGACTAGATCATCCATCAAGCTAGGGTTTGTGAAACCCTATGGGCCATAAGAATATGTAAATATGTAAAGCCCAAAAATTTTGATGTGCGAACATAAGTTTGGCTCAAGACAAAGTAAGGTTCAAATAAACCACATTAATATAAATTGAATATCATATTGTGTAGCATGTCATCTGTACTTTGTGATATCCACTCATATGCATGATGCATGTGATACTTGGATTCACCTTCATATGTGAAGTGCTCATAAGTGCTTATAATGCCAAAGCAATTATGAATAAATGATGCATGCATATGCACATACTTAAAAGGATCCGCTTTCACAGGCGAAGTGCTTGTAAGTACTAATAGTGCCACAGTAATTACTGAATGGGTGAGTACATATATCATAAAAATTTTGGCTACCCAGAAAGGGTGTGTAGGCAATCGAGCTCTGGATGCCTATAGGAGGCATATACAATGATAAATCCCTCTTAATAAAGACATTTTTGTTACCCATTCAGAACTATGCTTACTTTGGAGAGGGTAAGTAGTACACCTCTGATGGACATTATTATCAATGAAACATGCTCCTTAAGTGGCAATAACTTGACATCAGGTAGGGGACCAGATCTACCACAAAATTTTCTTAGGTTAGTAGTTTTCATACTTCTACAGAAGGTTAGGGTGCATTCTTACTAAAACACGCCTTAATGAAAGCTCTCTTGGTCATTATATCGTCCCTTGTGACTTTTGTGGCAGGCATGGGTTACTAAAACATAGAATAATAAGTCATTTACGTTCTCGATCCTATCTCGAAATTGCCCCTCTAAGTACCCACAGGAGGTTAAATATTGAAACAAATACCTTCTTGCTCACACTGATTATTATTATTAATACCTGGTTGATGAAAAACGATACCTGATTTACATTATATTCATGCTTTAATTATACTCATGCTTTCACTATAATCATGCTTTAAATTATGCTATGAATTAAACTATTATGTATTTACCTAGAATTTGTATAATTACCTGCCAAGCTTTCACAAGTCTAACCTTTTAAAGGAAATTTCAGGTGATTAACTTTGAGACAGTGGATGGCGCAAGACAGTGGCAGCCTCTTGAACCAGACTTCGAGAGGATCTCGGGTCAACTTAGGATATTTTGTTTATATATTGTTTTGACCCTAAGTGTATTTTGAATTTCGATATAATTATAAGTGGTTTTGGCTTTTGAATATTTTTGTCTTTTCGTTAATAACTTTTTCTCACATGTGACTTGCTCGGAGTCGCCTAACCCCCAAAGGTGAAAACACCCCTTTTTTTGTTGTGCAGAAACCAAAAGAAAAAAAATGAATTTTTTGGAAAAATTTTGGGTTAAAAATTTTGGAGCATCACACTAAGGATGCTTCTATGATCCCTTCACATCCCCCTAAGCATCTTCTTGTGTAGTCTCCATTGCAACCTCAACCTTTGGTTGAGCATCTGATCTAGCCAAAAAACCCTCGACACTACCACTGCAGGTGACTATGTCTCCAGCTTCTTCTATCCAGGCGTTAAGGTTAGCAACAACCTCAAAGTGAAGCAATGAGTCAAACGTCTTTACCACTGAGTCTCCCTCTTCCTTCTTAGATGCTTGCGGGATGAGAGACATGAACGTAGCCACAAACTCGTCAACCTTTTTTTGCGGATTTTGCCTTAAATTTAGGTCATGATGAAATTGTTCGTTATTGTTTATTTAAGCGTAGTTTTTGGGGTTTCAAATTAGTGACGTATTTTTTTTTTAAATGTTAGACAATCAAGCTTTTGTTTATGACTCAGTTACCTTTGTTATCCATGTGTCAACCCTACTTCGTACTTTATAGTATAAAGTATCATCGAGATCATAACTTTTCTTATTTGGCATTTTCTGCAATGTTCCAACACTAGCAGATGATATGGGTGATGGAGAATATAGGTAAATAGGTGGGCAACAAAGATATGACATAGGCTATTTAAAGAGCATTGCAAAAAAAAAAAAGTCTATTGACAATGTAGAAACTCGAATCATTGTGAAAATAATAAAAAAACAAACAATGTTTCATAATCATGATTATAATATAAGATACACAACATATAAATAACCAAATTGGATAATAGAGGCACATAAATCGTTCAGGAACAAGTTAGACAAACAAACACTCACATGCAAATGATTTCATTAACAAAAAAAATATAATAAACTATTGAACATGGAAAGATAACTTGAAAACCATACAATTCTTTCATAAAATAACTAACTCATGCCAATGTTTCAAAAAAATAACGGATTGAATTCGTTGTTTCAAAAAACTAATTACTTCAGTTATTAAACATGTGCTTACCGAAAAAACTTGTTGTCGATGATTCTGAAAAACTCGACGATAAACTGCCACCAATAACTTGCTAGAAAAAGATGTTGATAATAGTGGCCAAAATTTGTTGTCAAGGGGAAGCACGTTGGGGACCACTGGTTGGAGACTATTAAAAAACCATAGTTTATGCGAAAATAGCCTTGGGTTGCAAATAATCAATTTTTAAACAATCAAAGGATTGCATTTAATGATCGTACAAAACTCTGTAAAAGAAAAAAAATATATTTTATTCATCCCTAATATTTGTGATATTTCTAAAAAATTGCATATAAAGAGCATATTCGCAATGATCTTATTTGTGAAGTTAGTATCTTATTTGCGAGTCGTTTTGAGTGCGAACTTCATGAAACTTCGTAATGTGTTATATGCTCATATCATTACATATTTGTGAATCTCCTTGAGGATCAATTGCTTAAAAAAAATTGTACGATTCTATGCGAACTTCATACTATATATGCAAATTTAGTGAGATATTTGTGAAGTTTCGATAGGTTTCAATTAAAAAAATCATAAATTTAGTTATGTGATCTACGTACTATATATATGCTAATTTAGTGAAATATTTGCGAAGTTTTAATGAGCTTTAAGAAGTTCGTAGATTTTGTTATGCAAACTTCATACTATATATATATATATATATATATATATATATATATATATATATATATATATATATAATTAATAATATATTTATGAAATTTCGATAAATTTCAATTACAAACAATTCACAAATTTGAGTGTGCAAACTTTGAACTATATATGCGAATTTAATGAATGTTTTTAAAGTTTTGACATGTTTAAGTTACAAGAAGTTCGCAAATTTAGTCATGCGAACATCATGAGCTTCACAAAAATAAAAAGATGTGAATCTACGTTTTAGTGAGAGTTAGATATACTTGTACAACATACTGATATATCACAATGTTCGCTCATGTGAAGGGTAAAATGGTCCTAAAAAAAGTTGGACATTTACAAATTTAGACACGGGCATATTTAAAAAATTGTAAGGCATTTTAGTTTTATCATACATTACCATCATTTTCTGTTTTACCTATTCTTGTTGTACATTTGTCATGACATTCCAAAACCTTAAAGGTGGCCAGGCTTGGACCTACAAATTAGGCCCAAGCTCAGCCTGAATTGGGCTGACCATCGATGACGGGCCGGCCCATTGCCTACCCCTACTTGCAGGCCGGCCTTTATTTTGTCATTTCCTACTCTATCTGGTACTCACATGGCCTAGACCAAAAGAGCCATGGGATGGTTCCTCCACAGGCTGGGTGTAAAGATCTTGACTGACTCAACCTATGAGGTTGGTTCAATGAATATTAATGGACAAATAGGCAGCCAAACCTTGCCATGTTAGCAGGCTCGGATGATGGGATCCAATCTACATGATTTCCATGTTCACTGAAAGGCATGGTCATTTTAGCCAATAAATAAGCTTAATGACAGATAACTGGACGGCTGCAAATCATCCAAAACTGTGTTTTTGGTAGGTGTTGGGTGTCGTTCGTCTCTATGATGAACGGCATCCCAAGTGCCTTGGATGGTTGTTCTGTCCAAGGCTCCTTGGACCTGATCCGCTCTCCGGGAAAGAGAGACCGGACAGTGTTGGATGCAAGTATCACGTGCTGATCAGCACTCCCCCCTTTTACTTTCTTATATATAAGGTTGGTGAAAACTGTTACAATCAGAAGTGCTTGATCTCATCAGCACCTATATTTGATCTCATCCTGAGCCGCACATGCTTTGAAGCTGGCAGGACTTAAAAATAAAATTAAAATAAAATATTCTGGACGGATGCCTACTCTCACTTTGAGAGCCATCCTGTAGATCTCTACCTTCCAGAATTGATTGAGCAATTTTATTTCCTGCTTACAGCACAGGATCAATGTGTGGCTCTTTGCAGGGGCCTTTTTTAGTTTGAGGAGCCCCTCCTCCCTCATGCTCCCGAGTGGCCGTAGGCTTCACACTCTCTTGGATTTAACTCGATGGGCTGTGGCTTCAGATAAAGAGAGGAGTCTTCCCCCTCTAATATGATGGCCAACCATTCTGTTTCTGCAAATGTAACTAATAGCCCAGATCACTTCTTCACTGTCTTCTCCCTGTCACAGAAAAAACTCACCATCAAAACAATTATCGAGCGCCATAAATTGGAAACATGCATGCAGGTAGAAGGATGGGAAGTGGGATGGACTAGAGGCCAAGTTAGGGATTAGACTCTGCGTAATTCAGGAAAGCATTAGTATTGCTGTGTCAAACAGCCCATGTTTGGATACGTGTGGTGGTTGAGAGGGAAAGCACAATGGATTGATCTAACCAACATGGTGAGCCTGTCAAAACTGGCGGTTCCGTTTCCAAAAAGGTTGATGTCATATTGCAGAGTGTTGCAAAAGAGCATTTTGAACATTCGTTTTGGGAATGTGCTAGTATCCTTTTTCCTAATAATCTAGTGGGAAAAAGAGGTGAAAAGATAGGGATAAAAAGTTCGAAATAGATAGAACAGAAATACTGTCTTTCTGCAGGATGGCAAAAGAAAGAGCTGCTTCAAGCATCAAAAAGAGAAGGAAATTATATAAGGTGGCCAGTCTACCTCTTTGGAACCATGACCGCCGCACTGCCTGACGAATGTGGCGTTCGTGCTTTTCTAGGAGCTCATCAACTTTGGGTGAGTGAGAGAGTATGGGTCCTGAGAAATCAACCTTGTCCCCTTGATCCTGATAACCCTGAAAATTCGCGTTGCAATTGTAAGGAATTGAATTAAAATAATAAAAACATTTTGGCTATGACTTTAACAAAGAAAGAAACTCGAAAAAGATGAGTATTACCAAGATGTGATGTTTGAATGCCATCTCTTCTTTTTGGTAGAGGGCAGAAGAGAATTCCTGAGAATGGTATGCATCGGAAGCATCAAATGAATCAGGAAGACCAAAATGCCCTCTATGTTTCATGAGAGTCTGCTTAGCAATACTGAATCCCCTCAAATTGTTTCCATTAGCTTGGTCATTCAACTCTGAAGACTCTTGGGGTTTCTGGGCAGTCGATGAGTCTGAAGAACCAGAGCTCAGAACTTTAGATTTTGATCTCCTATACGATTTCAGTGGAGCAGTGCCGTCTTTCCTTCTCTTTGCCCATGCAAAACCGCTAGATCCAGAAACAGGCAAGGGACCTGAGAAGGGAATGTCTTCTTGTGAGACATGCTTTCTATGATAAGTCTCTTCAGGGAGATCAATTGTTGATTTAAGCAGATTGATGCCAGAATCACCGAATCCCTTCTGAACATTGGCCTTTGTGCTATTTCCTCTATGGAGTCCCTTAGTGTCATCCCTTACGCCCTAAACATGAAAAAGTGATGCTTGATGCACATCCTTATGATTTCTCACGGAGAATCACTATGCCTAAAAAGTGTAGAGAGTTTCTCAACCTTTTTATCATTGTGGTGAAGTTATTACCTGAGATTGTGGAGCAAGTCTGCTAATGCTATCTGAAACTTTGGCAGCTCTTGCAGTTCTTCTTGTAGCATCAGAACCACACATTGCTCGTCCTAAGGCTTTTTTCCTGAGAACAAGGAATTCATGGTCAAATCAAACACATGCTACTATATGAAGCTTCATGACTGAAGAACTACCCATCTGCTGACACAGATAATCATTGACAGTTGAAAGAATGGTAACGTTATGAAGGCTCCAGCTTGAGATAATGCTTCTGGATAAATCCAGCACGTCACTCAAATATGAACATGTAACAGGGAGAGGTGTTGATTATGGGAGTATAACAAAAGATAGATTCCATTACACTTGGATTGAGAGAATGAAAGTAGCACAACAAATGTCTGTTAGCCATGTAGGGTATAAATGATCGACATAATTGATGTGATATTTCTTTCCTTGTAGCATCTTAGTAATAAAACCTCCTGGAACAATATCTTCATGAGCTTTTTGGTAATAAATACTTTTGGATCATATGACACTTTAGCCTTTCTATACAGTTCCACCATTTGATGGATCTGGTGATTCGTCAGGACACCTCTCACTTCATTGACACGTGTGGGAGTATGCTGCAGCAGTTCCGCCAGTCTGACCAAAATCATGCACAGCAGGCATACTAGACTAGACTCCCAAGCGAGTCTATAAAGAGTTGGGAGGAAATGCTGAAAGCCTTCTTTTGTCAATTCCCCCCTAAACCAGAAAGGTACACATTGGCGACTTGGTGAACCTATTTCAAAGGCCCTAGAAACCAGTTGCTAAGTATATTTCTAAATGGTGACTGGAACACCTGTTATGTCAACAACGACTTGAAGATGTGGAGGATGTCAGGCTATACCAGGATAGGATGCTGCCAGCAATTGCCAACTGTTAAAATATGTTGTAATTTCGTATATATATTTTATATATATAAGGTGATACATATACATATATTACATATGTATATGTATCTACCTATATATATATAAAATATATATATTGCTAAGGGTAGTTTAGGTAAGGGTAGTTTAGGTATTTTACACATATTCATTTTCGTGAATATGGTTTTGTATTTTTACCTTTTTTTCTTTTTTACTTTTTCTTTTTTCATTTAATGCATTGTACTTGCATTGGGAGGGGCCCAACCCACTAGTCGTTGGACCCCTCCAACGGTCACATTTGTGACCGTTGGAGGGGCTCCAACGACTATGTGGAGCCCCTCTCAATGCCTCCTAAAAGCCCTATAAATATGGGCAGCTCCTCTTGTATTTTCTTAAGGGTTTTGGGATTATAGCCCAACCTTTTAGTGGTTTATGAATCTTATGAGTGCAATTGCACATTTGTGATTCCGTGTGTTGTGCTTGTGTGCACAAGTGTTCCAAGTGTTCTTGTTGTGTGTATGTTCGCACATTTATTCTCAAAGTTATTGCGTTATCAACTAAAGTATCTTGTTGAAGATACTTTTACATGGTATCAGAGCCTCGTTGAAAAAGAAGAATTGTGATTCGCCCTCTCTTGCAACAACAACTACGCCTTCATCCCAAAACAATTGGGGTCGGCGATATGAACCAACAAAGAAAATCATTCTGGGTCTTTCACATGAATCCTTCTCCTCCATTCATTTCTATCCAATGCCATGTCCTCGGTGAGGTTCAAAGCATTCATATCCTTTCCTATCACCTCCATCCATGTCTTCCTAAGCCTACCCCGACCTCTTTTAACTAATATATTTTCCCATTTCTCCATCATTCTAACTGGAGCATCATTAGGCCTTCGTCGAATATGTCCAAACCACCGTAAACGATTCTCTCTCATCTTATTTTCAATGGGTGCAACGCCTACCTTCTTACGTATCTCCTCGTTCCGAATCTTATCTTTTATTGTATTTCCACACATCCATCTCAACATACGCATCTCAGCTACACTCATTTTTTGAATATGATGTCTCTTGGCAGCCCAACATTCCGTACCATATAGTAAAGCGGGCCTAATAGTCGTCCTATAAAACTTTTCCTTCAACCGCAATGGCATTCTACGATCGCACAACACTCCAGTTGCACTCTTCCATTTCATCCACCCAACCTTTATCCTATGATTTACATCTCCATCAATTTCTCCATACTTTTGAATGATAGATCACAAATATTTGAAAGAATCATCCACCGGTATTTCTTGCTCACCAAGCTTCACTACACTCCCATCTCTATTTCGTTGCTTACTAAATCGACATTCCATGTATTCTATCTTACTCTTACTCAACTTAAAACCTCTTGCTTCCAATGTCTGTCTCCATAATTCTAACTTAGCATTAACCCCAACTCTAGACTCATCAATCAAAACAATATCATCAGCAAACAACATACACCACGGCACATTTTCTTGAATTGATCTCGTAAGCTCATCCATCACTATAGCAAATAGGAAAGGGCTTAAAGCAGATCCTTGATGTAACCCAACCGTTATAGGAAAATTGGTTGTCACCCCTCCACAAGTGTGGACATTGGTTACTACTCCTTCATACATATCTTTAATTATACTAATGTACTTGAGAGAAACACCTTTCTTCATCATTGTCCACCAGAGAACGTCCCTAGGTACTCTATCGTAAGCCTTCTCCAAATCAATAAAAACCATATGCAAATCTTTGTTCCTCTCTCTATTTCTCTCAATAAGTTGTCTAAGAAGATGTATAGCTTCCATAGTAGATCTTCCAGGCATAAAACCAAATTGATTCTCCGATATCATGACAACCTTCCTTAACCTAGACTCAATCACCCTCTCCCAAAGTTTCATAGTATGACTCATGAGTTTTATACCACGATAGTTTGTGCAATCTTGTATATCACCCTTATTCTTATATAGAGGCACCAAAGTACTCTTCCTCCACTCATTAGGCATCTTATTTGTCCGCCAAATCTTGTTAAAAAGATTTGTCAACCATTCTAAACCTTTCTCTCTCAAGCATTTCCAAGCCTCGATAGGTATACCATCTGGGCCAACTGCCCTTCTTGATTTCATTTTCTTCAAAGCCTCTGCAATTTCTTTCTTTTGAATCTTGCGCATGAAGTCACGATTCGGCCTCTCTTGCATTCCTCGAAAAGCGTGCCTTCAAGTTTTTTGAAATCAAAGAGGATCACCTTCTTCGAGCAATATTTTAGGAGCCTCTCTTGTCAAGGAAGACGCGAAAAGTAATTGAGGTACGTATTATTCTTTGGCTTCTTTCCTCTCTAATGGGTGAAAAAGACTCCCATTTCTCTCTTGGGTTTAAGCTTAATGGCTCAAAGTATCATGTTTGGGCCGGTAATATGGAAGCCCATATTAAAGGAAAGGGGCTTTGGGGTTACATTCATGGATCCATACCGGAACCGGAACCCAAAATTACCGTTATTGAAGGAGGGGATATTAAGATCCTTGAAGGGAATGAAAGACAAAAGGCCCTTGAAGAGTATTCCAAAAAACATGATGATTGGGAAATGAAGAACTTCAAGATCTTATCTTGGATTTTCTCATCCGTTGAGACCAAGATAAACGCCAATATCATCAAATTTAAAAAGGCTTCCGAAGCTTGGGTATATCTTGAGAAAATATACACCTCAAGAGATCTATCCCACAAGTACTTTCTCCAAAAGAAGGCTTTGACCCTCCAACAAAATGACATGACCATTCGGGAGTACTTTGCCGAATTATCCTCTATTTGGGACGAGCTCGCAATTCTTGAACCTAAATGGAGTGGAGAGGCAATCGAATTAAGGCACAAACAACTTGAGGAAGATCGGTTCTTCAACTTTTTAAATGGCCTTAGACCCGAATTTGAACAAGTTCGGTCCTCTCTTCTCTCCGCCTTCACATCTCCCTCACTTGAAGATGTTATCACCAAGCTAAGTGGTGAAGAAACCCGTATGGGGATTGGCGAAAATAATTCTAGCATTCTTGTTACTTCCTCTACTCAAGAAGATGGTGAAATGGCTAATGTCGTGTCAAGACCGGGAAATAACATGAAGTCCTATAGACCTCCTCATTTCAAAAATCAAGGTCAAGGAGGAAATGATCGGTATGGCAAAAGAGATTATAGCAAAGTGAATTGCTACTATTGTAAAGAACCCGGACATATCAAACCTTTGTGTCCTAAATGGAAGAAATTGATTGCAACGGCTATGGCATCCCAAGTTGAAGAACGACCTTCTTCATCAAGTGAGTCTCTTTCTCTTCAACAAATTGTAGAAGCATTACAACCTCTTCTCAAAGGAGGTACTTCCGGAGCCGCTATGTCATCCTCTTCCCCTGGCTTTTAGATTCCGGGGCATCCTTTCACATGACCCCTAGCTCTTGCTCTCTTTCAAATTTTTCTAAAAATTCTTTTTCATCCTTTGTCTCAACCGCGGACGGAACATCTCTTGAGATTAAAGGAATAGGTAATTTTGAAAAACAAGACTTCTTTGTTCCAAAAATTCGCTTTATCCCAAACCTTAACTTAAATCTTCTTTCTGTCTCCCAACTCTCAGACCATGGTTGCGATATAAAATTCTCTTCTAATAAATGTTGGATACAGGATCGTCAGTCCGGGAGATTGATTGGGAAAGGCTCTAGAAAAGGAGACCTCTACTACGTAGATTTTCTTCAAGTTCCCAAGAGTCAATTTTGCAACGTCGTCCAAAACAAAGATATTCATCCGGGAGATTGATTGGGAAAGGCTCTAGAAGAGGAGACCTCTACTACGTAGATTTTCTTCAAGTTCCCAAGAGTCAATTTTGCAACGTCGTCCAAAACAAAGATATTCATGTATGGCATAAGAGATTGGGTCATCCCAATATTGTTAAAATCTCCTATTTGCCTTTTGTTAAACATCTTTGTAAAAGTGACTTTTGTGTAATGAATGCATTCTTGGGAAAATAAAATGTTTGCCTTTTCTTCAAAGATCCATGTTTACGACAAAACCCTTTGAAATTGTCCATTCCGATGTATGGGGACCGGCTCTGGTAATGTCAAAAGGAGGATTTTCATATTATGTGATCTTTGTGGATGACTACACTAGGTTTTGTTGGATTTATTTTCTTAAACATAAACATGAAGTTTTCTCAACTTTTAAAAGTTTTCACATGATGATTTCAAATCAATTCAATGGATGTTTAAAAATCTTTAGGTCCGACTCTGGAGGAGAATACCTTTCAAATGAATTTAAAAATTATCTTGAAAATTTTGGTATTCTTCACCAAAAATCTTGTCTGAAAACCACTCAACAAAATGGGTTAGCCGAACGAAAGCACCGGCATATCATTGAAACAACTAGGACTTTACTCATTTCTCAAAACATTCCAAAAAATCTCTGGGTTGAGGCAACCCTTACTTCTGTCTATCTCATAAACCGACTCCCATCAAAAAATCTAAACAAAATTTCTCTCTTTGAAAAACTGTACGATAAAGAACCTGATTATAGCAGGTTAAGGGTCTTTGGGTGTAAATGTTTTGTTCTTACTGATAAGAATGACAAACTTTTTCCTAAAGCCATTCCTTGTGCCTTTCTTGGCTATTCTGAAACCCAAAAGGGGTTTCGTTGTTATGATATCAAAAGTGATAAATTGTATGTTTCCAGAAATGTGAGTTTTTTGGAAAATATTAGTGGATTTGATCGTTGTGACCCTCATAATGAAAATATGGATTATTCCTTTTTATTTGATTTACTGAATAAAGACGATACTAGTGATAATGAGTCAGATCAAAGTAACCCAAATGACTTTGAAACCAAGGAAAACATCTCCTTGCCTCCTCAACCTATTGATGAAGAATTACCTAGAGACCCTATCACCTATACTCATAGAGATCAAAACAACTTTAGGAGTGCTCTTGACAGATATAATGATGTCAGTCCCAGTGCCTCTCAGAATGAAGTGATCCCTCGTAGAACCGAAAGAAGTAGAAGGCATTCTTCTAGGTTCATTTCCTATGACTCTTTTTCACCAAGATATAGAGCTTGCCTTAGTGCCATCCACTCCTATATAGAACCTAGAAATTTTGAAGAAGCACGAAAGTGCCCTGAATGGATTAATGCAATGAACAATGAACTTGAGGCTCTGAGAAGAGCCAAAACTTGGGAGTTTCAAAATCTTCCTAAAGGCAAGAAAACAATAGGGTGTAGATGGGTTTTTAAAGTAAAAACTAAAAGTGATGGATCCCTTGAAAGGTATAAATATCGCTTGGTTGCAAAAGGATACAGTCAAGAATATGGTATTGACTATGAAGAAACTTTTGCTCATGTAGCTCGTATGGTCACTGTCCGATGCCTTATAACTGTTGCCTCTATCAACAAATGGAACATCTATCAAATAGATGTTAAAAATGCCTTTTTAAATGGTGATTTAAGCGAAGAACTTTATATGGATGCTCCTCCTGGAATGGAGACTCCTAAGGGAAAGGTGCTTCAACTTCAAAAAGCACTCTATGGCCTAAAACAAGCCCCCAAGGCTTTGGTATGATAGATTTAACTCTGTAATGATTGAGAATGGTTTTTCCTCTTGTTTTACTGACACTGCTCTATTTGTTAGAAAATCCAATGCAGGGATTATAATTTTACTTCTGTATGTTGATGACATGCTCATTACTGGGAGTGACTCTAACGGGGTTAAAAGTATAAAATCTATCTTAAAAGAGAAATTTGAAACGTCTGACTTGGGTTTTCTAACTTATTTTTTGGGAATTGAAGTAGCATACTCTCTTAGAGGATATTTCTTATCTCAAACTAAGTTTGCTTCTGAGATTATTGACAGGTCAGGTATTACAGATGAGAAGCTTTGTGAAACTCCTCGGTAGTAGGAGCAAAGATGAAAATTGATGATGGGGTTCCCCTTTTGGATCCTACACTCTACAGACAGCTTGTAGGATCATTGATGTATTTGAGTATTACCAGACCAGATATATCCTATGCAGTCCATACTGCAAGTCAGTTTCAGCATACGCCTACATCCGTTCACATGAGTGTCATCTTACGAGTCGTAAGATACATAAAGGGTACTCTGAATAAGGGAGTTTTTCTGTCCTCTTCTTCTGACTTAAAATTGATTGCTTATACTGACTCAGATTGGGAAGGTGACCCAAATAACCGTCACTCCACCACTGGTTTTTGTGTATTCTTAGGTGACTCACTAATATCGTGGAGATGCAAGAAGCAACAAAAGGTATCACTCTCCGCCACAGAAGCTGAATATCGTGTCATGGCAACTACTACCATGGAGATTGTTTGGATTCATCAATTGCTAGAAGACATGGGGATTACAATAGAAGGGCCCACTAAGCTTTGTTGTGACAACAAGAGTGCAATTTACATTGCGAAAAATCACACCTTTCATGAGCGGACTAAACACATCGAAATGGACTGTCACTATGTTCGTGAAGCATATCTCAAAGGAGTCATTGATCTTCCTTATGTCACGTCCGAATATCAGTTGGCAGACTTCTTTACTAAAGCCTTGTGCGCTCCGCGATTCAACTTCCTTCTTGGCAAACTATCGGTCATCTTGCCCTAAGTTTGAGGGGGGGTGTTAAAATATGTTGTAATTTCGTATATATATTTTATATATATAAGGTGATACATATACATATATTACATATGTATATGTATCTACCTATATATATATAAAATATATATATTGCTAAGGGTAGTTTAGGTAAGGGTAGTTTAGGTATTTTACACATATTCATTTTCATGAATATGGTTTTGTATTTTTACCTTTTTTCTTTTTTACTTTTTCTTTTTTCATTTAATGCATTGTACTTGCATTGGGAGGGGCCCAACCCACTAGTCGTTGGACCCCTCCAACGGTCACATTTGTGACCGTTGGAGGGGCTCCAACGACTATGTGGAGCCCCTCTCAATGCCTCCTAAAAGCCCTATAAATATGGGCAGCTCCTCTTGTATTTTCTTAAGGGTTTGGGGATTATAGCCCAACCTTTTAGTGGTTTATGAATCTTATGAGTGCAATTGCACATTTGTGATTCCGTGTGTTGTGCTCGTGTGCACAAGTGTTCCAAGTGTTCTTGTTGTGTGTATGTTCGCACATTTATTCTCAAAGTTATTGCGTTATCAACTAAAGTATCTTGTTAAAGATACTTTTACACCAACAAGTTGGGTTTAGCAGATGTAAAATAGTCCGAAAGTGAAAGAACAACATTTCAAGATAAATTCTTTAAGGCCTCGTTTGTTTCATTCCCATGTAATGGAAAGGCTTTTCATGGGAAATGGCACAAATTTCTAAAAAATACTGCCAGCTCAGCCTTCTCATGTAAAAGCTTTCATGGGGTGGGGGGAGATATGAAAGGATTGAAACATAAAAAGTGGTAGGTGGTAGGAAAATCTGGGGCCCACTTGTGCCAGCATGGCCCTTTTCCACCATGATGATCTGATGTTTGTTTCATTCACGGTGGGAAAGGATTACATCAGGATTGTCAGCTCAGCACTTTCCCATGTAAGTTGCATGAAACAAACAAGGCCTAAGAGATAATAGCAAAAGAAAGAGACCCATTTAACAAAATTGACACGTCAAAAATGTTCAATGAGTTTTAAAACTCAACATCGTAATTTCTAAAGAGTATCAATAAAAGAGAAAACATGTGTCAAAGTTCTCACCTCCGTGCATCATCCTCCCGAATTTTAGCATCAATCTCCTTATTTGGTGGGTACTTTGGCAAGCTTGATGGATCACATGCATAAGGTTTTGTTTTGAAGTACTGCTTGCAAGCAAAAAGTTAATTGGTAACTGCAATCTTAAAGAGTAGTACACAAGTGCTTCAGCAGACATCACAAAATAAAATCATGAGCCAATATACAAGCACATAAATTTGAAAAAAGGCCACACTCTGAACAGTTACACCTACTTCTTCAACAGTTTATCAATTTTCATTCAAATAAATGTCATGCTGACTTGCTAGATGAAGAAACATACAGCTAACCAGAAAACTAATAATCGAGGTCAGACTTTATTAGTAAGTAAATCCTTTGTGCATAAGAATAAAAGAAAATATTTGCACCAGTCAAAGGTATGAGACTATCCAAAAGGGACTTGATCATGATCGATGTAAGCATACTTGTTTATTTAACATTTATATGAACCAATATAGTTTCCTAGATTGCACATATAGTTTCCTAGATTGCACATGGATTTTATATGAACCTTTTTCATTCTTTTGATTGTTGCATGGACTGGATGATGAAAAATCATCATGCTCTGTTCTTAAGAGATGGATCCACAAGAAATTACCTATCCCAATAACAATTAAAGGTAACTTGAATGGCCCATACCCCATATAAAGAGCTATAAGAGGATGGGAAGTAATTATTAAATATATCTGAAATCACCAAGTTGAAAGTTGTATTTACATGTTGCACAATTTGAGCAAATAATGTATTCAAAGAACCAAAGCCTGTGCAGTTATCAAAGTGTTAAATGATGTAGGTGCATCTATAGTTCTCACATAGATTTACCATGAATTAATAGACTGAAAAACACACAAACTCACTAAGCATGTGAAGTAATTTCGGATCTCTGAAGTCCATGAATCACAAAGATCAAACAATAAGCACCAGAAATTTTTTAACAAGGATTCCTGCCCCAGTATCTAGAATACATATAAAAGGTCCATTCTCGGAATGACAACAGCAAAATGCATTCAACCACATGAGTGGACATTGATTTTGAAGATTGCCAGACACATATATTCCCACTAGAAAGAACAAAGAATCATTTTCCTGAAAGTTTGCAACCTAAATGTCTACAGGGTGGAGAATCTCCATGAAAGAAGCAGCAAGAATGCCTAGGGGATAATTTAACAACGAAAATAGGGAATAAAAGGAAAAGATAACTGTTTTTTTGTTATTCATTTGCACTTTTTATGTTTATCTTATCTTTGTCACAAGAATCTGGAGAGATATCACTAGCATTGAGATATGCAGAAAATAATCCATGCAAAATTACCAATCAGGCTCCCCATGGAACAACGTATAATACCCGTGGACTAAAGATTAAATCATTAGTAAGCTAAACAAATGGAAACATAAGTTTCACCTCTGATGCAAGAGCAGTGGAGGCAGTGCCGCGTTTATAAGGTTCAACAGAAAGTAGAGTTCTTATCAAACTTAAAGCAAACTCTGGAATATCTTTAAGGGTTTCCTGAAGGCAACCCTCATAAGGCTGCTGGGGTTTGAATATAGTTGCATGGGGCAGTTTGGACTTCTTCCAATATTCATCAGGTGGTGAGCCACAAAGTTTAAAAATTTTGTGAAGTTGTTCTACCTGCAATTCAAAAGAAACCAGAACTCATTAAATTCTAGTTGGATGAAGAAAAGCACAAGCTTCAGCTAAATGATGCTGCACTAATCCGGATAAATTAAAAAAATCTAATGGATAACACTAACTTTCATGCACCAACTTTTGCGGAAATCAAGTTTCTTACTTCTGGTAGGTCAGTGTACAAGCTTGCTTGACATTTAACAACAGAAAAGTTTTCAGAAACAATGGAAGATATCCATATAATTAATGATTTATGGTATAAAACTTACACCACAGTCAAGCAACACACTGATCTTTACAACAATCATAGACCATCAAGAGCATACTTGCAATAACTGGAAAGATGGAAAAGGGAAACCATGTAGGCGATTTTTCATTCTTCTTATTTAAAGATAAGAACATATACACTAGCATAGTGTGAGTCACAAAAAATAAGGAAAAATTAACAAATAAAAAAGTTATAACGTTCTTGCGTACCTTACATCAGAGTTATAACATGGAAAAAATTGATGAAAACAAATCAAATCATTAAGATAAAAGTTCATGCTTACTTAATTGAAGAAAAGACTGATAAGAAAGAAATTGCTGAAACTAAAAACCAAAGAATTAAACACATGATATTAATATAGAATACTGGAAATAACTGATTACCTCAGTTCTTCCTTGTAGGAGGGGTTTCCTAAGAAGCATTTCTGCAAAGACGCAACCCACACTCCACAAGTCCACAGTTGCTCCATAATCTGTGGACCCAAGCAAGAGTTCTGGAGGGCGGTACCACAGAGTCACCACACGGCTGGTTAGTG
This sequence comes from Nuphar pumila, assembly GCF_984573655.1. NCBI lineage: Eukaryota > Viridiplantae > Streptophyta > Magnoliopsida > Nymphaeales > Nymphaeaceae > Nuphar > Nuphar pumila. The sequence goes on from NC_143261.1 coordinate 76,042,792, forward strand.
GGTGCCTCTGGCTTGGAATATAGTAATTTGCGAGACCAAAATCAGCCAATTTCAGAATTCCTTCATTGTTAACTAAAAGGTTTGCACCCTTGATGTCACGATGCATGATGCCACGAGAGTGGCAGTGTTCAAGTCCAGATAGTAATTGGTTCATGTAGCACTTAACCTACAGCATAAGAAAACTAAACACTTAACTCTATTTACTTGTATCATTGTTTTAACTTTTTTGTTACAACAGCAAAAACACAAACAGTGGTAGCTTTTATAATTAACTGACCTGTGATTCACTGAAATTGATGGTAGGGCATGATGATAGGCCAGCAAGGTCATGCTCCATATATTCAAACACTAGATACAAACTACAGGATAAACGAGAAGTGATCAAGCCCTCCAACTTAACAATATTTGGATGGTCAAGCCTACGCAAAATCTGAATTTCTCGTGCCATAAACCGCACACTCTCGGGCTCAAAGTTGTCAAAACGCACTTTCTTCAAAGCAACTGTTCTCCCAGTGTCAAGGTCACGGGCTCTAAACACACTGCTGTAAGTTCCTTGGCCAACCTATCAAATAGATACACAAATAATGGACCAGATGAAGTATTGATGCAAGACATGTAACACAAGAAAATATATGAACAAATGTTGCACAAAATTGGCATGATAATCATAGAAAGCACATCACTTCTGTCCAATCAAAAGACAAACAAGCAGCTAAGCTGCTGTGAAATCATAACTGCAGCAGCTGACATCTAATTCGACGATTTAGGAGGTTTAAGAAACCAAATTGAAAGGAAGAAGACCTTGCAATTGGAGTGCATACAAAGCCCCGGGTGAAGGATTCTAATTTGAGAAGGTGCAACTAAGCAACCATCAGCTGATCTTAGTAATTGCATGAAATAAAGCATCAGTTTCATCAAAGGAGTCTCATACAATGAAGTCGGATATAATTTGCTAAAAGAATTTATTTGAGAATTTATTCATACTATGCAAAATCTATCCCTCCCTGTCCAGCTAAAACTGCCCTATGTTGTGTATTAGCACTCTTCAGTAGAACCAGTATAAATATCATACGCCACAATCACCACATTAAACTTTTCCAAAAGTACCATTAAACCTTCAATATCTAAGCAAATATTAAAAGGAAATTATAGGTGTGTAGAATATCAAACACCATAAATGGTCTTGAATAGTCAGATCAAATAATTTTATGGTATTAGCATGATTGCAGGAAAATCAAAGGCCAAAAAAAAGAAGAATAGGCAACTGTTATAAATGGTTCAAAAAGGCATTCATGTATGATAAGATCTCCACTTTTTCTTCTCCTCTCTAACCTCCTTAACTTCAATGCTTGACGCAATAGTGACCACCACCATTGATGGTAATCACTAAAGCAAAGGATAGCTTGCTTTCACGTATGCTATATCATCATCCATCAATAACAAAATCCAAGAATGAGAAAGGCACAGATATAACAATATGAAGTAGGGAAAGTGAAGCTAATGGCAGTGCATTTAGCCGCCTCCAGTAAAGAACAAATGGTGACCAGTGATAAGGGCTTAGGCATGAATTTCACCACTTTGCTATCTTCCCAATATTCATAAAGTTATCACGTAGTTACCCTCCATTATGAGCATTAGTAGTTCTTTAATACGAAGGTTGCTGCAGAACTATCAAAAACATGCCCAGGAAGCTTATCCGTAATAATAGTCGCGCCATAAATCTCAATTGATTAATTAAACAAAATGCAGTGTACAATACATAATTTTGTTAACTCACAAAAAAATTGAGCAGGAAAACAAATGCCTTGTAGACATTTTACTATTCTAAGGCCATAAATTTTCAATCAATTTGAAACTCTACAAGAAACTTTAGTTATAATGGCTTTCACCAAAGTATAGAAGATCGAAGCTAATAGTTCCTTTGATTGTTCTCCTAAAAATGTTTCAGAAATTAAGTTAACCAACAACCAATGATGATGATATTTGTCACCTAATGGTATCATAAGAAAACAAAAGAAAAAAGGAATCTTGCACATCTTTTGAAATCAATAATAATCAGCCCATCCATAGCTTAAAATAAATGATGGTTCCCTTGAGAGAGAGAGAGAGAGATTCTAACCCGCAAATGGTCACGATTAAAAGGAGAGAAAGAAACATGTAAATTACATTGTAAAGGGAAAAAGATTTAGACCAAATGAGGAAGAAATCCCAACTTCATTTTCTTACAAAATGAGAACGATAATCATGCTAATGGTGTTCACTCTCGTACCATCATTCTTCCTACCATTGTTGAAAATAAGATAGTGACTATCAATCAACCACATTTCAATTATTCCATTCGCACCCATTGCAGATCTCTCTTTTCCCTTTTTTTCCCATCACAAGCAATTTTGAACCGGAAAAAAAAAACATCAATCCAACCGTTCATCCATTACCCATCGTGTTTCACTGATTCCCTCAAGCAAAAAAAAACTCTTTTAAGAAAAAGGGGAAAACTAAAACTGTGAAAAGGGAAATTCTTGAGGAGATGGTAGGTAGGGAGAGGGAATTCACCTTCTCGAGCTTCTCGAAGGAGTCGGCCTTGAGAGGGATCCACCCCTGGATGGCCTCCCCAGCGACGGCGCTGAGCCAGGCGGGCCAGCCCGCAGCGACCTGCTCTCCCTCAACGTACCTGCTCATGTTGCCCAGCCGGAAGCTGACGGATTGGTTCGAGTGGGAGGAGTTGTTACCGAGGGGCTCGGCCGCCAGTGACGCGGAGGCGGTGCTCCTCCCGGAATCCTCCCCGACGCCACCGCCAGCACCCACCACCCACGGATCCGACCCCTCGAACCGCTTCTTCTTGTACTTCTTCGCCTCCTCCCCCGAGTCCTTGCCGCTGCCCCTGTTCTGGCTCCGATTCCTGAGCGAAGAAGACGACGAAGGCAAGATCCCCGACGAGGACCCCTGGCTCCTGAACGCGCCGGAGTAATCCCATGCAGGCGTCACCGACACCTGCTTCGACGCTATGCAACCCATCTCTCTCTCTCTCTCTCTCTCTCTCTCTCTCTCTCTCTCTCTCTCTCTCTCTCTCTCTCTCTCTCTCTTATTGCAATGCAGCCATCAAAGAGGCATGGGTGCAGAAGACAACCAAGTTGGATTTGATTGATCTTAATTACAGGAAGAAAAGGAAGAAAGTTCAGATTCGTGTTGATTGAAGAATTCAAGCAAAAAATTAATGTTGGTGTTGGTTGGAGAGAGATGAAGAAGTGAATGAAAGCTGGGAGTAGGTGTGGGCTTAGGATGGGAATGAGAGGGAGGATGACTGATCGAGGAAGGAAAGGAAAAGGGGAGAGCAGAATTTTAAGGGAGGAAAGAAGAAACGCGGAGGACGGCCCAAGGGTGGTGAGGGCCCCTCACCTCACCACCCCGCTTGAATTCACACGCAGAGAGAGAGAGAGAGAGAGAGAGGAGAGAGAGAGAAACTGGGGATTTTTTATTTTCTAGGCACGGGAGACAAACGGCCCGAAATTAACGCAACAACTCGTGGGTCCGATCCGCTCCACTTTGATGTGTCGCAATTACCTCATATGACACTAACCCTCCCCCTTCGGACGGACTTGACCCCCTCTCTCTCTCTCCTTGCCTTCCATATCAACAAAACCGTCAATATATGAATATGATAAGCATCCCCATGTGTGTTTGAGCAAAGCCATTTTGACATGGTTCTGCTTGGTTCATAGTGTTAGAGGACACGTTGGACATGGACTCTTTCAAAAGTCCCAAACTGAAACTGATCGAGCTTTCAGAAGACTCTTTCAAAAGTCCCATGTTGATCAATCTTCCGGAACTCTCCGAGATAAGGCTGAACAACAGTTCAAAGTCATCAAGGAGTTTGAAACATGTTGTAACGAGGATTCTCAAGGAAAATAGTGTATCTCATAAGACTCCTCTAATTGAAGAGCTTCTCTATTTTTAAATAAAATATTATGCAAGGCTCTCAGATCATCTGAAAAAAAAGCCGATTTTTCTGTGGACGTAAGCACTGATTCTGCCGAACCACGTTACATTTTTTGTCCATGTGGTGTGTTTGTGCTCTTTTACAGAATCCTCCCACAGTAGCAGCAGTACCAGGCAAGTTGGGGGATCATGAAAGGGAAGGTTAATTATTGGGAGATGGAATCCAAGTCTGTTGAATGCTTTCAAGCCTAGAGGTACTGTACTGCACTGCATAGGGTGTGCGATGTCAGGTGAAGCTAAAAAACAAGGCTATGTGGATCATCATCTTTGGTGTTCATTCATGACTGATAAGTGTCCGTGACCATAGCTGCCAACACCACCACCACCCAAGTGGCACTGCAGGTGGTCCATGAAAACTGTAGAGACCTATTCTTAGATGTTGTTCCCATGAAAAAATCCACCCCCCCCCCCCACCTCCTTCTCTTGCACGGCTCATTTCCTGAGCATTCTTGCCTGCCTCAGCCTGCATGGACAGTCACATGGCTCATAGAGTAGGCCTGATCAGCTGAATGAAGCCTGTCATTGTTTGTCATCATCTTGTTATGTTTCTTGATCTATTCTTTATCAAAACTTGGGGGTTGGGATGCAAATGGGACGGATTCAAGATGGAGGTTTTCCAATTTTTAGCTGTTTGGAATGAGATCGGATCCGACTCTCCCATGTATTTACTTGTCTTAGATCCCACCCGTTTGCATCCCTTAGGTGGAGGTGTCATTGACTAAGAAGGTGAGAGCATTTTGATAAATGTTGGTGTTCAAGCTGCACCAAGCAGCGTGCCCTTTTATAATTCAAAGTCAAAGTCCCCATTTTGATTATTCCAAGTATCTGCTTTTTTGTTTCACATGGAAAGCCAGGCAAAGGCTAGCCGTCCTAATCACCCCCCATGCCTACCTCAAAAATGGCCTGCATATCCCTGTCTTTGATAATTACGTTGGGTGATTTCTTGGACATTTTATATATTATAATATAATCATTAATCACGTAGGAAGATAGTGATCTAAGAGAGCTTATTTTTAAAGGTTGAAAGGGTTGAAAATATTGAGAATGATATCAAACTTTGCTTGGATGGTAGTAATGTTACAGAGAAGACAGAGACATGGGACTTTGATCAGAGTGGTGTGAAGGATAGGAAGGTCCATTTGGTTGGCATATACAACTGGGGGTGGCTTTGATAATGGAAAGGAAAAGCTGTCACCGGTGGAGAGGGTAAAGTCAAGAGAGTAGAATAAGTGGGGGGTTAAGTTTTTGACAGAGTTGGTCTGCTTTAGAGGACATTGTCTCTCTCATTCCCCTTTTGTTCTCTTTCTTTCACCTTTTCTTCAATAGGCTCGTGACCCCTACGATGGGCGTGAGACCTCACACGTGAGAACAGAGGATCTCTCTCTCTCTCTCTCTCTCTCTCTATCTATCTATATATATATATATATATATATATTGGGATGTAAACGGTTTGGATTAAACCAATACCATATTCGACTAATCCCATGTTAGCTAAATGGATTTGAATTCAGAGATGGTGACAAGTTCATACCAGAACTGATTTTTTTTGCATATAAACAGATTAGGATATTCTTCAAATTCAATAGCAAAAAATGGAAATCATATCCGCACCTGATTACAAAGCGGATATTGTTTTGGCTTACCAAATGCAACTAAACAGAATGAAATTCAGTATGATATCGGATAAAATCTGGTTCATTTGACATCCTCTCTCTCTCTCTTTCATGTGTGCTCCACCTCTTGTTTAGCTGTAATGCGAGCAGAGACAGGTGGTGTGAACTGCAAGTGTGTAAGCTTTGAGTAATTGGTTAAGTAGGTCAGCATGGTTTTGAATCAGGTTGCTATCTGTCAGCCAAAGCTCGACCATTTTTCTCTGTGTGTGGGCCTGAGTAATAGACTCGTACCAACATGCAGCAGTTCCTGTTAGCCAGCTCAATTTCGAGGTTGGGTTTTTATGCATTGGGCTTGAATCGATTTTCAAAATGATTCAAAGAATCTGCCTATCCAAACCGTGAACCAAACCGAGCTGAATTGTCCAACATATTAAAATATTTCAAACCCTTTTTGAAAATTAAATTGCAAATTGATTTTGAGCCAATACAATATGAATCTGCATATTTGAAATTATACTGACAACAATGGGCTCGCCCTTTGCAAAGTAAACCTCAAGTGGGTTCATGACCACCCTGCCTTATGCGCCTGGACCATCGAAAAGCCCGATCATGTTTTTTTTATCGACAGAGAAAGCTGGGGTTAGGCAGACCCCTGCCAGTTATACAACCATATACCATAGGGATTCGAACTTGCAACGTCCCAACACAAGGTGATGTGCACTAACTGCTCCTGCCAAACAAGTCGAGGCCCCGGTTGGTAAAAGCCCGATCATGTTACTGCCCATAATTAGTCCTTGAAGCCATTTTGAGATGTTTGATAGCCTAGCTGGACTCAGGGATGCAAACGGGTCGGATTCATGAGGAGTCGGATCAGGAGCAGCCAAAAATTGTGAAACCTCCATCTTGGATCGGACCTATTTGCATCCCTACCTGGACTGACTTAAACAGACATTTCCGTGATTACACCATGTTCAGGCTTGGTGAATCATCTGCTGGTGGATAACTGATGGAGCAAATCTACAATGCTGCAGGATGCCAGGAATAGAACGGTCACTGGACCAATCAGTAAGCCTGAGCCAATACAACAGTGGCCCGTACAGGTCCGTCCTACATGTGGAAGCCTACAGATACTGATTGGGCAGCAATTCTTTTGTGTTTGATACAGAAATATGGCCCACACCATGTTATATTAGTAGAGGTGTCAACGGGTCGGGTTTGGTTCGGACTCAGGTGGAACCAGATTTTTGGGTATGGTATCGGGTCTGGAAATGGAGGTCTAATCGAGTATACTATAAGAGAAATCATACCCAAACCTGATAAGAACTACATGAACCAGATTCGGATCATACCCGGTAAAATAGTATTAATATTTTTTATCATTTTCACATTGAAAAATTATGGGTCTTAATCGAAATCGCGGGTTGGGTCCAGATCTGGTATAAAATTTCATAAACTCTACCCGGGTTCGGGTCCAGACCTGGGTCCTAATCGGGTCTTCTTATTTGTCACCATACCCGGACACTATAGGGTTTGGTCCAGGTAAACCTGACCCGTTGACACCACTGCCTATTAGCTCCTCATCAAGTTACATACGTAAGGCAGGGTTGTCGTGGGAGGGTTTTTCTGGCTTTGGTGAGGGTTTCTTGTTATAAAAAAGGTCACATACATATAATTTTCAATCATATTAGTAAAATAAAATTTTAATCAAAGCACATGGTTGTCATCTTGTATTAATTTTTAGCTGATCATTTGACCAACATAATGAGTAAACTAAATAGCAACGTCATATCTCAAATGGGTCTGTTTAAGAGTTGGTAGCTGGGATGGGTAGTGGAGGATTTGGGTTAAAATTTGGTAAATCTACCATGGTGGTGGTGGTTTAGGAAAATGACGTTTGATTGAAAAGGTAGTTTGTGGAAAGAGAAAGGGGGTGAAATGGTCTCACTGGATTTGGTAATTGCCACCAATTCTAGGAATTAATGGATTCTTCTAGTGGCGTCAATGGGTCGGGTTTGACCCGTACCATGCCCTATAAGGTCAAGATTTGGTGATAAACATGAAGGTCCGATTATATTCTGGGTGTTCTAGTGGTGTCAATGGGTTGGGTTTGACCCATACCATGCCCTATACGGTCAAGATTTGGTGATAAACATGAAGGTCCGATTATATTCTGGGTGTTCTAGTGGTGTCAAAGGGATGGGTTTGACCCATACCATGCCCTATACGGTCAAGATTTGGTGATAAACATGAAGGTCCGATTATATTTTGGGTGAGACCCAATGGGGCCTATATATATATATATATATATATATATATATATATATATATATATATATATATATATATATATATATATATAGTTTGTGAAATTTCATACCATACCTTGGCCCCACCCAAGTTTCGACTAAGATCTATAATTTTTTAATAAAAAAAAATGGTATGGTCTGAGTCTGGTTCATGAAATCCTTATAGGATCCAGGTATGGTTTCTCTTATGGTGAGACCGATTAGACCAGAATCCAAACCAGGTACCATCATCTCAAATCAGGTCTTAGTTTGGTTTCACCTGCATCCGAACCAAACCCGACCCATTGACGCCACTAGATTCTTCCAAAGTTCCAAATGCATAAACTCCCTGAGACTCCCAATTCCCAAACAGAGCTAAAGAATCCAAGTTGAAGTCACCCACATGGAACCATGTCCATTTAAGTCACTCATGTTTGACAGGCTTCATTCAAAAGAAAAAAAAAATTGTTTGACAGCCATGAGTAATGTGGATTGTCATTGTCATCTAGGCATCTCTCTCTCTCTCTTGAGTCATGGATGCAAGCATAGCTCTTGTAAATGAAATCTCAACCAACAACCCCAAGTACCATCCTCTTGAATTATATGGTATAGTAAAAAGAGAGGGAAGAAGATGTGGATTTGGTGGATCCTGGCCCCTCCTTGATGGGCGTTGATTAAAAGAGGGTCCTGTTCAAAGTCAACATTTTGGTTTAAACGTGGGGCCGATGCAACAACCTCATGTTTCTTCCACACGAAAACCAACCAACCCAGCCCAGCACGTTTGAATACTCATTTATTGATAGTTATGAGACCACAACCTTGGGCTTGGATCAAGGGCCACAACAACATGATTTATTGCAGGGGAGTGAGTCATTCAAGTTGATTTGCCCACGTCCTGGTTTGTAAAATCTCTAAATGATACTTTTTTTATATAATTTCCAAAATGATACTTTTTTCTGCCCTAGAAGGTTTGGCCTAGTGGGATGGGTTGCATTTAGGCAGGTGGTTTAGATTCAAATCTCATGGGTAACCCGCAGAGTTTTACGCTGACATGACAATGATAGTAAGTACGGTAGGCAGAGACAGAGTGGTTAGGTCTCTCTTCTCGAAACGGTTTATCGGCGTAAATATCAAAGTAATAGTAATAATAAAAAATTTCATTAAAAAAAAAAAAGAAGACAATTGCTAGCAAATCAATTGATAAAAACATTTAATTCCATTGATAAGGATGTGACAAATGAAACAGGTACCAAATTTTCTCTTGAGAAATACCAAGAGGGTGGGTGGACGCTTTTTGTTTTTGTAGCATGCTCATTGATGGCGGTTGATTGGTTAATCATATAAAAGCCTGCTCAGTTGAAACGATTACCAAATTTCATACGTGAAACCAAAACGACAAGATTTTTGGATTTGGGCATGTGTTTTTAGTTGAAGCAGGTTACATCTTTTCCGCTAAGACTGCCGTGAGCCACAGTGTGCGTTTGGATGTCCCAATGAGCGCCACATATATAAGTTTGTGGGGGCTGGTATCCCTATCTTTGTCAGCATCAGTTAAAGTCAAAGTTAAGTGTGGTGTTATAAAAAGCAATTGCGAAGACTTAAGTACCTCGAAGATTGTTATTTGCAGGATTATCCGAGAAAGGAATCCCTCTAAAAAAGGTCATGAACATCAACCCCCTCTCTCTTTTCCTTCTCTTTATGCCTCTGTGCACATCCAGCAAACGATCCTATACTGCTCTATTAAGCACCGACTGAACTGCACACTGACTGTAGCATAGTTCAACTTGATGAGTTATGAAACCTGATTCAGAGTTTTTGCCCTTACAGGTGCAGATCCCATTGTGCGCCCTTCGAAAGAATTCTTTTTGGGCCTTGTATAAATTCTTTTTTTTCTTTCCCTCTTGTAACTGTCGAAAAAGAGCAATAAAGTATTTTGTTAACGTTGATCGTTCTTGTTTATTGTTTTCTTCGGTTGTTTCTTGCTCATGATTTTCGTAACACCCTTCCTGCAATTTTCTGTTTTTTTTTTTTTTGCTACGCGATTTTTGTAAATCGCTACTTGATTTAGCGATTTTTCAAAATTCTTTTTTGCTACGCGATTTTCGTAAATCGCTACTCGATTTAGCGATTTACGAAAATCGCATAGCGATTTGCCATTTATTTATTTTTTCGTTATGCGATTTTCATAAATTGTTACTCGATTTAGAGATTTGCCAAAAAAAATTGCTACACAATTTTCATAAATCGCTACTGTGTGTAAATTGTAAATCGCAATGCCGAACTCCGCCTCCTTGAGCACGATCTTCGCTATGATCAGGCCGTAGTCGCCAACCGTCCTGATGGCAGTGTTAAGGTCTATGATGAGGAAGCCGGAGAGGAACGTGTCATTCCTGATGTTGGCGGGGAGGTGGGTCTTGTCGGAAAGCACGGTGACAGAGGTCGAGATGAAGACCTTGCAGTGCCAGAACCCGACGAATGCCCACCAAGACTTGAGGGTGTGAACGCTCGTGTTGAGCAGCGTCAGGGTGGCCTGGAAGGCATAGCTCTGATCAGAAGTATTGTCGACGTAGGGGTAGACGGATTGTACTTTGAAAGACTCCGTTGTAGGTGTACTGAAGAAAGATTCTCTTGTAGGTGTCCCTCGAAGGCGACGAAGGGGTCGTCGCAGTCGGTTGCCCGCTGAACGAGGGCAACATTCCAGCCACTGCTAGCAGAAAGAGGACGACGATCGCCATCGGATCGTCGTTTCTTTGCCTCCTTTGATTTCTTCTCTAGAAAGAGCGGAGGGGGGGGTTACAATGTTTCACGGAGAAGGAAGAAGAAGAAGATGACGACGGAAAGTTCAAACGGAAAAGAAAGAGAGAATGTTTCAGATTTGTTTCATTGTTTGGACTTTGAAGAGTTAACATCATCCTCGACTTTCTGGATGAAGGATATTTTTGTTCTTTTATCGAACCATTGTTTCCTTTTTTTGAATGGTGAACATTTTTGTCATTTTCTCGAATCATTTTTTCACAGCAAGAATAACAAAAAAAGGTACTTAAGTCTTTGCAACTGCACCGAACTCCGATGCTAAGTGATGCCGACATACACGGGAATACGAGCCCCATGTGCGTATATACGTGGTGCTCATTCAGACCCTCGAACACGCACGGTAGCAAACATTGCGTTTCGGGAAAGAACACACAGCACCCTATAGGGTCGGATCCAACCTGGACCAAACCCTACAGGGTCCGGGTATGGTGACAAATAAGACGACCCGATTAAGACCTGAAGGTCCGATTAATACATGGACCCGGGTATAGTTTGTAAAACTTTATAACAGACCCGGGCTCGACCTAAGTTTCGATTAAGATCCACAAATTTTCAATATAAAAATGATAAAAATATCATTTTACCAGGTATGGTTCGAGTCTGGTTCATGTAGTTCTTATTAGATTCAGGTATAGTTTCTCTTATAGTAGACCCGATTAGACTTGGGTCCTGACTTGATACCATACCTGAAAATCTGGTTCAAGTCTAGTTCTACCTGGGTCCAAACTAAACCTGACCCAATGACACCCCTAATAATAAGGTTAAGGTTGTCATGACTCTCATCAACACAATTCTTAACATGCAACTGATTGAAGTTTTGAAAAACCAATACATTTGTCTAGGAGCAATTCTCTCTCTCTCTCTCTCTCTCTCTCTCTCTCTCTCTCTCTCTGCTTTTATAAAGTAAATGTAAAAACCCCTGTTTCAAATGGTATGGTATCTCTCTCGTTTTCAAACTCTGTTTGAAATGGCATATTTTTTCCATCATAATCTGTTTCCATCAAACAGCCGTCCACATTAAATCTATTTTATTATAAGCAAGAAACGTGCATAATTTTCATAAATGCTCATGGTTGAACACTCTACACAGGACCAAGGAAAAGTAACACTTAAGACTAGCTGTAAATTTCTGACTAGCTCAAATAAAGTAATGGTGGTGGAAATCTTGCTCCACAAGGAATATTTAAGACTAGCTATAAATTTCTGGAGGATACTTGTCCTATATCTCATAGTGATAAATTGAACTTGTCATGATCTTTTAAACAAACCTTGAGTGAATAAAAAAAATCGCAACCTATACAAATTATCGCCTTTAAAAAATTTAGCCATGATTATTATTTTTGTTTTAACTTCATAAAATTTTACTTTAATCAATTCTTTAAATATCTTTTGGAAGACAAATTTGTAAACTATCCTAGGAGACTTCCTGAGGGGTTAAACCTGCAGAGTTAAGTACAGCAGACAGAGCCAGCACGACTAGGTCTCTGATCTTGGGGGTGGTTTCTTCCTGTAAATATAAAAAAAAAAAAGTTGGACTATACTTAAACTAATTTAATCTTAACCTAGACTCATACACAACCCAGTTGGGTGGGAACTTGAGTTCACTTTAGGTTGGGTCATGTTTTTATTCGAATAATTTACCAAAGGCCCCCTAACATATCAACTATTTAGGAAAAGCCATCCAACACTTGGGTTATTATAGCCAACCGGCTACTTTATTTGAATGCATTTCAAACACCACCCCATCTATAAAATGACATTATTTGTTTTATTAAAAAACAACTCATCTTATGTCATTTATAGTTATTTGTCAAACAATCAAATAAGATCACTTTAGTAACATTATTTGACTAAAACAAAGCGAATTGAATGATTTCATGAGATAAGTCCTAAAGTGACAAAGTAGGGAATTGACTTTTCAAGCAAAAAGGCCAACTTCTATAATTTAGAAATTAAAATTTGAGGAACGAAAACATTTGAAACCTCAACAAACATGGACACTATTAGTATCCCAACAATTTCATAACCTAAACATGAAAAAATTGAAATGAAATAGAACTCAATGAATAATAATTCATGAACTATATTATGAAATGATCGGATTACAATCATGAATATGACAACTTTTCTCAACTATAGACCAATAAATTCTGATACTCGAGTTTTTATCAAAAAACACCAACATCAAATACATAACCTTACAATTCTTGTGAATCAAGAATAGTGTTAATTGGATACTCGAGTAGTGAGATCAAGCTTTTCACATGAGATTATACATAGCCCCAAAGGGATTTGGCATAGTGGGATGAGACCTAGGTCGCTAGTCAGGCGGTCTAGGTTCAAATCCCATGGGTGTCATTCCTTTGCACAAGCCCAAGTGTGGCGACTCTCTAGGGGCAAGGGGTAAGCCCACATCTCTGATGCTGGGGTGGTTTCTCTGTGCAAATATATATAAAAAAAAAACATGGGATTACACATGATTCACTAAAATACAATTCAGTCATAAACTTGATAATAACTTTACCAAGCTATATTAGGCTTAAAGCACTAAAATATAGGATTTCTGCATAAAGGATGATAAGATTTCCTGAATCTAATGAAATAGATTTCACCTCAACATGATATTTGAGCTATAAAACCTAACTTCTAGAAGTAGGTCGTGTTTCTCAACCTAAGGCTGCACTCTTTAATTTGATTTTGGGCACCATATATACCTGACTTTCCTCAATGTCGCTTGCGATTTGGTTTTGTATCTGAAACTAAATAATGACACAAGAAGGTTGAAAAAAGGGAAGAGACGCTGTAGATGAAGATTGATTAAGTCATAGTTCAATTAGACAGTGATGCAAACGGGTCAGATCTGGGTCAGACCTAAGCAAAAGTGGTACTAGGCCCAATTTTGCAATAGTGGATCCAGTTCCAAATCTGGATCCAACTCAGGACACACATAATTCCATTTTTGGAACTGGGTCCTACTTTATTTGTTCTGGATAGCTACAAAAAAGTTGGCCCTTGGAGAAAATTTTGTTGTATCCAAACAGCAAATTAAGTCGGCCCCCTTTATCAACGGGGACTCTGCGTCTGGTAGGAGCAACTAGTGCACGTCACCTTGGGGTGGGACGTTGCAGGTTCAAAATCCAATGGTATAGTTGTATAACTGGTAGGGTCTGCCTGACCCCAGCTTGCCTTTAAAAAAAAATCACTCTTTTTTGAAAAAGTTTTGGACGATGGTAACTGCCTGTAATATTTACTCTTATATATATATATATATATATATATATATTATAGTAATGATAAGGTGTTCCCTGAGCACCTACTCCCACCTAATAGAAGCTTAAGTTTTTAAATTTTGAGTGCATTTTTCATTGATCAGACATTATTCTGACTGTCCATTGCAGGGTTCGATGGACGGCCAGCGCAAAAAAGTAAAAAAAAACATTAAAATGCACTTTTTCATTTTAGTCTTTAGAGGCGGTTTTTTATCGCTAAAGGTCCCAGTAGAAAATGGGGCCTCTGCGATCAAAAAACTATCACTAAAGGTCCCAATTTCTGCTGGGGCCTTTAGTGACAGATTTTTGACTGCGCTAAAGGTTTCTTTTTTGAAAAAGCGCATTTTGGCCCTTTTCTGTTTTTTTTTTTTTGGCCGTCCATCAGAGAGGGCTGATGGACGGTCAGCGTGGTTGCTCAAGTAGCTGCACACCTAAGGGTTGCACAACTACCACTCACTCTCTCTATATATAGTAGCCTGTAATCGTCAACTATTATAGATGCATATCAACCATTGATCTTACACGGATCGAAGGTTGAACACCTTTTTTTTTGTAAAAAGCACATTTAGAGGCGGTTGTGACCACCGCTAAATATGCATTTTTCGCTCAGAGCATAGCTGCGGTCATGACTATTGCTTATGCTCTTTTTTTTGCACAAAATCAACAGATCAGTGAATGTTCGATGTCGTTGGACGTTTAATCCATCTGACGTTACGAGTTTTCCTATATATATATGTGTGTGTGTGTGTGATACAGAGAGAGTAATGCTTCGGTGCTCCAGGAGCACCTACTCCTACCTTCTACGAATCATAGTTGTAGGTCACATCTTCTCAATCAGACCATATAGATGTACTTAACACAGTTTATTTGATAGGAACAATGTTTTGGATAGTGACTTTTGGACATCAAAATATGTTTCTTCAAGTCATAAAATTTTGGTACATTGTGAGCCGTTGATTTTTGAAAGTCTGAAAAAACCTACATGTGTCCCATAATCACATAATCGAAAACTTGTTTTCCACTAAAAATGATTGTAAATCATATTTATTGGCATGTGGTTGAGGCCTATGCCTTGGAAATGAGATGTCAGGTGTTCAAATTCCATATTGGCATTATAAAAAATGATTTTTTTCTTAAAAAATACATTCTGGACATTTTCATCAAAAAAAATAAAAAAATAAATATGATATTCTTGTGTTGTTATAGGTGGCAAAATCTGACACGACCTGCCAACCCGCTTCTTAGCTGGGTTCGGGTTTGGCTTAAACGGGTTTGTGTCGTAAACTGGCCGACCCGCCTAACCCGTTTATTAATTAAACGGGTCAGGTTCGTGTTAGGGGTATGCCAACCCGCCAACCCGGCTGACCCGTTTAATAAACGGGTTAGGCGGGCGGGTCAACCCGTTTACCCGACCCCGACCCGCCAACACGTTTACCCGACCCGACCCGACCCGCCTGCCAACATGTTTACCCATTTACTCGTACCCGACCCCCAACCCGTTTACCCGACCCGCCAACCCATCCACTAACCCGCCAACCCGTTTACCCGACCCAGCCCCTTTATTAAACGGGTTAACCGTGTCGTGTTGGGTTACCCGTTTAATAAATGGGTCGGGTTCGTGTTTGCCACAGCCGACCCATTTAATAAACGGGTCGGGTTCGTGTTGAGGTATGCTGACCCACCAACCTGCCGACACGACCAGCCAACCCGACCCAATTGCCACCCCTATGTACAAGCATCACCTATTTGTCCTAAATAACAAAATAAAATAAAAGAGAGAATGTATGAATCAAGAACCGGTAAGATTCCATGCATGACCTGAGAGAAAGTTTATGAACGTGGTAAGTACATATTAACAGCAGGTGAAAACACCAGTCTACCTTGTTTATTGGTGAAGATGCCATGAGCACTAAGTAGCATAAAATTCAAAACTGCCACCACAAGTAATTTTGCATAGCTACTGCCTTTTTTCAGACAATTTGCACACATAATTTAGAAAGGTTCTCTCAGGAACTGTATAATTTTGATTTAATTTATTAAGTTTGTGCAAACGGAGAAGCCTTTCAATCTGTTTTCTCTATACTTATGCCTTTCCTTTTAGTCGTATAGGGTTCCTAATAGATCAAAAAAAGTGGCCGTACACATAATCAATTCAATAGGCATGCCTTTCACCATTGAAAACTAAGAGATTCTTACCGTTGCTGATAAAGAAAAATACGATGAGCCAACAGTAAACGTATGACCATGTGTAGAAAAAAATAATGCATTAGCTGTTAAAATATGTATTTGATGTGTACATATATAGTTATATATGTATGTGAATATATATATATATATATATATATATGTGTGTGTGTGTTTATTTCTTTTTCTTTTTAGAATGTATTCTAGGTTTTTTATTTTTTACTTTGTTTGAAGGCATGATGGTCATTTGACCTAAATAGCTATTGGGAGCTTCCCAACTACTATTTTGGTCTCCCTCTCCTTGTTACTTATATATATATATATATATATATATATATATATATATATATATATATATATATATATATATATATATATATGGGACTTCTTGTCTCTTTTTATGAATGCATTTTATGTGCATTTTATTGTTAATAATTTTTTATTATTATTTAAGTGCCTTCTTTTTAGCCTTCAATGACATTTGTGCTTGTGCCCAGTGGTGTAGCTAGGATTCATGTGGGGGGGGGGGCAAACAGGGGTGTAGCAAAAAAAAAATTGTGTGATAGTCGGGGGTTCGGGGCAGCACCCCCGAAAAATTTCTTTTTTGAGATAAAATAAAAAATGGCTATAATTATTAATAAAAATCTATTTCATATGGACAAATCAAACTATTTGCTGCAGTCAGGGTTGGGCTAGGACTGAGCTTTAAAAAAAAAATTATTTTACTGTTTCGGGGCCCCTAGCTACGCCTTTGCTTGTGCCTATTGTGGCTTGTATTTGTGCTTCTTGAGATGTGTGAGAGACCAATCCCTATTTTTTTTTATAGGCAAGCTGAGGTTAGGCAGACCCCTACTAGATATCTCTTAAGCTTCATGTGGCAAAGGGATTCAAACTTAGGTGGTATGACCAATCCCTATTTTATTGCATGGTATCAAAGTCTTGAGCTCTTGATTCTTATAGACAAAGTGTTTGTGAGCTTATGGATCATGTGATCGTAGTGCTCAAAGAGCCTTGTGGATACATTCTATCTTGATCTTCATCATGAAAGAGAACCATGGGACAATCACTATTATTCCCATAAAGCTCAATGACACCAACTATGTGATGTGAGTTTTCATTGTGAAGCACCACATTCGGAGCAAAGGATTATAGAGTTTGATTGATGACACCGAAAAGAAACCAAAACGTGTCCTCACCAAGAATGACAATGAGAAGGAGGTTGTACTACAAAAAGAAGATATGAATAAAGTCGTTGCTGATTATAAGAAGATGTGAAAAGAATGAAAGATTGGTCATTCCAAAATCATGTCATGGCTCATTAATAGTGTAGATATCAACGGGTGTGAAACCTTGGTGAAGTTCAACTATGCAAGTGGTGCAAGAAAGTACCTACAAGACATGTATTCACTAAAAGATATTGCACATATGTGCAATCTTCAAAACAAAGTGAGAACTATAAACCAAGGGGATATGAGCATACAAAAATATTATTAAAAGAGTGGGAGATCCCACCACACACAATAGAGAGATACACACACATCAACAATGAGACATGTTGGGTTTAATGTGGTTCAGTGAGAAATCACCTACGTCCATGAAAATGTCTCTCACACACTCAACGTATTTTGTGTGAGTTTCATTATATATTATAATTACATCAAATGTAAAGGTTGTCCTCTACTATTTAGGTCTCCTACCTTATCTAAAAGATAGTTACAATTAAGAGAGGATTTGTCAAAATGTTTTCTCTTATTTTCATCTCTGGGTAGTGCCATTTCTAGAGGAGTCAAACTTCTTTGAGGTAGTGGAATTCTATCGGTAAGCTTCCTAGGTGACACCATATTTGGTGAGTCCTTATCTTTACTAGCAACATTTGAGATTCTAATAGAAAGCTTCCTGAGTGGTGTCATATTTGGTGAGTCACCCTCATTCATATTAACTGTAGTAGCTGGTTTTGTATCTAAAATGGGATCTATAACTTTAACATCCCCCCCACAAACTCAGCAGTATAAATGTTGAGTTTGGATCTAAGATCATTGAATCTCTCAATTGGTAATGGTTTTGTAAGAATATCTGCAATCTGATCATTAGAGGAAATATGTTGAACAACCAATTGTTTTTTATGAATTCGATCTAGAAGAAAATAAACATCAATTTCTATATGCTTGCCTCATTGATGAAAGACAGGCTGAGTTGCCATGTACGTATCACTTACGTTATCACACCATAACACCGGGGTTGAATTGGAAGGGATACCAAGTTCTTAAAGCAGAAATTGGATCCAAATGAGTTCAACAATAGTATTGGCAATTGCACGATACTCTGCCTTTGTACTGGAATGGGCAATCGTTGATTGCTTTTTAGAACTCTAATAAAGTAAATTTGGTCCAAGGTAGATGACATAACCACCTGTGGACTTACGATCATATGCATTAGAAAAAGCGGATATGAACATATCTATTGTGGGTCTTATGAGAAGACCAAATTGAATAGTGTGCTTGACATATCGTAGAATCCATTTGACTATTGTCCATTGATCCAAAGTGAGTCGAGCCATAGATTAACAAATTGTGTTCACTGCATATGCTAAGTCTAGTCTAGAGACCGTCAACCATTTGAGGGCTCCAACAATGGCCCTATACGAGGTTGGATTGTGGAAGTTGGTTCCAGATTCGGTAGAGAGGGTTTGAGGGGGAGATAAAGGGGCCTGAATGGGTTTTGCTCCAGCCATATCTGCATGACCAGGAAGGTCAATAATGTACTTTCATTGAGAGAGCATAAGACCCTATGAAGTAGTAATTGCTTTAATCCCTAAGAAAAAATGGAGATCGCCCAAGTCTTTGACGTCAAATGATTGTTTGAGCTTGTATACAAGAGTATTAATAAAGGGAATAGGGTTGTTAGTTACCAAAATATCATTTACATAAACTAATAGAAAAACTGTCAAAGTTCCTTTTCACAATATAAATAAGGATGTATCAGTGTGGGAGTTAACAAATCACATAGCTAAGAAAGCATGGTTGAGACGTTGGTACTAGGTTTTGGGAGCTTGTTTTAACCCATAAAGGGTCTTCTGAAGCTGACATACATGATTTGGAAACCGAAAATCCTTGAACCCAATGGTTGCTCCATATAAACAGTTTCATGAAGATCCTATGCAAAAAAATATTTTGAACATTCAACTATTTTATAGGCCATTATAGCTGACAACAATGGTTAAGACTATATGAATGATTGTGGGCTTAACTACAAGGCTTAGAGTTTCAAAATAGTCAATATCTTCCTCTTAAACATATCCCTTGGCAACTAGGTACACTTTATAGCACTCTAAAGACCCATTTACTCAACGTTTGACTTTGAAATCCCATTTATACTCAATAACATTTTGAAATGTGTGAGGCAATTCAAGGGTCCAAATAGCATTATGTATTAATGTTGTAAATTCAAGGGACATAGCCTCACACCAATGTGGACTCTAGTTGGCTTGACTAAAGGTTTTGGATTAAATACATGTTTTCTGTCTTGTAGTCCAGTTGTTGAAATGATATGGTCTTAAACATGGGTGATAAACACACAACACTTTCAAAAATTTATAATCAAGTTGTTTAAATAAAACTTCAAATAGAGATTTATGTTCGATAACAGGCGAAGGGAGACAATTAATTAAAAAAACAACAGTGCTAAAGGCATACAATCAATATTTGGTGGGAACGGTTGCTTGGCTATGTCAACAATATGATGGTGCTTTCTTTTTGCAGCCTTGTTTTGTTCATGTGTGTGCAAACATGAAACTCTATATGAAATACCATACTCACACAGAAAGGAGTCTAATATTCTATATTCTCCTCCAACATTCATTTGTAATACCCATAATTTTTTGGTAATTATTCAAATAAATAAAGATGATTTTATGTCTTAGTTATGATTTTTTATTTATTTAAATATGCATGTGAGTTAGAATTAATTGTGTGTGTTAACTTGAAATTTAATCTCAAGTGAAATGAATTTTTTAACTAAAGTTAAAATAGAAGTTGAGTTTAACTCAGGGTAAATTTCATATAAATTAGAATTTAAATTTAATTAAGCTTAAACTTGGATTTGTGTTTAATTTCAAGTCAATTTGAATTTAGTACATGGAGTTGGATCCTAATTAGGTTTGAAAACTAATTGAATTTGGAATAGGTATGAAATCCAAGGTTTAATATGGATAACAAATCTAATTTGAAAAGTAGGGAATTAAGTAAATTAAATATAATATAATTAATTCTTTAGTAAGGTAAGGCAATCCAAGAGAATGGGACACCCCCTAGGTTGCCCCACAACTCTTGGCTGGAAATGTACTTTTTAAAAACCTTGAATTCACTTGAAATCTCATAAGAAAAAGAAAAAAGAAGAAAATTCAAAACTTACGAAAGCATAGTAAGGCTTTGGTAAGGAAGCCTTGAGTCCAAATTGGACTCATGTAGCAGGCAAGGCAAGTAGGGAGGGACCCACATGGGATCTCTCTACCTACTTGGACAATTTACATAATTAAAAAAATAAATAGCAAGTTTTTTAGTTGGGATTTTGGAAAAAGTGAAAAGACCAAGAAGAGAGCGGGGAGAGAGACCCACCATCTTTCCATGTATGTATGGGTGGCTAGCACAACCCCTTAGCCTTGCCTTAGCTGGACCCACATGGCCATAAGAGAGGATCCCCAATAGGGGCGTCCTACCCATTCTTGCCATTCTCTCTCTCAAATTCTCAAATCTCTTTCTTCTCTATCTTCTTCTTTTTGTCTCCTTCAAAGAGGCTGGTCCATCAACCATTGTACTTTTACTTTGGAGGAGAATAGTTGTAGCTTGGAGGTACCTTACTCGAGTTCGAAGTCCGAAGACGAAGAATCTTGAAACCAAACATTGTACGAGGTAGGTGCATCAAATACATAGGCGTGAGTCAGTATAAACTCATGGATTATGAGTAGGGTTATTGCAAGATTTAAACCACGAGTGGATCAGACCTTGGAACAACCAAAAAAAGATTTGATTTTGGATTTTAAAATCGGTTTTGGTGAATCCATGTCACCATATTTGATTTTTGAAAACCAGTTTAACAAAAAGCAAGATTTGAAGCCTTAAAGCAAAATTCAGTTTTGAGGAGGATTAAATCTATGATTAGATGTTAGATCTTAATTATTTCTAGCATATTTGATGTTTGAATAATGGGTTTAGATGTTTCAAGCATGAGTTATAAGTTTTGAACATTTATTGTGCTTGGATCCATGTTTAAATTATGCAAAAACATTTTGTAAAGAGATTTAAGCAAAATTGTTGTGGGAGTTTATATATCATGTTAGATCATATTGGTATTAGCATATTAGTTAGTTAATTTCATGTTAGTTGTTTCAATTAGCATGATAATATATGTGTGTTAATGCCTTAAGGGTTTTCTTAATGTGTTTTGACAAATTTTGGTTTTTGAAAAAAAAAAACAAGAGAGAAAAAAAATTTGAGTATGTGTATGCTTATGTTAGTTCTTGCTAGCAAGTTTAAGGCCAATTATATACTTTTGGTGTATGATTAAATGTACTTAAACTTTTGTAATCATGTTGGGTTATGAGTTAATAGCCTTTTTGTATTTTTTTATTGCACATGAATCCTAAAATTTTCTATTATGTTGTTCACCTTTTTAATCTAACTAGTTTCGAAAAAAAAATTTGTTTCTCCTAGAATATGAATTTAATAAATAAAAACAAAAATACTAAGATGTTCTACATATTTAGAGTTTGATTTTGGAATCTTATTTCATTCTGTTTGTGTCAGTTTTAAGGGTAAAGCATCTATTGCAACAGAGCATAATTTTTCTATCATAGTTGCAGGGTATTTCAACCTGTCATTTTGAAAAATAGAGAAACCTATACAAAAAAACTCAAATTAAATTGTAAAAAAATCTAAGTAGAATCCAATACATAGTAGAAGACTCTGTAAAAATTATTTTTTCAAAAGAGTTCCCAGGAAATTCTCTAAGTGAAAAGAAATTCTATAGTTTACAAAATTTGTCCTGTAAATGTTTTTCAATAGGGTTCGGTTGCAAACTTTTTATAATCTTATGAATGTTTTTGGGGTTTGATGCTTGACATGTTTGGGCAACTCCAGTAAAGAAATGAATGGAAAATCTATTCTTTGTAATTTCTAGTAAATTTTTTGGAAAATCAAGGATTTTTTTGTGAAACGACAGGGAGGATAATTTCTCTAAGTCCTTGTTTCAATGCCTAACGTTTTGCCATGGTTTCTATCATGATGATCGATGGTCAAGGCCTATTACAAGATGGTTGTGACATGTTAATTTAATGTATATCATGATAATTGTTGCATATGAGCCTATGGGTAAATGAATGCATGATTAAAATAAATGGTGCAAAGTGTAGCTTGTAGATGAATTTAATGAACATATATGTGACATATATGATGATAAGCTTATACATGTTATGATTATGTCATCATGCATCAAATATGTGTTATGAGGTATGTCCACGGCTTATGAGTGAGCTGGGTTCAATGGAACCCATGAATGTTTGTTAGGCACTAAGTGAAACAAAAAAAATGTATTAAAACATGCACATGAACACATTAGCCTCAAGGAGGCAGAACTCAAAGTTACCAAGAGGTGGTGTATATATTGAGAGTTGTTTGAATGGGTTAATAAATGACTTTGTGTTATAAAAGCATCCCAGAGTGGAGTTCAGACTAGGGAGCCCATGTGCTGAGAGCACTTGAATTAAAGTTATGAGCTTAATTTTTTAAATAACACCTAGTAACTCATTCAAAGCCCAGGACCACCTTGGAGAGGGTAGAGGTACACTAGAACGTTTGACCGTTTATTCTTTTGGAGATCTAGGCATCTTCATTGGTTTTCAGTCATCGGTCGTAGAGGGATGCACTACCATGTGGCCCTAGTGGTATGTCCTGAATCTCTACAAAGAAGAAATCGATTTCGTACAAACTATTGAGAGTTCTTTCGCTCATGAATCACTCCAGTGAGAAACTCTAAGGGGGAGTTTGTAAGTTCTTCTAATCAATGAAGATAATAAATCATTTGGCATAACATACACCCCATTGGCTTGGTTGAATCGAAATTAGAATCTCTGAGTGTATGCCCTTTTGGGCGGGGAAAGAGAAATAAAATACAAGAATATAGACTCACTGACATTAATACAATTTGTATATGCATGCAGGGTTTATTATGAACTGTATGTTTACCTCTAAAAATTTGCATAGTAGGATACTTATCATGTATATTATTTGCAAGCATAACTTGATTATGTATTTATGAAATGTGTTCATATTGATATACTGTGTTGCATGATTCAATTATTTATTTAAATATAGACCTATGTTTTTCTCTTATATTTGGATTCTATCTATGTTTATGTCCTTTGGTGTATCTTATATGGGTTGTTGTTTAATGATTCCTACTTTAAAATTTGATAGATAACGCATGAGCTGACATGATGGAGGGTTGCTCAACGACGTCAGATAGATTATCATTGTTTTATTTTTGGGGGATCTAGCATGTTTTGGATGTTGTTTATATTAAGTTGGGTTTTTATTTGAGATTTGCAAACTTTGAATTTATTGAGTATTGGTTTGAATTAATCTGATACATTAAATTCGTTAAATCTAGTTGTGTATGGTTTTGAGGTTATTATAACTTGCTCAAAGTTTGAATTAGTTTCAAATCAACTATTCTGTTGTGCTTTTCAAATAGATAAGTAAAAAAAATCCTTGAAAATTGTCGATAAAATTTCAGGAGCGTTATATGTTTGTAAAAATTTTATTTTTGCCCTAAAAGAGTTTCAATTTTTGCCTTAAAGAGGTGAAACACACTAGCAACATCTGATTTGTGAGCAATCATATATCCAGGTAAGCTTTAAAAAGGCATCATCTAAGTGAACATAAAAATGATAGCGATTCAAACTAATAATCGGAGCAGGATCCTACACATCTAAATAAATAAGTTCAAGGGGTTTAAAAATTGTATGAGAAGAAGTAGAAAAAAGCAGTGCATGGCTTTTCTCTTTATGGCAAGAATTGCACACATTATGCATAGAATTATGATAGTAGGGATGCCCAAATCGATGTATAACCCTATGCACCACACGAATAACAGGGTGACCCAATCTTTAGTGCCACTAATCTAGTGATGCCCTCTCACCAACCAAGACCCCCACCTACACTTTATTATTCTCTTTATTCACATCTGTTGGAAGAAACTTTATCTGATAAAGTCCATCATTGCTCCTCCCTTGAATGATCGCTTTCTCTGAAGCAGGATGCTTAACACAATAATATTTAGGGTGAAATTAAAAAACAACCTTATTATCATGAGCAAACTTAATCACATAAACTAAGTTTCTAGTAATGTGTGAAACATGCAACACATCTTTAAGAGAAAATTTTAAACCATCAACATATAAAAAAATGAGCCAATGTGTTGAATATTAAAACTTGTTTCATCACATATCTTGACCATGTCTTTCCCTTCATATGGAGAATGTAGAGAGAGTTTAGGTCATTAGTGACATAATGAGATACATAATAATTTGGGTACTAGTTTCCTTTATCCAAAGTGAGAGTCGTGACTTGATATACTTAAGATTGTGGTTTATGAGTGTTGTTGGAATTCTTTGGAAAATTTTGGGCAATCTGAAAGCACTGTCTGACAGTGCGGCCATTAGATTCCACAGTATTGGCACACAACATTGTCTCAGTTTTGGTCATTAGATTCCATTCTACCATGATTCTTTCCTATGTACCTTCATCTACCTCTGTATTGTCCAACACCTCTATTAACATTTTGGTCGTGTTTAGTTTGTCCAGTAGTGTTTTGATGTTGCACATAATTTACAGATGGATTAGGAGTAGGGATGGCAGTGGATCGAGGGAAAGCGGGGCCCCGCCCCGCCTCACCCCGTTTGGACCGGGGATGAAGGGTATGAAACGGGGATGGAGGCGGGGACGAAGGTTAAAATTGTTACGACAATGAAGCCATACATGATACTTCAAGTACAAGGTTTTGATGATGAACAAGTGAATCAACTGCATTTCAGCTAAGCCAACGAAGAAAGATGACAAACATTGAAGAATTCAATGAAGAATCTTTGAAGACTAGTGTGCAAATGTTAAATTCATTAAAAGTCTTAGATTCTTGTAAGAGCCTTACTTAGAGTGAATATTTCGGTTGAATTTTACTAAAAAAGTCTTTAGAAAAAACTTTTCTAAAAGAACCCTTCATGAAAATCTTTTTAGAAAACTCTTTATTTAATTTTTCGTGTTTATTAGTCGACCAATAGACTCACCAGTCGACTAATCATTTCGCGTCAAATTTTCTAAACAAAATGTCATTTTTGTCAAATTAGTCGACCGAAGATTTTATCAGTCGACCGAACAGAATGTCTATTTTCTGGAAATTTAGCAGCAGTCAACTAATGATTTTATTAGTCGACCGAACATAACATGTATTTTTAGAAAAATTTAGCAGCAGTCGACTGAAAGGTTTTTCAGTCTACTGATGATATTATCAGTTGACTAACTTTTTCTCTAGTCGACTAAGTTTCAAAACTTCAGATTTTTAAACGGCTTGATAAACACATTAGTCGACCGACGATAACTGTCAGTCTACTAATAGCTAATTATCAGTCGACTAACTACTGTTCCAGTTGACTAATTTTGCCATTTTTCCTGAAACTTTTAAAAGGCGTGTCTTTTCATTTTTCAAACGTTTTGATCGTTCAAAATGGACTGTTTTGACACCCTTTCATACCCTCAACATATGAAATCTTTTAACTATAAATATGAGTGCATTCTACACTCAAAAGCAATCAATTTGAATGCAATCCAATCGAATTACATTGAATTACTCTTTGATTTTCACTCATATTCAGTTTCTCACTCACTTGATATTTTTCACTTCAGTTTTTCACTCAAATTTCTTTGAGAGACAGTGAATTTGTGACTAGAGTATTTCAACAACCTCAAAAGGCAATTGCATCTCATTTGCATTCATAAGAAGGGCTCGTAGGTTGTTTGTAAGTTGTTATTTCAATTTTTTGTAAAAGGAAGGACTCCTTGGTTTAAAGGAGTTGTTTGCTTTCAGTAGGTGTGTTACTGAAAGTGAGACCGAATTTGGTCTGTATGATATTGTAGTTACACAAGGTTGATAGTGAAAATCTCAAGCTGGTTTTGCTTGGGGACTGGATGTAGGTCGAGAAAGACGGGACCAAGATAAATTATTGTGTTCTTTGTGTGATTGCCTTGCGAATTGCAAAATCCGTCAAAATTCCAAAGACGATATTTAAAAGCACTATTCACCCCTCCTCTAGTACTCGTTGCCTCGATCCTACTGCACTTTCATTTGGTATCAGAGTGGGTTAGCTATATTTTGATCTTACCATCATCTAGCATGGCAACAACATCATCTTAGCACAAAGAAGGGTGATCATCTGTTCGTCCTCCTCTCTTCGACGGAACAAACTATGGATACTGGAAAGTGAGAATGACAATATTCTTACAATCCATGGATCTCGAAATTTGGAGAGTTGTTTCAGAAAAGTACCAAATGCCATCAACTGATTTCAATCAATGGATCGATGAAGAAAAGAAGATTGCTTCACTTAATGCCAAAGCTATGAATGCATTGTATTGTGTTGTTGACAAGGTAGAGTTCAATTGTATCTCTCAATGCTCTACAGCAAATGAAATCTGACATACTCTTCTCGTGACTCACGAAGGTATGTCAAAGGTAAACGAATCTAAAATTGCTTCTTTAGTTTATAAATTTGAATTGTTTAAAATGAAGCAAAATGAATCTATATCGGGCATGGTAACTAGAATGACCGATATCACTAACACTCTAAAATCCCTTGGAAAAGAATATTCACAAGTGGATTTAGTCAGAAAAATCTTAAGGTGTTTAACTCCTGAATGAGAGAGAAAAACCACAGCTATTGAGGAAGCAAATGATTTAAACACTCTCACTCTTGAAGATTTGGTTGGTAACTTAATAGCATATGAAGTCCAACTTCAAGACAGACAAGAAGAACCCAAGAAGAAATCTCTTGCTTTTAAGGCTACCTCTGACTCTGAAAATTCAGAAGAAGATGAAGATATTGCTATCATCACAAGGCAATTCAAAATATTCATAAAAAAAGAAAGATTTCAAAGAAAGGTAAAGAAAGCGGATTCTTCCAATCTTAATGAAGTCAAGTGCTTTAACTGCAAAAAGGCAGGACACATCAAGAAAAATTGTCCTCTTCTCAAAATCAAGCCCAAGGATCAATTCAAGAAGAAAAAGGCATTTCAAGCATATTGGGATAATAGTGACTCCTCTTCCAATGAAGAAGTCGCCCACATGTGCTTTGTAGCACAATAAGACTTGGTAAGTCAATTTGAGTATGATGATTTATTAGAAGCATTCAATGATTTATATGCTAAATTTAAGAGTCTAAGTTCTAAAAACAAAGTTAAAAACTAAAAATTCAACTTTTGACTCTCAAAACAAAGTGTTACTTCAAGAGATAGAAGATCTCAAGAAGTAAAACTCTTGTCAAGCATTTGAGATAAAAGAAATTAGAATTAGAACCAATCTCTTACAAAAAGAAATAACTAGTCTAAAAGAAAAATCAAATGATCTTCTTTCTATAGTGACCAAATTCACAAATGGTCAAGAGAATCTAGAAAGACTTCTTGGTTCTCAAAGATGCTCGGTTAATAAAACCGGATTGGGATATAGCTTCTTTGATACTCAAAATAGACCAAACTATGTGGTGAAGAATCAAAGATAATATTCTCAACCATTTGTTCAAAGAACTAAATTTTCTAGTTATAATAGAAATACATCTAATCGTAGAACTTATAATGCTTATAAGCCTAAACATGATTACTCTAGAAATGCTAAATCTTTTTATAGAAACAATATTTATTATCAAAGGAAACCAAAATCCAAATGGATATGGGTTCCTAAGACTAACTCTCATGGACCCAAAAATATAAAGGGGTCAAATGCTTTGTCTTCTAATTTTGTTGTTGGTACACAAAATAAGGAGCAAATGGATATTGGACATCGGTTGTTCCAAACATATGACTGGAAGGCCAGAGTTATTTTCCACCCTCCAAAGTAAGGATGGAGGAACCGTCACCTTTGGTGACAATAACAAGGGGAAAGTAATCGGTATAGGTAAAATTGGTAATCCAAAATTTCCTTTGATAGAAAATATTCTTTTAGTAGATTGTTTAATGCATAATTCATGATCTATTAGTCAATTATGTGATAAAGGCTTTCTTGTTTCTTTTGAACATGATTTATGCTTAGTTTTTTATTTTCAATCTAAAAAGATCATTTTTAAAGGTAAAAGAATGAACAATGTGTATGAACTTTATCTAGATGAGTTACCCACTTTTAATGAAAAATGTCTTATTGTTTCAAATGAAATTCAATGGTTATGGCACAAGAGACTTGGACATGTTAACTTTAAAATTATTTCCAAGTTATCCAAGAATGATCTTGTTAGAGGACCTAGAATACCATATAAGAAAGATCACTTATGTGATGCTTGCCAAATGGGTAAACAAATCAAGAGTTCTTTTAAGGCAAAAGATATAGTTTCAACAAAACATCCTCTTGAACTTTTACATTTAGATTTATTTGGACCATCTTGAATAGTAGAAAATATGTTTTTGTTATAGTAGATGATTATTCTCGATTTACATGGGTGATTTTCCTAAAAAGCAAAAATGATGCTTTTTCTGAATTTTCCAAGACTTGTAGAAGAATTACAAATGAAAAATCTACTTCTATTATTAAAATTTGTAGTGATCATGGTGGTGAATTTGAAAATGAATCTTTTCTAAAGTTTTGTGATCTACATGGTATATCTCACAACTTTACTTTTCCTAGAGCGGCTTCACAAAATGGAGTTGTTGAAAGAAAGAATAGAACTTTGCAAGAATGTGCTAGAACCATGCTTCAAGATAAAAATTTACCAAAATACTTTTGGGCTGAAGCAATAAATACAATATGTTATGTTTTAAACCGTGTTCTTATTCGACCATATTTACATAAAACATGTTTTGAATTGTATTATGATCGTATACCAAAGATCTCATATTTCAAAATTTTTTGTAGTAAATGCTTCTTGTTAAATACGAAAGATAATCTTGATAAGTTTGATTCAAAATCAGATGAATCGATATTTTTTGGATATTCTTCTAGAAGTAAAGCTTATCGTGTTTTTAATAAAAGAACATCTTGCATTGAAGAATCTTTACATGTTGCATTTGATGAGAATTGTGAGCAGGTTATACCTCTAAGCGAAGGAGAAGAAGTCATACTTCAAGAAGAACCTTTGATAGAGAGTACTTCTCAAGAAAATGTTCCTCTTCAACCGGTTTGGAAAGAAGTTCCAAATCATCCACATGAGCAAGTTATTGAAGAAATAAAGAGTGGTGTCCAAACTAGAAGGCAATTGCAATATATTGCAAATATTGCTTTCATATCTAAAATAGAACCAAAGAATATCAATGAAGCTTGTGATGATGAATTTTGACTTTTGGCCATGTCTGAAGAACTTAACCAATTTACTAGGAATGATGTATGGGATCTAGTTGGTAGACCAAAGGATCATCCAGTAATTGGAACAAGATGGGTCTTCCGAAATAAGTTGAACGAAAATGGCGAAGTCATTCGAAACAAAGCAAGACTAGTAGCACAAGGCTATAATCAAGAAGAAGTCATAGATTTTGATGAAACCTATGCACCAGTGACTCGATTGGAGTCAATTCGAATGATGCTTGCTTTTGCTAGTTACATGAATTTTAAGTTATTTCAAATTGATGTTAAGAGTGCATTCTTAAATGGACACATCAATGAAGAAGTTTATGTAGAGCAACCTCCAGGCTTTGAAAATGAGAAATATCCAGAAAAAGTCTACAAATTAAAAAGAGCTTTGTACGGACTTAAACAAGCATCAAGAGCGTGGTATGAAAGACTACGAAATTTTCTAGAACAATCTGGTTTTTCCATTGGTCGGGTAGACTCCACTTTATTTATTAAAAATCTTAATTCAGATATTTATTTTGTGCAAATTTATGTTGATGACATAATATTTGGTTCTACTAATGATTCTCTTTGTAAAGAATTTGCTAAAGCTATGCAGGAAGAGTTTGAAATGAGCTTGATGGGCGAATTAAACTATTTTCTTGAACTTCAAATAAAGCAAATTGAAGAAGGAATCTTCATCAACCAGGCTAAGTATACAAAAGAACTTCTCAAGAGATTTGGGATGGACTCATCAAAATCAAGAAGAAATCCTATGAGTACTACTTCTCTTGATAAAGATGAAAATGGTAATAATGTAGATTCTAAGCTCTACAGAGGTATGATAGAAACTCTATTATACTTAACTGCTAGTCGACCTGATATTATGTTTAGTGTTTGTATCTGTGCTAGATTTCAAGGTAATCCAAAGGAATCTCATTTAATTGCAATAAAACAATTTCTTCATTACTTGAAAGATACTTCACATTTTGGTTTGTTTTACCCAAAATCATCTTCCTTTAATTTAGTTTTATATAGTGATGCAGATTTTGCAGGAAGTAAATCTGATCGTAAGAGTACTAGCGGAACTTGACATTTCTTAGGAAATTCCTTAGTCTCTTGGTTTAGTAAAAAGCAAAATTCAGTGTCACTCTCAACAACTAAGGCAGAATATATAGCAGCTAGTTTAGCGTATTCACAAGTACTATGGATGAAACAGACCTTAAAAGGCTTTGGTTTGAATTACTCCACAACAACTATTTATTGTAATAACACTAGTACTATAAATCTTTCGAAAAATCCTATTCAACACTCAAAAACTAAGCATATTGAAGTTAGACATCATTTCTTAAGAGATCATGTGTTAAAAGAAGATATTTCGTTAAATTTTATTTCCACTAATGAACAACATGACGATATCTTTACTAAACCACTTAAAAATGAAGATTTTATGAGAATTAGGAGAGAACTAGGCATTTGCTCATTTTTAGATTTATAAAATACTATTTTTTTTAACAAAATCTCAAAATCGCACCATATTAGTCGATTGATAAACTTCTAGTCGACTGATGTTTTAAATTTTTTTACTGAAGGAATCACACCTTATTAGTCGACCGATAAAATTCTAGTCGACTGATATTTTTTTTAAAATTTCAACTAAAGGGACCCGATACCCCTTGGATTTTTTTTACACCCGTTTTTTTTAAAAGGCACCGTTTCATTTTTATGCCTATTTGTTTTCCCTTTTCATAAATGAAACTCTCTCTCTCTCTCTCTCTCTCTCTCTCTCTCTCTCTCTCTCTCTCTCTCTCTCTCTCTCTTCCAAAAATCCCTCAGAGTGTCGATCGAACCCCTCCTCGCCGGAATCCTCTTGTCGTGACAGGGTGCCTCTTCAGCCAACGCCTCTTATGGCAGCATCATCCACAACGTCATCTTCTATTTCTGTAGCAGACAGACTCCTCCTCGCCTCTTCACTCTTGCCTAAAATTCGTGGAAACACGACATCCTTTTTGGTGGGTTGTTACTGTCGATTGTTTTGGCCACTACCAACGATCTTGATCGTAGAAGGAACATCTTTCACTTTGCACAAAGTTGCATTGGTTCTCCGCCATGACGTCGGACAACATCTTCCTTCCACCGGACGTCATTTTTAAAGCATTAGGAAGCCGACATCAACACCATCTTCAACTGTTCTTATCAACGATTGTGCTGATCAATCACTCTCTGCAACTGCATTTTATTTGACAGGTGAATTTGTTTCATTCCTTATCAACCATGCCTCGTCGGAAGACCGCATCCGCACAAGGTTCTCCTCCAACTACACCACAAGCACGTCATGAATTTTCTCTCAGACTACTCAGAAATCCTCTTTTATATGATACGTTTGGATCAATTTATGCACTTCCTATTTTACCAGACCGAAATGTCCTGTTTCACCTATTTTCTTGTTACAAAATCAGAGAATTATTCCCAGGCATTTCCCACCTTTTTGACGCTGGTGCAGACCCCCTTCATTATCCTTTACTGATCCACTTGTTTTACACAAATTTACAAATTGATCATGAAACTGGATTTATTTCCTCTCTTGTTCGCGATGTTGAAATTGAGTTTGATTCTAAACTGCTTGGACAAATCCTAGATATTCCACCTTTAGAAACTCTTTTCAATACTATTGAACTTAATGATGAATTTTTTTTTGAACAAATTCTTATTCTCGGTGCACCTCATTGTCCTCCTTTCAAAAATACCAATCTTCAAACTCGTGCACACATTGCTGGATGAATTGTTGCCCATAATGTTCTACCTAAAACTTGATCTTTTGATTACTATTCCATAGATCTATCTATGACTCTTTATGTCTTATTTGGAAATATTTCTGTAAATTGGGCCAACGTGTATTTTACTAATTTGTGGAAACAAAAACCTTTTCTTCTGTATGGATGTCTTCTTACTCGTATTTTCAGATATTTCAAAGTACCCTTAACCAATGAAACATACATTGAACAAAATGAGTTCTTTAATCAAACTATTTTTAAACATATGAAAATCAAATATCTGCCTCATTTAAACTGGTATATTGATCAAACTGAACCATCAATCTCTGAACCCTCACCATCTTCTGTGACACCTTCATCTCAAGCAAAACGAAAGAAATTTTTTACTAGTCAAGACAATGATGAAGTTTTGCAGTAAATGGAAGCTTTGGAACTGCATCAACACACTTTTCGTGAAGATGTGACTCAACAACTTTCTTCAATTCAGAAAGATATTGTTGAACTCAAGGAGATGATCAATCAACACTTCACTTGATTTTTTTTATTGTCCTTACTGAACTTTGATACTTTATGGGTTGTAATATTTTTAACTTGAATTTGCATTTTGCTTATGCTATTTTTGGCCTTACTCTTTTTTATTATGACAAAGGGGGAGAAAAAGATAGAACTTGTGAAAGATAGAACTTGCATGAGAAATTAAGAGAAAAAGATAGAACTTGCATGAGAAATTAAGAGAAAAAGATAGAAATTGCATATTGCATCATGACATGGAAATTACATAATTGAAAATTGCATTTATGAAAAAGTTTTACAAAACGCATGAAGTAATGATGGAAATGCAAACCAATCAATATGTGATATATGTGCTTTGAATGTACTAACTGGTTGATATTTTGAAATGATCTTTTTTAAAACAATTATTTTCAATAAAACTTTGGAAAATCGTCAACCAAAAGTATAAAAACAGACTTTCCACAAAGTGGTAAGTACGGGTCGAATCCTCAGGGAACAAGAATTAATCAAGATATTTCTATAAAATTTAATTTATTAATTACAAATATCAATCTACAATTACAAAACTAATACAACTACAATTAATCACTAAAATGAGAATGAAAAAGCAACTAAGTCTTCTGCTCCACGTCAAGGGTATTTTCGTCTTTTCACCAATTAATCACTCTTCGCATTTGGACAATAACCATGGATAATGATTATGCTTTTCAACCTAAAATGAAGAAAATACAAAGTTAGAATAAGGTCGACTCGACTAGGCTTGGTTGACTAGGACTAGGGTCGACTCGACTAGGCTTGGTTGACTTAGGTGGAATCGGTTTTGACTTAGACAAGGTTGAGTTAGCTTGGGTGAGCTCGGTTTGGGTTAGGTTGGGTGAGATAGGCTCGAACTAAGGTTGACTCGATTAGGTTTGACTTAGATTAGGTTAGGTAGACTCGGTTGACCTAAACTTAGGTTAGGTTTGACTAAGACATGACTAGGGTTAGGTATTGGTCTTTGACTTGACTTAGACTAATTGGGTTTGATTTTGGGTTGACTAGGCTCGAGTTGGGTTAAGTAGGGATTAGGTTTAACTCAATTAGGCTTAACCTAGGGTTTTGACTTGGGCTAGGGTTCGAGTTGACTTAGACACACGGCACACCTAACTAAGTCAACTAGGTTGACTAGGTTAGGTTAGGTTTCAATAGGTAGGTTCGGTTGACTCAAGCTTAGGGTAGGTTTGACTTGACTAGACTCAAGTGGGTTTAGACTAGGGTTTGACTCACTTAATTAGGTCGACTAAATTAATAACCTATTAATTATCCTAAATTTAATTCAAAGCTAACGATTTTAATGTAGAAGGTTGGGAAAATAAAGTAATAATTATCAATGCTCAAACTTCGAAATGATTTGGATTTTCAAAAATCGCCCCACTTAATGAGGGAGTTACACTCCTTAATTGTCTTTAAAGCTCACTTTGGAAAAATGAAAAGTCCAATCTAGAAACCCATGATTTTTGCTTTTCAAGATGGAATTAAATTGCTTTTAATTCTTTATGGAAATTGTGGAGCCTAGATTGGAGGTTTAATTAAGTTTCAAAAACACTTTCCAAAGCTAAATGGTAACTCATTCTTTAATGCAAACTCAAAATTTAAATCTCCCTTAAATGCCTCGCACGATTTTTGAAGAAACTACACTTTCCAAAAACTTTTCAAATTCAATTACTTTAATTACCTTCCTTCTCAAAAATCGCCAACCCTAATGGTGCTACTTTCTAAACTAATGCAATTAAAACTACCTAGGGAATAAAAGGAATTAAATAGAAAAACGATTTTCTAGGATTAAATGCTACCCTAATTCCCAAAACTTACTTAAATGACCCCTAAAAACGGCTAAAGCAATGAACCCTAATACATTGAACCTAGACACCTTCCTAACCTACCTAATTGCAATTAAGAATTTCTAAAAAATCGACCTAGAGCTCAATTGGAGCTCTAATGGCTGTCGCCCCTCCATGGGGAAGAAGAAGACTAAAAAAAAAAATACAAGCTAAAAAAAAAAATTAACCTAAATACCAAACAATTTGATAAAACTAAATTAAAATATAATAAAAACTCCTAATTACACAAATGAAAACACGGATAACACTATGCTGAAATTCATGAAATACCAAAACACACTAAATTACACAAACACTATAAAACCAAGACACTAAAAATTTGATTTTGATAATTTTTCCAATATGCTTAAAATACACAAACAATAAAACACTAAAACAATCCTTAGAAATATCCTAAACTACTGAATTTACACCCACACAACTGTACGAGACTGCAAAACTATCAACCACACAAACAAATCACAATTTGAAATAAAAAGATCACACGCACTTAACAAAAAGACACTTCTAAACCAAAGAGGATTAAAAAAAAATTTCAAACGACAATATAGACTCAAATCAAAATAAATCTACAGTAAACTCACTAGAATCTGATCTATGTAGGGTCAACTAACCCAGCTTTGCTGCCAAAAACCGAACTAAGGCTAAAATTGAAAATAAACCAAAATCGGCTAGAATAGATCTAGCCGATTTATGGATTTTTAATGAAAAATGCCTTTGTTCAAGACCCCAGCCCAAAATAAATTAAAATGAATTGTTTAAAATAAATTTGTATTGAATTTGTTGTAGAACAGAACCACAAACACAATGGAAACCCTTGAAAAGTCGGCTAGATAAAGATCTAGCCGATTTTCACAAGTTGGGTGAAAAATCAAGAAAAACGAGATGTAAACACATCAACCAATCAAGCAACCCTAATCTAACGTGCTGGTTTCTGCACGAGCTCTATGCTAAGGTTGAAAACAAAAAGAAACATAAGAAACACTCAGAAAAATAAGAAAAAAATCAACACACAATTCGGTTTTAGCTAGAAGAGAAGGAAGAAGAAGACCTACCTCTTGGAAGATCCGACGACCAGGGGGATGAAGAAGAGCGGACCGTGGCTTGATCTTAACGTCCCAAACTGTTCGAGAATGCTGGACTTCACCAAAGAACAGAACTTTTGCAGCTGCTACACGTTGGAGATCCACCGAAGATGGAATATGCGTCGATTCTCGATCGGAGGGTGTAGAAAACCGGATGGAGGTAGGGTCGGCTCACCTTGTTGGTGTGTTTCGAACTCCCACACAAGGTTAATGATCTCCACCTCTGCTACACCTGCAAAATTATAGAAAAAATGGTGAAAAAAATAGCAAGAAAAAAGAAAGAAATGCAAAGAAAACACAAGGGAGATCGAAATATGCTTGGAACCTAAGCATAGACCGGTCTTCAATGGCCAAAACGTGGGAGAATGGAGAGGAAGGAGGTGCTGGAGCTAGAGGCACTGCAGGGGGCGTCCAAACAAAGCCAAAGACGCCTAGGGTTCCTCTAAAAAAACTATTTATAATTTTGACATTTTTCAGAAAGAAGGTTAAAAAATAAAAATTTGCTAGGCGCCACTTTCTGGGGGGGTTTCTGCAAAACTTTTTTGAATTGGATATGGATAGGCGTGTGGGTTGGGTTTTGGGCTTTCTAAGGGTTGATACAAAGTCCAAATAACCTAATTGGGTCGGATATGGATCCGATCCACCTCGAAATCCGTGCCCAAACACTAAAATAGCCATAACTCTCTCATTTTAACTCCGATTTTTCTGAAATTCGAACCATAACCCATTACTATCAAAATACATCTAAACATGGGTTTAAAACCTTAAACTTGTTACAAAATGCATGAAAAACTTATTAACATGATGTGCATTTCATGCATCATCAAATACCCCCATGCTTAAATGTTTGTTAGTCCCTTAACAAACCCTAATTATGATATGCAACAGAGACAAGAAATGCTAAATATGAATGCATAAAAACTAACTCATTTAGCACATGCAACAAGCCCTTTAAACCCCTAGCTTACACTAGTGGACGAGTAAGGTCTCGTGAGGGTTTGCAGAGATGCTACCCATAAACATCAATGCACTGCGAGGATGATTTTTCAAAAATATTAGGCTCTTAAGAATGCAGTTGTCACAAATATTTCATGTAATTGACATTCTCACAACAAGTTTAAAAATCTCATGCCACCACAGTAAAAGTTCTTTTCCTTCACTTTTCTAATATTGTAGCTAGTTCATGATTTTTCTCAGAAAGTCAAGTATTCTCATGTTTTACTCATTTATTCTCACTTGTATATTTTCTGCACAGTAATACACATATATGCCTAAGCAATGAAAATTTTCTCATTCAGCACATTATCTTTTTTCTTTCTTTCATTTTTCATTTTTCAAATTTGTTCTCTTGAGCATTCTTCTCACATGAGCACTATTTCGAATAGTTAGTTTTCGTGACCCGTGTAGCGAGCTTTGGGTCAGTGACTCCCAAGTCGGACGGCCTTAGGGCACTAGATACAGAGTATCCCTCAAACTTAATTGTTCGAGTCACTAGACCTTATATTCTAATAGTTTACGTATAGTCTTCCTCTCGTCATGTGCAATGTCTCTATCTCTTAGGCTTTCTATGCAGTCCATGTAACAAGCTTTCGAACCGGTGGCTCCCAAATCAGCTGGCTTTGGGGCACCAGGTGTAAAACACCCTTCAGATTCTACTTACTCGAACTATAAAGGCCACAGATATCAACTAGACAAGGGGATGATCTCCTTCGTTATCCTTTTCGTTAAGAGGCTCAAACACTTCATCTCGTGTCTGAGTTTCAATACTAGGATTCACGAAGAAATCAACAACTAAACGTAGCTCTATTCTTTTAAACTCATTTTTCAAAAAAAAAAACAATCTTTCGATTGCTTATTTCTTTCACAAAACATACTGTGCATACTTATACTAAAGTGATTCAAAATTTTCTAACAATCAAATACTATCTTTTCTTTGAATTTTCTCATAAATAACTACTCTATTTGACTTAGTTCAGAAAAAAAATTTTATGGGGCTTAAAAATTTATAAACTGTTAGATTATGCCAAAAACAATCATATATGCTACAACTTGTTCTCAAATGCCTACTTTAATTACCAGTCTTAAAAAAAATTTTGAAATATTTGTGTGCATGCATTTAAACCACCCCCCCATGCTTGAATGACACTGTCCCTAGTGGCATACAAAATAAGTAAAAATATAATGCAAATGCACACTAAAAGACACTACAAAAATATGGGAGAACAGATAGATACAACCTGCTTTGCTCTGGGCTTCTGAAGTTGAATTTCATCTGATCTTTGAATTCTTTGAAAGCTCTTCTCTGTACCTGGTAACTTGATATACTAAGTGTTAGATTCATCCTGCATACATCAAAACAAATGTTAGCACATATGAAATGAAATACTCAATAAAGAAACATACTGAAATGAAAAACAACTAATGTACATATGATACATCCCTCTGGTCGAATCCTCATGCCTTCGTGAGATGCACTATCTCACACTCACCATCCTGCAAGGAATCTGAAATAAAGGGCTTCAGTCTTTACCATTTACCTTGAATGTACCTTGGGTCATAGGATCGAATAATGTCACTGCTCCATGAGGAAATACTTCTTTCACAATATAAGGACATGTTCATCTCAATCTCAACTTCCCTGGGAATAAATGCAAGCGAGAATTGTATAGCCACACTTTCTGATCTGGCTCAAATACTTTCCTGACAATATGCTTATCATGAAATGCTTTCGTGCGAGCTTTCTATAATTTGGCATTCTCATACGCATCATTCCTGAGTTCCTCTAATTCTGAGAGTTGCAGTGCTCTCTCTTTGTCAGTCTGGGTAAGGTCAAAATTCAATTTCTTGATAGCCCAGTATGCTCTATGCTCTAGCTCGACAGGAAAATGGCATGCTTTCCCGAATACAAGGCGATACGAGGACATGCCAATGGGAGTCTTAAATGCAGTTCTATATGCCCAAAGTGCATTATCTAAGTGATGGGACCAATCCTTGCGGTCCGAGCAAACTGTCTTTTCTAGAATTCGCTTAATCTCCCTATTGGACACTTCAACCTGTCCACTAGTCTGTGGATGATATGGAGTGGTGCATCTATGATTGACAGAATATCTTCTCAGCAGAGAAGCTATCTGTACATTCCTAAAATGCTTGCCACCATCGCTAATCATCGCACGTGGCACACCAAAACGACTGAAAATGTTGTGCTTAATGAACTTAAGCACTACTCTATGATCATTGGTCTTGGTTGCCACAGCCTCGACCCACTTGGACACATAATCAACCGCCACAAAAATGTATAAATTTCCAAATGAAGACGAAAATGGTCCCATGAAATCAATGCCCCACACATAAAAATTCTTGACTATCAAAATCGGCAGTAAGGCCATCATGTCCCTCTTGGACATGTTCCCAATCTGCTGACATCGAAGACATCGCCTACAGAACTCATGAGCATCCCTGTGGAGTGTAGGCCAATAAAATCCCGACTGCAAAACCTTTGCAGCTGTCTTCCTACTGCTAAAATGCCCTCCACAGGCTAATGAATGTGAAAAATTAAGAATGGACTGCTACTCCTCCTTCGAAACACATCTCCTAATGATTTGATCTGCACAGTATTTGAAGAACTCTGGTTCATCCCAATAATAGTGCCTCACCTGAGATTGGAATCTCTCACGCTCATTCTTGTTTCAATGCTCAGGTATCTGCCTCGAAACCAGATAGTTCACAATATCTGCAAACCAAGGTAACTGCGATGTCCTAACTGTCATGATCTGCTCGTCGGGGAAAGAATCATTGATCAGTCTCTCATCCTGCGTGGTCTCCACGATCAGTCTGGACAGGTGGTCTGCTACTACATTCTCGCTTCCCTTCTTATCTCGAATCTCGAGATCAAACTCCTGTAGTAGTAGAACCCAACGAATCAATCTCGGTTTGGTGTCTTTCTTATTCAAAAGATACTTCAATGCCGCATGGTCAGAATAGACAACAACCTTCGAACTGAGTAAATAGGACCTGAACTTGTCCGATGCGAAAACTACCGCAAGTAGCTCCTTCTCTGTCGTAGTATAATTCATCTCAGCATCAGACAGAGTTCTACTAGCATAGTAGATCACATAGGGCTTCCTATCAATGCGTTGTCCTAAAATAGCCCCCATAGCATAATGAGAAGCATCGCACATAATCTCAAATGAGAGAGTTCAATCCGGAGGTATCAAAATGGGTGCAGTAATCAAGGCCTCTTTGAGAATCTCAAAGGCCTTCATACAATCCTCACCGAAAACAAAGGGCTGATCTTTCTCCAATAAAGTACATAGCGGTCGCGAGATTTTGTTGAAATCTTTTATGAACCGCCTATAAAAGCCCGCATGCCCTAAAAATGACCGAATCTGCCTCACAGAGGTCGGTGGAGTCAAACGGAAAATGGATTCCACCTTTGCTCTGTCAACCTCAATGCCTCGCTTGGACACAATGTGTCCAAGCACAATCCCCTCCTGGACCATAAAATGACTCGTTTCCCAACTCAGGACAAGATTTGTCTCTGAACACCTACTCAGTACTCGAGTAAGTTTTTCGAGGCAATCTTCAAAAGAAGAGCCATACACTGAAAAGTCGTCCCTGAAAACTTCTATCACATCATCTATCATGTCTGAGAAAATAGCAAGCATGCACCTCTGAAAAGTGGCCGGGGCATTGCAGAGCCCGAACGGCATACGTCTAAACGCGAAACAGATATGCTATCTATCTATGTCAGAATTCTATAACTAAATAAATAAATAACAAAGTAAATTATTCTAAAATACAGAAACAAATAAATACAGGAAATCACAAACTAAGTTTTTCTAAAACCCATCTGTCTAATCGCTCCTTGCATAATGAAAA
This sequence comes from Nuphar pumila, assembly GCF_984573655.1. NCBI lineage: Eukaryota > Viridiplantae > Streptophyta > Magnoliopsida > Nymphaeales > Nymphaeaceae > Nuphar > Nuphar pumila. The sequence continues at coordinate 76,083,655 of NC_143261.1, forward strand.
TTAAGTGAATCCTAGAAAGAACAGTACGTGAATCCTATATTTACTAACTATGTTAATCCTATATTCACTTACTAATCCTACTAACTAAAAAGAAAACTAATTAACTAACTAAAACAAATTAATCAATCAAACTCTAAGAAATAAAATAATTAATTCGCCGTTCCCTGGCAACGGCGCCAAAATTTGGTTGATATTTTGAAATGATCTTTTTTAAAACAATTATTTTCAATAAAACTTTGGAAAATCGTCAACCAAAAGTATAAAAACCGACTTTCCACAAAGTGGTAAGTACGGGTCGAATCCTGAGGGAACAGGAATTAATCAAGATATTTCTATAAAATTTAATTTATTAATTACAAATATCAATCTACAATTACAAAACTAATACAACTACAATTAATCACTAAAATGAGAATGAAAAAGCAACTAAGTCTTCTGCTCCACGCCAAGGGTATTTCCATCTTTTCACCAATTAATCACTCTTCGCATTTGGACAATAACCCTGGATAATGATTGTGCTTTTCAACCTAAAATAAAGAAAATACAAAGTTAGTATTCTATTCTAACAATGAAAACGATAAATAAAACTAAGTCTAATTTTATGAAATTAACAAAACAAATGCTAATTATCAGACAATAATTAAATAAAATATTAAACTAATGCTAAAATTAGCTAAATTAATTCTACTAATGTTGTATGATGATTATGCAGCTCCTAAAATGCAGAAACTACTGAAAACAGGTCTAAAATGCCAAAACTAAGAAATTTACGAAACTGCCTCTAACTAGTGTAAAATAGAATTTTGACAGGTTGTCAAAAAACCACTGTTTGACAGAGCAAACGAGGTTCGATTTTCCCGAAACTTGTTCTATTTTATAACTGACAGATTGAACAATCTAACAGTTTTTACAGAATGAAAAAACAATATCTGGAACTCCAGATATAAGCGTTTCAAATCTGGGAAAAATCAGGATATCGAAAGTCCTGTAATTTAAAAACCAGAAAAACGGTTTTCGCAAAACGCTTAAAAATCAGACCAAATCAACTCCGAAAGAGCTAAAATTTGGTCCGCAGTCAGATAACACGTTGATAAAGTGAATAAAACAAAAATTTGCTAAAAACTCAAATTTTTTGCTTATGAAATTACGACAGTGCGATGCAGCAAAAATCAGTCTTTTCTTTCAATGCACTATTCACTCTATTAATCTATTTTACACACTAAGAATGTAATCTAAATGTAATACAGATTTAAATGATCGTATATGACTGATTATATGCTGATATTAACTACAATGAAGCTAAATGAAATATGATATGCATTTTATGACTAATAGCTAAATGAAATAATAATGGATTTTTAATGAAAAAACACCTTTGTTCAAGACCCCAGCCCAAAATAAATTAAAATGAATTGTTTAAAACAAATTTGTATTGAATTTGTTGTAGAACAGAACCACAAACACAATGGAAACCCTTGAAAAGTCGGCTAGATAAAGATCTAGCCGATTTTCACAAGTTGGGTGAAAAATCAAGAAAAACGAGATGTAAACACATCAACCAATCAAGCAACCCTAATCTAACGTGCTGGTCTCTGCACGAGCTCTATGCTAAGGTTGAAAACAAAAAGAAACATAAGAAACACTCCGAAAAATAAGAAAAAAATCAACACACAATTCGGTTTTAGCTAGAAGAGAAGGAAGAAGAAGACCTACCTCTTGGAAGATCCGACGACCGGGGGGATGAAGAAGAGCGGACCGTGGCTTGATCTTAACTTCCCAAACTATTCGAGAATGCTGGACTTCACCAAAGAACAGAACTTTTGCAGCTGCTACACGTTGGAGATCCACCGAAGATGGAATATGCGCCGATTCTCGATCGAAAGGTGTAGAAAACTGGATGGAGGTAGGGCCGACTCACCTTGTTGGTGTGTTTCGCACTCCCACACAAGGTTAATGGTCTCCACCTCTGCTACACCTGCAAAATTATAGAAAAAATGGTGAAAAAAATAGCAAGGAAAAAGAAAGAAATGCAAAGAAAACACAAGGGAGATCGAAATATGCTTGGAACCCAAGCATAGACCAGTCTTCAATGGCCAAAACGTGGGAGAATGGAGAGGAAGGAGGTGCTGGAGCTAGAGGCACTGCAGGGGGCGTCCAAACAAAGCCAAAGACGCCTAGGGTTCCTCTAAAAAAACAATTTATAATTTTGACATTTTTCAGAAAGAAGGTTAAAAAATAAAAATTTGCTAGGCGCCACTTTCTGGGGGGTTTTCTGCAAAACTTTTTTGAATTGGATATGGATAGGCGTGTGGGTTGGGTTTTGGGCTTTCTAAGGGTTGATCCAAAGTTCAAATAACCTAATTGGGTCGGATATGAATCCGATCCACCTCGAAATTCGTGCCCAAACACTGAAATAGCCATAACTCTCTCATTTTAACTCTGATTTTTTCTGAAATTCGAACCATAACCCATTACTATCAAAATACATCTAAACATATTTTTAAAACCTTAAACTTGTTACAAAATGCATGAAAAACTTATTAACATGATGTGCATTTCATGCATCATCACTAACTTTTAATGTTTTGCAGCATATTAATAGGGGGAATAAAATCTCCATCTATGCATCTAAATGCTCCATCTTCGATTAGTTTGTCATCATAAAAAATGGGGAGATTGTTACGACAATGAAGCCGTACATGATACTTCAAGTACAAGGTTTTGATGATGAATAAGTGAATCAACTACATTTCAGCTAAGGCAATGAAGAAAGATGACAAGCATTGAAGAATTCAGTGAAGAATCTTTGAAGACTAGTGTACAAATGTTAAATTCATTAAAAGTCTTAAATTCTTGTAAGAGACTTACTTAGAGTGCATATTTCGATTGCATTTCACTTAAAAAGTCTTTAGAAAAAGTTTTCTAAAAGAACCCTTCATGAAAATCTTTTCAGAAAACTCTTTATTTAATTTTTCATATTTATTAATCGACTAATAGACTCACCAGTCGACTAATCCTTTCGCGCCAAATTTTCTAAACAAAATGTCATTTTTGTCAAATTAGTCGACCAGACAAAATGTCTGTTTTCTGGAAATTTAGCAACAGTCGACCAATGATTTTATCAGTCGACTGAACAAAACATATATTTTTAGAAAAATTTAACAGCAGTCGACTGAAAGGTTTTTCAGTCTACTGATGATATTATCAGTCGACTAACTTTTTCTCTAGTCGATTAAGTTTCAAAACTTCAGATTTTCAAACGGCTTGATAAACACATTAGTCTACCGACGATAACTGTCAGTCTACCAATAGCTAATTATCAGTCGACTAATTTTGTTGTTTTTCCTGAAACTTTTAAAAGGCGTGTCTTTTCATTTTCCAAACGTTTTGATCGTTAAAATAGACTGTTTTGACACCCTTTCATACCCTCAACGTATGAAATCTTTTAATTATAAATATGAGTGCATTCCACACTCAAAAGCAATCAATTTGAATGCAATCTAATCGAATTACATTGAATTACTCTTTGCTTTTCACTCATATTCAATTTCTAACTCACTTGATATTTTTCACTTCAGTTTTTCACTCAAATTCCTTTGAGAGACAATGAATTCGTGAGTAGAGTATTTCAACAACCTCAAAAGGCAATTACATCTCATTTGCATTCATAAGAAGGGCTCGTAGGTTGTTTGTAAGTTGTTACTTATTTCAATTTTTTGTAAAAGGAAGGACTCCTTGGTTTAAATGAGTTGTTTGCTTTCAGTAGGTGTGTTACTGAAATTGAGACCGGATTTTGTCTGTATGATCTTGTAGTTACACAAGGTTGATAGTGGAAATCTCAAATTGGTTTTGCTTGGGGACTGGATGTAGGTCGGGAAAGACTGAACCAGGATAAATTATTGTGTTCTTTGTGCGATTTATTTGCGAATTGCAAAATCCGTCAAAATTCCAAAGACGATATTTAAAAGCACTATTCACCCCCCCTCTAGTGCTCGTTGCCTCGATCCTACTGCACTTTCAAAAATCCATTCTTGTCCGGGGGTGGAGGCGGGGATGGACGTGCACTTTTCTCCGCCCCGCCCCGTCTCCGCCCCGATCCCTGCCTCATCCCCACCTTGACCACTTTTCCCCGCAATATCCCCACCCCTCCCTGCCTCATCCCCGTTTGAACCGGGGATGGAGGACATGAAACAAAGATGATGGCGGGGGTGGAGGATAAAATCTTGAGGCGGGGCGGGGGTGAAGACCTTGTCCCCCGCCCCACTGCCATCCCTAATTGGGAGCCATATCACCATGATCCACACCCATAAATTGAGCTTCTTCAATCAACACAAGGCTATGAATCTCTTAAATGGTAACATGTTCTTTATGTGTAGAAATAAATGTCTTAAAGGCAACATATTCTTGTGAGAGTCTCCTTAACAAATGTAGAACCATATCTTCTTCACTAACAGGTTGCGAGGCCACATTCAGTTGATGAGAAACCATTTTGTCTCTCTAAAAGTACTCACTTGTGGTCTTAGTGCCTTTCTTTAGGTTATGTGGTCGTCCCTTTAACTGTAGCACCTTGGAATGAGACTAGGCAACATACAATTTCTAAGTGTGTTCCATACCTCGTAAGAGGATTTAAGACCAACGATTTGAGCTTGAACATGCTAAAAAAGAGAGGAGATGATCCAACTAAAGAGCAACTGGTTATGTCTTAGCCCTATTAGGTAGTCTGAATTGACAATCTGGGTTTTCTCATCACTAGACAAAACATATTTTTGTTAGCATCTCTTAGTTCCATCAATAAACCCATAAAGGTCATATGATAGGAGAAAGGGAGTGAATTGAGACTCCCATAGTAGAAAATTATTTGCTATTAGTTTGATACTTAGAAAATGTTGTAAACTTGTTGGGGTGGGTAAGTTTTATAAAAAATGACCCTTTTGCCCCTAACCCCGTTTTCTGAGAAAATCAAGTCATTTCTTTAGATTCTCTGAATTAAAATTCATATTGATATATTAAAAAACAACTCCGGATCTGAATCCAGTACTTTAAATCCACATTTTCTCAAAATCCGGATCAAAACCCATTTCTGAAGGAATTTTCGCAAAATGACTTTTAAAATTCTCAGAAAAATTCCCTTTTATAAATATTTTTGCAAAAACACAAAAAAATTAGTTTTAAACTTTATTTTCTCACAAACTTTAGGATTTTATTCTAAAAATACAAAAAAAAATTAATTAAAAAGATCATGCAAAAACCAAAAAAATTAGGAAAGTTATGAGAAAAACAAAGGGGTTTAAGCTTTTTAAAATCAATTTTGCCAAAAAAAAAAAACGTTTTATGAAAAATCTTTTTAAAAACGGAGCCTTCTTTTGGAAAATTCAAATTTTTACAAAGAAACCCTTCTTAGGGTTTCTCTTGGGGGAGACCTCGGAGAAAAGGATGGCCGCACCCCTCCTCATCGCTCCTCTCTTTTTCTCTCTCCTCCACGGTCGATCCACCGCCATCGTCACCCTTGATCCTCAACTGATTTCCTCCCGAACCTTCCCTGTTCCTCCTTAAAAGGGGGATTCAAGAAACCCTAAACGGCCATCCGTTATCACCCTTCCCCGTTGCACGTTCTCTTTCCTCTCTGCATCCATCTTTTGCCTCTCCACTTTCTTCTCCTTCACGATCCATTCTCTATCTCTCGCATCCACTCTCCTTCATCTGAGTTCTCTTTCAGCTTCTCCTTCCCCCCTTTCTCACCCTCGATCGACTGAAGAAAACCCTACAGCGTAGTGAAACAAGCCAGCTTCTCTCTTTTGATCGACCAAAGGAGTTTTCATCTTCAGCCTCTAGGAGAACCACCCGATCAATCAAAGTTATTAGTCTCTCTGCCTCCATCCTGCAACACAAGGCGATCCGGGCGCACCAAGGAGATCACACTCCCCTGGATCAACCTCCGGTAAATACCCTCACTCTTCTATTTTCCGCCTTATTTTTCTGATTTCCGTCCCGCTCATTTAAGCACCCATGTAGGGTCGACTTGAGGGTAGCAAGATCGGCCCACATACGTGCGATGTTAATGGAATGTTCATATTTCAACAGTTTTTTTTTTCTTTTCTTTTCTTTTATTATTTTGATTTCTCGTTTTCCTTGTTTTGTTGCTCTCTCTGTCTCGAATTCCTGTTCATGATTTTGATTTTTCGCATCCATCCTGGTTTTCCGCATGTTGCAACGAGGTGTTGGTTGTATTCATTGTCTCCTTTAGTGTGCTCATCGCTCGTTATTGTGTTTCTATGATCAAAACTGGTTTGCCTAAACTCATTTCAGTGATCTGATTGAGATTCCATAATTTATGTTTGCTGCATTCCCTATAGATTAGAAAGTAGGTCATCCAGTATCATAATATTTTTCTCTTTAGCATCTGTATACTTTCCCTTTCTCTCTGGTAAACTGATTCTCTATAAATCCCCTCGGGTGGTAATTGGTTATTGGCACCTGGGTGAGGTACAGATGGGTATTGAGTACCTGTTTACCGACGAATTATATGATGCAGAACAGCGTTCCATAGAGCATGTTAGATTTCTTTTTATCTTTTCTGTAATTTCTGTATTTAGTCTAATGAATCCATCTATTGTTTATCTTGCTTTCCTGTTATCCATTTTCTAGTTGTATCTGACTTTCATTCTTCCGTTGATGATGGGTTAGTATTAAGACTTTGTCTCTCTCTCTCTTTAATCCAATCTCAATGTATGTGTATTTACATACCCTGAAGGCAATATGGTATTACCAGTTATCGTTCTTGTATTTGTGTTCATTACTACTACAATTGAGAATGACTGGTTTATAATGTTGTCACCTATATGTTCATTATTCGGCATTACTTAAGAAATCATTTGGTTAGGAAAATTCAGTATGCATTACTAAGGATTCACTAGATATTAGAGTTTGCCTTTGTCTGTTGTGTCCTAAGCATTATTTGAGCAAATATCGCAGCATACGAAAGATAGCAATAGTGGGTGAACAATGATGTTGTGATCACTTTTTATTACCTCCAGATTATGAAATTTAACTATCATTGTGTTCATGTTAAGCTATGATCATCTGGGAGGTAATGGCATTTGTAGAAGCTTCAATAGAACACCATCCTTATTGTAAAACTGGTGATTACAGTTAAATTCTGTATATAGCTAATATGCGCCCTGGTGTTAAGTTGTGGAAATAAAGTAGGGTGGATTCGAGAATCTACCGGCGTCCTGGATACTTTGGTGTACCACACTCGTCAAACTTGTTCAGCCATCGAGTTTGTGTTGTTGCTATAGTGTGGTGTAGAATGTGTTATTTCCTGAAGCACCTTCTTTTTTTTTGTGGATACAAAGAATTGGTCCACACTCTTTCTTTCCAGTCAGACTGTTTGTAAAGGCAAATAGCTACAGGTTGGAAGAAGGAAAGTACGGTTCTCTCATCCCCTGGTGTAGACCCTTTATCAGCCCTTAAGATTGAAGGGTGGGATTATTTTGGGTCACTTTGTATAGGAATAGCACCTATGGTAATCCTAATGTTATTCATGCCCTTAATCTGCCTACATTGTTTTTTTTAATTCACGTTGGGTAATTTGGAAATATTGACTTGACATCACTGTGTTTAGCCATATGCTTATGTCAGCAAATCACTCCGTATGTTGACCACATGTATTCACTGCAATGCCTCTGAACCCTCCTCACTACCACCAGCATTGGCCCATCACTGCGTTCGCCTGTATTCCCAAGCACTTTATTCCCTATGCCTCCAGCGTCATTTCTGCTTGCAATCAAGATAGTCCTTCCTGATATTCAAGGACATCCGGGTAATGATAAAATTGTCTTAAGAAAGAATCTTGTCAAGAAGGAGACAGAGGATTCTGAATTTGCTTCAAAATCAGACTACAGGATTGCTAGTGAAGTTTTTCCCTGCAAAGGACCTGGAACCAGACCTGGATTTGTTGTGAAACATCTCATTTGAATTACCATTTAAAGCACTGGACGTGATTGCCCTAGGCTTTATGCATCAACCTTTTGATGGTCTTATCTTACCAAACCCAAGGCCATAAATGTGTTTATAATTTAATGATAAAGAGGGTACTTAATGATGTAGGATGGATATATTGGAAAGTTTCAAATATCTCTCCCATTTCTGGTAGGATTTTATAAGATGAAAGTGGTTCAGGATATGCTATTATGTTGCTTGGTCCATAGACGCAAAAGAGCATCTCTTTGACTTGTCCATGCAAACTTGGAATCGCTGTGAACACACATAAAGCGTGATACAAGAAAATCGATTCACTGATTAATCCTGTGGTGCTGAGTATCATTCGGGGCTCCCTGTTTGTGCAATGGATCTGTAATGTTGGCTCCTTTTTATCTATCTTCTTTGAAGGTTAGCATTCCTGTTTAGGAGCAGTTCATTTGATCTCATCCCTGTTTTACTGTAGAATTTTACCTTGTTTATTATGGTTCACTATGATTATATTGCTGCCATAAATCAGGTTCTACTGCTGCAGATACCTACTCCATTTGCACTTAGTGCTTATCATTTAGTGTTGCCATGCTTCCATAAACACAGCCACCTGCACATTTACTGTTCCTTCAACCCACCATACGTTTACACTTCCTGTACAATACACCACTCTGCAACACAGCCACCTGCATATCTACTGTTCCTTCAACCCGCCATACGTTTACACTTCCTGTACAATGCACCACTCTGCAACACAGCCACCTGTCACCATGTTGAGTCTTATTATAGCCAGTACACCCCCAGCACTCACATTTTCCCCAGCCCTTCAGCTGTAGTTCCCTATCTACTGTTTAATACCCATAGCCCAGTCACAGTTGTCTCATCCTTATATATTGACACATTCCAGATCATATTTTGCACCTTGAGCTGTATTAGTGAATAATGGTGGCACTCCTAATTATCATCATATGCTTATACCTTTGATTTCATTTTAAAAACCTGTATGACTTGCATCCATCTTAGTTCATTCTTGTATAACTTATTTCCTGCATGTGCATTGATATTCATATATTGTGTTATTCTTCTACTTGGCTTATTTCTTGCATTTTGCTTCACCACCACGCCATTATATTCCCTGTGCACCACCAATACCCAGCACTCTCTCTCTCTCTCTCTTCATATATATATATACCCATATATATATATGTATATGAGTGTATTATATATATATAAATATGGGTATACACTTATGTACATATGTATATATATATATACATTGCCTACATAGAAATACATTGGTTCTTAGTGTAACATCTTCCTATTATATATTCAATATCTTGTGTTGACTCTATTTTCCAGGAAGATACAAGAAACTTGAAATTCTCTCTTGAATTAGAGATTTATATTGGCAATTCAAAGTTGTAATAAATTGGGTATAAATGAGAAATTTACATTTCCTGCTTTAGGCAGAATGAATGAGCATTATGAAATATCATGAATTATTTGTTTTCATACATTTTTTTTCTCTCTTTATTTCTCAAAATGCTCACAATGGTGAAACACGAATCGCACGTGCACCATTTTGTAAGAGGTGGATTAATTCTAAGTTGATGATTTACATCAACGGCCATAGTCGGGGTGTAAACAAAACTTAGCATTTTTATCTTTTACAAAATAACATTAGATGCACACCGGATCCATTTTCAAAATTCATTATATTTTTCTTAAATATTTTCTTCTTTTATCAGAATTTAACTTAAAATTAAACCAAAATGTATACCAATGGCCATAGTCAGGGTATATTGAGGGTTAATTTCATTTTAAATTCTATAAAAGCACCAAAAAGATATCCTATCCTTCATTTGAATTTAGATATGACTATTATATAATACACTCAATGACCATAGTCAGGAGTGTATTATGTCATTAGTCTTATTTAAATTCATTTAAAGAATGAAATATGATTTTCAAATCCAATTTCAAATTATTCAAATTCATTCATCATATAGGGTGGAATTGCATCATATTTTTAAAACTTCCTTTTCAAAATCCCAAGTGTTTCTTCTTCTTCATCAGATCTTATTCAAAAAACAATTCTATCTCATTTCAAAGATTCAAAATTCAATTTCAAAGTCCAATTTGACGTTGAAATTCCAAAATCATCTTACATTTAAACTTCAAATTTCCAACTCAATTCAAAATTCAATTTCAAAGTTCAATTATCTTCTGATTTAAAAATCAAGTTCACCTCCTTTATCTTCAATCAAAGTTTGGATTTGAATCTCAAAACTTAAACTTTGGGTTTCTAAAAACCCAGATCCCTCTTTAAAGGTCCTATTGGGACTTTTTCATAACCCAGAATCCAAAATCAAATCCTAGTCTCAACTTGGATCCAGATTTCCAAGTATAAAACTTTATTCCACTTTGGATCTCCAATTACAGACCCAAATTCCATTTAGGATCCAAATCCTTATTCCATTTTTGAATCTCCAGTTACAGACCCAAATTTCATTTTAGGATCCAAGAATCCAACTTCATCTTGGATCTCAAATTGAAGATCCGAAATCCATTTAGGATCCAGAACCCAATTCTACATTGGATCTTAGACTTTAGATCCAAATTACATCTTGGATTCCAAATCTTGAGTCCAATTCCATTCAAAAATTCAGATCCAAATTTTATCTTGAATTCAATTCTTAAAATCCAATTCCATTTTCATTTCAGATTTCAAATCCAATTTCTATTTTTAGGTTCTAAATCCAGAATTCGATTTTGAACTTTATTTAGGATTCAAACTTTGGGTTCAAATTCCATCTTGAATTCCAAATCAATCCCATTTCTCAATTCCTTTAGATTTCCCACATTTCTTTCTAATTTCAAAACTTCAAAATTAGAATTCAATTCCATTCCAAATATTCATCCAAGTTCAAACTCCTAAATTCAAAGTCCATTTCTAACTTTGAAACTTCATTTCAAAGCTCCAAGTCATCCTTTCTCATTTATTTTCTCAAGCTCTTGATTATTTCCAAAAACTTGAAATTTTAAATCATAAGTTCTAAGTTAGAAACCATTTCTTCACTACTATCATCAATACTTGGGAATTTTTCAAATCATTTTCGAAAAGAACATACATCTTTGCATTTGCACAAGCATGATTCTTTGTGCATTTAGGCTTAGAATAAATTCTTAGATAATTTCTTAGCAAAACAAAAGGCATAAATTCAACCCTTGGTTCGATTACCCCTGGTAAAGGCGCCAGGAACGGTCGAACCTCGTACCGATGAGCAGATCCCGTCTCCCAGTTTTCTCGTAAATATTTTTAAAAACGGAGGCGAGTTATTTCAAACATTTTCAAAAATTAAGGTCAAGTGAGACCCGCAAAAGAGTTCCTCTTCTCTCCTTCTTTTCTCTTCTCTCTTTCTTTCTGTCTTTTATCTTTCTCCCTTCAAAAAAGGAGGAAAATAAAAGGTTGGAAAGGAAAAGAGAAAGAAAGAGAGAATATTACGAGAGGAAAAATTTTGTGATGATCACACTGGGACACTAAGATGAGGGTCTGACGCTGGCTCTGATACCATAAATGAGTGGGAGATCCCACCATATGCAATAGAGAGAGGCACACACGTCAATAATGAGGCATGGGTTTAACATGGGTGAGAAATCACTTAGTCCACCGAAGAGTCCCTCACACACTCAAATGTTTTTTGTGTGAGACTTACACTATGTATTAGAATTACATCAAATATAGAAGCCAACCTCTACTATTTAGGACTCCCACCTTATCTAAAAGATAGTTGAGAATTAGAGAGGATTTGTCGAAAAATGTTTCATTTTATCTTCATCTCTGGGTGGCGCCATTGCTAGAGGAGTCAATCTTCTTTGAGGCAGCAAAACTCTACGAGAAAGCTTCCTAGGTGGCGCCACATTTGGTGAGTCCTTATCTTTACCAACAACATTTGAGATTCTACTAGGAAACTTTCTTGGTGGTGCCACATTTGGCGAGTCACCCATAATTGTAATAGCCGGTTCTGGATCCAAATTAAGATCCATAACTTTAACAATTATAATGCTCTATCCCTCATTTGGGATAAACTAATCTTTCTTGATCCCAAGTGATATCATCTTATGGACATAGAGTTTCGTGAGAAGCAAGTAAAGACAAAGCACTTTTACCAATTTATCAATGGACTTAAACCTAGATTTGAGGGTACTAGGTTCACTCTTCTCCATAGATGTGGTGTTTTTTGTATTGTAGAAACAATTGAAGAATTGACTATAAGGGAGAATAAGGTAAAAAATCATACTACCAAAGATCACGATTTCGTGTTAGCCATGTCTAGATCTAGAACCAATATATGTACATACAAGCCTCCTCATTTTGGAAGATCTTCCAATGATCATGAGACCAAGAAAAAGACAATATGCCACTATTGCAATGAACCGAGTCACATCAAACCTTTTTACATAAAGAAAAAAAAAGATCAAAAAAGAGAAGGAAGGTGGCATGTTTGGGACCCTCATTGAAAAAAAGTTGCATTGATGATAGCTCCAAAAGTATAGCATCACCTCTCTCAACTAATGGACGCTCTACAACCACTTTTCAATAATAAATCTCCTCATTCTCTGGTGCCATGCTATCCACATGGATTGACCTTGATATGTCTTATTGGATCATTGGTTCCAGTGCGTCATTCCATATGACTCCTAATGAGTGTATATTATTTGAATGTTACGACAACCCTAATAATTTCTATGTTGCTACTGTCGATAGAATCTCTTTGAAAATCAAAAGCTTTGGTACTTTAAAGGACTTTTCTAAAAACCTTTTTGTTCCAAATGTCAAAGTAGTAGCAAACATAAATTTAAATCTTTTATCAGTTTCTCAAATTATTGACCGTGGATGTAATATCACCTTCATGAACAATCTATACTTATAAAATCAAACCTTTTGTAATTTTATTGAAAAGAAATACAAAAAAATGATATAGGACATTAGGACATCCAAATATGTTTAATGAAAAAAAAATGTTTGTGAAGATTGTATTCTCGAAAAAATAAAATTATTACCTTTTCGATAAAACAATTTTGTTTCTAAGAAACCATTTGAGTTAGTACATTCGGATGCATGAGGATTGATGTCGTTATAGTCTAGACGAGGAGTTTCATATTATGTTATATTTGTTGATGATTTTATTAAACATACTTTTCAAACATTTCATGAACTTGTTAAAAATTAAATTCGGGGAAGAATTTTTATTTAATAATTTAAAAAACTACCTTGACAATTATGGAATCATATGTTGAAACATGGTTGGATTTCTGTCCGAGTTTATTTGGAACTCGGCTGAGTCAACTCGGATCGGGAGTCAAAAAATAGTGCCACTCTTTATATGCCGAAAATTGCTCGATTCAAAGTAAAACCTGGGTGACTCGGCCGTATCACGATCCACTCGGCCGAGTTTGGATTTGCCATTGAACCGGCCAATTATTGGGTCGAACTATGGAAAAATCGCTGATTCCCGAAACCGATACGAATTGGCCGAATGCCGAAGGTCGAACCCTAGCCCTCTGCCCCTCTTGGTCTCGACTCTCACCTGCTGTCCTTCCGCCTCCGGCACCATTCCAGCATAGACGACGGTGGGAGACTGGGAGTTCCGCGTCCGGTGAAGGAGGTAACCCTCTGATCTCTCTCTCTCTCAGCCAGCAGGCCACAGCTGCAGAATGGCGGCCTGTTTTCTCTCTCTCTCTCTCTCTATATATATATATATATGTCTCTCTTTCCTGTTTCCCCTTCTGCTCTTGCTATTGTTTGTCAAAAATTGGCACGCGGGAGAGATTTTCCATGATGAGTTTTGTGTTTTCGCTGAATTGCTGAATTGTCTGTTTCTGAGTAAGTCTAATCCTTGAATCTGTTTATCTTTTTTCAATTATGGGGTGGATTTTTTAAAGATGTTACGTGGTCTTGTTTGCTCTTTTCTGTGCAAAAAACATTTTGAAATAATAAACTTGGTGTGCTCTTTTGAACGCGTGCTTTGTATGTGAATTTGTAAGTTTACTTTCTCTCCTGAAGTTTGCAGTAATTTGGGTGCTTAAGATTATGTCAGCACTTGGGTATGGCACCTCTTTCCCATTCCATCGAACTCCTTTGTGACTGCTGTACACCAAAAATTTGTCTTTCCTTCTGTTTTAGTAAAAACACTACATACTGCAATTTTGCCACATTGTTGACCTTTTTCGTGGTAAACTGTCTTTATCTTTCAGTGTTATCACTTACACAAATAATTCACAAAAGCTCTTTGTGGCAGTGATATCAAGGGAAAAAATGCCAGGTGGAGGCTTCAGAGTTCTGCATCTTGTTAGACCTTTCCTTTCATTTTTGCCAGAGGTTCAAAGTGCTGAAAGGAAGGTTCCATTCAGGGAGAAGGTTATATATACAGTTATTTCTCTTTTTATATTTCTGGTGTGCAGTCAACTACCACTTTATGGCATACATTCAACGACGGGTGCAGATCCATTTTACTGGATGCGTGTGATTTTGGCATCAAACCGGGGGACTGTCATGGAATTGGGTATCACTCCAATTGTGACTTCTGGACTAGTGATGCAACTCTTGGCTGGGTCGAAGATAATTGAAGTTGATAACAGTGTGCGCGAAGATCATGCTCTCCTGTAAGCTCTCTCTCTCTTTTGTTTGGTTCTGAAATGAGATATAGCAGTTGCATTTATTTCTACAGTTGATGTTTCAGCTATAGAATAAAGCTAATTGGAGGTTGGTGCAGGGGGGTTTCCAACCCCCTGAGGTGATTTTGTTCTTGATTAACACAGTACGCCCCTCAATACCTCATTTAAAACCATTTTCTGCTGCAGGTTGAAAGTGGTCACACATGTATATGGTTGTCATCAAATTATTTACAAAGAAACTACTAGTGGAGTAATTAACTTGTAGCATATGTAAACTGCACTTGGTTTTGGCCGAAGGCGGGCAAACTCGGCGTTGAGACCCAATAGAGAGTTGGTTCTTGATGAAGGAAATCAGCAGAATATTCTTCCCTATTTTTCGAGAGGAATGATTCCCTCGTCCTAAAAGATAGAACCCTCCCCTTTATTAAAAGAAATAGTGACTGAATATAGCTTCAACAAAGGATATGTCTGGCCTGCTCTGCAAGAAACTGTAGCCTACGTTCATCCTTGAACAGATGATGTGTAGCATTTGTCAATTTTGATTCACATAAGGTGCTCCACCGTTCCTGTGATACACAAAGGTGGCTTAGGCCTCAAAAATTGGTACTTGATGGTAAGATTATTGATGGTTCAGCTATTGCAGCAAAGATGAACTTGTGACTATGGAAATAAGAAGAAAATGAGGGAAACATTTCCTGATCAGTTCCATGTCCAGTGTCCATGTGCCACCAATAGCAAATCCACCTGCAGCAGGATCTAGTCCCAGAGAAAGATAGTTGTACTCATGGAAAAAGTATATGTTGATGCAATATGATTTGCCAGGGGTTGTAAGAAATTGCCATGTATGGGAATATGATGGTTGGTGTACAAGAATTCAAGAATGAGTTCATGCTAAGATTAAGGTTGAATATGATATGGTTGCACTATCATGAGTTTGGGATCTCTAGTTTTGAATCCCACTTCCGGCTCTCTTGTCTATAGAATTAAAAGAAAAAAGTCTATAATAGAGGTAAACCAAAGTTATCAAAAGCATCATACTAGAGAGGGAATTGTAAAACTCTTCACTTATCTAGTGCATATGGAAGCAATAGGAATTGCATTTTCCAAATTGGTATTTGCAACTCTAATGCAATCACTTCCTAGCAAAAAACAATAGTTGGCAAACCCGACAAGTTGACTCGGGAATCACCCGAGTCAGCCCAGATCGGACCCCAACTGGGTCACGATTCAAGACTGCCGATCCAACCCATTAAATAAATTTTTTGTCATGTATTTTATTATTTTAATGCATAATTCTTATATAAAGTCACTTGTTATTAAGAATCTAATATTGTTCAATGAAAAAAGTTAATAATCATGTATAATTATATGTTTTTGCAACTTATCTATTGACATATTAGCTTGAAGTTTAGTTATTTTCATGTCTTATTCATGTGCTTACACTATAAAATATATAGTCCTGACTCGTCCGAGTCACCGAGTCAACCCGCTGACTCGGTGACCCAGTAGGGGTCCGATTCGAGCCTGAGTCACCAGTTTGCCAACTATGCAAAAAAGTGAAAACTATCACATATAGACAGAAATGAGGAGTTTTGAAATATTTTGGCCTATGTCACACGGACTCGGCTAAACGGTTGCCGCACTCGCGTCGACACGCACGGACTCGGGTGCGGACTCGGGTGCGGCTTAGGACTCGGCTCGGACTCGGTCAACGTTGAGTCGGACTCGGTCAACGAGTCCGGGCCGAGTCCGTCCACATTTTGGACTCGGTCAACATTGACCGAGTCCAAAATTGTCTATTTCAAGTTTTAAATTATGTTTTGGATCCGGGTCGGGTTGGGTCCAAACTCGACCCAGATCCAATTTTTTGGCAGCCGAACCCTAAAAGGGGTTTATCGACAGGGAGAGGGGCTTACCCTCTCGATTTTGCCTCTCCCCCTCAGCCCCTGCAGCTTTCTCCTGCACCCACGCCGACGATTCGAACTCCGGCGACAGGCAGCCACCGTCTCCCCCTCCGTCAAGTATGTCGACCCTCCTGCAGCCTCTGCTCGTAGCCTCCCTCCTTGCACCATTTGCACGTAGAAGAGGGGCTCGGCTCCCCTCCCTGCACCCTCTGCTCGCAGGGGAGGGGCTCGGCCCCCCTCCCTGCACCCTCTGCTCGCAGGGGAGGGGCTCAACCCCCTCCCTGCACCCTCTGCTCGCAGAGGAGCGGCTCGGCCCCCCTCCCTGCACCCTTTGCACGCAGAAGAGGGGCTCGGCCCCCCTCCCTGCACCCTCTGCTCTCCGGGGAGGGGCTCGGCCCCCCTCCCTGCACCCTTGGCTCGTAGGGGAGGGGCTCGGCCCCTCCCTGCACCCTCTGCTCGCAGAGGAGGGGCTCGGCCCCCCTCCCTGCACCCTCTGCTCGCAGAAGAGGGGCTCACCCCCCCTCCCTGCACCCTCTGCTCGCAGAGGAGGGGCTCGGCCCCCCTCCCTGCACCCTCGGCTCGCAGAAGAGGGGCTTGGCCCCCCTCCCTGCACCCTCTGCTCGCAAGGGGAGGGGCTCGACCCCCCTCCCTGCACCCTCTGCTCGCAGAGGAGGGGCTCGGCCCCCCTCCCTGCACCCTCTGCTCGTAGAAGAGGGGCTCGGCCCTCCTCCCTGCACCCTCTGCTCGCAGAGGAGGGGCTCGGCCCCCCTCCCTGCACCCTCTGCTCGCAGGGGAGGGGCTCGGCCCCTCCCTGCACCCTCTGCTCGCAGGGGAGGGGCTCGGCCCCTCCCTGCACCCTCTGCTCGCAGAGGAGGGGCTCGACCCCCCTCCCTGCACCCTCTGCTCGCAGAAGAGGGGCTCGACCCCTCCAATATTCCCTGTTTTATTAACTTTATTTTATTTACTTATTTAATTATTTTCTTTTCAGTTTTCACTTTTCAGATATAATGGCGAGTTCTAGCGGTAGTGTCAATACATTTGGTTCAAGTTCTAACCCTGAATTAGATGTTTCTCAACCACTTTGGAGGCTTGTGACAAAAGGGATAAAAGCTAGTAGTGGTGGTGGTGGGAATATGCAGTTTCATTGTAATCTATGTAAGACTGTTTTCACAGGTTCTTATACGCGTGTGAAAGCACATCTTTTGCATATTCGTGGTCAAGGAATTAGGGCATGTTCTGGGGTTGACAAAGACATGTTAAAGCAATTAAAAAAAGAACAAGAGGAAGCTGAAAAGAAGAAAATTGCAGAGATGAAAAGCGATTCGATTAATTTGTCTTTTCCTACTGCTAGTGATACACAAGAAGAGCTTTTAAAGAAAAGAAAGATGGAAAGCAATAAAACAATACAAGCGTCATTCAAAAACATGGCAAGAGCAGAAATTGATAAAAAGATTGGTCGATTCTTTTACTCAAGCTCAATTCCTTTTAATGTAGCTAGAAGTCCATACTGGAAAGATATGATTACATCTTTGGCTAATTGCAATTTGAGTGGTTATGTGCCTCCTAGTTCAGAAAAACTAAGAACAGTCATTCTTGCAGAGGAAAAAAATAGAATTGAAGATTTGCTAGAGACCCAAAAATTTGCATGGAAACGACATGGAGTGTCGATTGTTTCTGATGGGTGGACTGATATACAAAGGCGACCACTGATAAACTTCATTGCTTACTCACTAAATGGGCCAATCTTTTTGAAGACTGTTGATGCATCTGGAGAGTATAAAGATGCTGAATATTTAAAGAGATTATTTGTTGAAGTGATAAAAGAAGTGGGTGAAGAAAGTGTGGTGCAAATCATTACTGACAATGCTCCAGTTTGCAGTCGTGTAGGAATGAATTTGGCAAGTGAAGATACATATTCACATATTTTTTGGACTCCTTGTGCAGCACACAGTTTAAATTTGGCACTTAAGAGTATATGCAATCCATCAAAAGATGATGCACATGCACATGAAATGTGCTTATGGATTGAGGAAATAGAGCATGATGTTCGAAATATTAGAAATTTTGTTGTAAACCATCATCATGCCCTTTCTATATTTAATAGGCATTCTGATCTCAAGTTACTGAAAGTTGCTGAAACTCGTTTTGCTTCTCTAATTGTTATGATAAAAAGAATTAAGCAACTCAAGAATGCATTGATGATGATGGCGGCTGATCAAGATTGAGATTTTTATCGTACTGAAGATGATGTCAAGGCTCAAGCTATCAAAAAATGCATCTGTGATGATTTTTCGTGGGATAAAATTACATATTTTGTTGAATTTACAAAGCCTATTTGGGAAATGCTGAGAGAAGTTGACAGAGATGTACTCATGCTTCATAGAATATATGAAATGTGGGACAATATGATTGAAAAAGTTCAAAGTATCATTTTTAAACATGAGAAGAAAGATATTGCACTTGATGATTCAGAATTTTACAATCATATACATTCAATTTTAGTGAGAAGATGGGATAAAAGCAATACACCTTTGCATTGCATGGCACACTCTCTCAATCCAAAATACTATGCAAAAAAATGGTTGACAACAGGTGTTGGTCGTGTTTCTCCAAACGAAGATCCTGAGATATCAAGAAATAGAATGATATATTTGGGAAGAGTTTTTAATGATCCTCACATGTTTAAGGTTGTAAATAGTGAGTTTGACAAGTTTTCTACTGGAAGATTTGATTCTTTAGCAGCACTTGTGGCAAGGGACGAGGAAGATCCCCTTAATTGGTGGGCAACATATGGATCAGAGACACCAAATCTGCAACGTCTTGCAATGAAGTTGTTATCCCAACCTGCTACATCATCTTGTTGTAAAAGAAATTGGAGTACATATGCTCAAATTCACAACATTAAAAGAAACAAACTCACCAGTAAAAGAGCAGAGGATTTGGTATATGTTCACTCAAATCTACGATTAATTTCTCGCCGGATCAAAGAAGAGTATAGGTACTTTTTTTTCTTTGTATTCAAAGTTTGTATTTAAATATTTCATATTTGTATTCAAAGTTTTAACTTTTAAGTTAGATACTAATATAGTGATTTTTTGATGCAGTTGTGGACCATCCAAGAATTGGGATGTAAATCCAGAAGATTTTGACTTGGAGGGAGAACATAATTTACATACTCTCAACATGGACTACCTCGATCCTGTTCTTCCTTCTAATTCAGACGATGAGGCAGATTTATGATAAGTTTTGTTGTTTATTACACTCACAAGCTTCTTTATGTGTTATATTTTGGTAAGTTTGTGTTGTTAAGAATTGTTTTTTTTTTTGCTTTAAAATTTACAATCTTTATGTGTTAATTTATTGTTATATATATAATTATAATATTTAAAATATATATATTTATAATATATATTTTTTAATATATATATATATATATATATAGCCGAGTCCCCGTGTCCAAATTTTTTGGAATTGTGCCGCACCCGTGTCGCACCCGCACCCTCACCCGCACCCGCACCCGTGTGACATAGATTTTGGCCTTTTCTGAAAATAAAAAAAGGTGATTTACATTCATGTATTTGGGAGATTTTAAATAAAATTATGTACTAAGCGTGTATCTTTGTACCTTGATTTTGGAATTTGAAGGTCTAAAGAGATGATTGGAGGCAGTAAAATTCATCTTTTAGCATCAACATCTAAAATACAGTTTATTGTGGTTGTAGGTCGAATTCCAAGTTCAAAACCATGATAAAGAATTGTTGTAGGAGAACTAACATCCAAAATAGCCAAATAGCAACTTGAGGGCATGCACATGGCTCACATGCAATTTAGGTAATAAGGGACATCCAAGGTGGGATTAGTGTGACACTGATATTAGGGATTCAATATTAGAGATGGATTCAAATCTATGTCACATGGGTGTGGGTGCGGGGATGCGACACTTTCAAAAACCTTGGGTGTGGGGGTGCGGCAAATAATAATAATAATAATAATATATATATATATAATATAATATAATTTTTAAGTTTTATCAGTTAACAACATTAACACTAATGAAATAAAAAACAATTATTACAATATCATCAAATCAATTCATCATGCATGCAATAAATCAAATTAACAATCTACAATTCTAAGACATCATAAAAACTAACACCACAATTAAATCAGGTAAAAGCCCCAACAAAGTGCTGCACAACTCAACAACTACAACAAAAACAAGCAGCAATATGCTGTATCGGGTAAAAGCCCCAACAAAGTATAAATGAAATAGAGAATAACATCACACAAGCAGTCAACACTAAAAAATGGATGGTAAACCAACTAAAAAACATTGATTTAGCCGAAAGAATTGCATTAAAACATGAAGAAATACAATACCAATGCTAAATCAATAAGCACACTGCCCAAACTCAACACAAAGAGGGTCGTGCCCAATATAGCTTGAAACTAGGCTACCGCCTACAAGAACCCTCTAAAAAACACATTAAATCTCACCCAAAGTGTCAAATCTGTTTACACAAACAATTTTCTCACACTTCTATATCAAAAACACCTGAATGATGCTATTCTCTCAACCAAAAACACTGAAAATTGATCAGGTTCAACATATTTCTTGAATCTTGTCAAGGACGTTTCTACAATCAAGCAATCCTTGGAAAATTCACCAAAAATCCAATACTCCTCCAAATCACCTGAAACTTGGTTAAAAAATCTTCTAAAAACACAAGCTAGTGAATCCCTCACTCAAAACCTTCAAAACTGACATGACTGTACCACTGAACTCCTCTTGTGATGACGTCGACACAATGATGACGTCAATGCAGCACTGGCCCGAAGGCCGCACAACTGCGAAGCATCATTCGTTGATTCCGACATTGAAAATATCAGTGCAGGAAGGAGAGCTGTTTCGACTCCCCACCTGAGCCAACACATACCGAACATCCGAAAGCCCACATAGCGGCAAGGGAACCAACAACGACAGAACGCTGCAGTGTGGCCTGCCAAACCACATGTCCAAGCCCTCTGGCAAGATGCACAAGGAACCTTGCAGTTGAGCCGTTAGCACCGAGTAGGGACACGATTCCGCTGCGGCAAAGGATAAGCAAACACAGAGACCCAAAAAAGCACAACCCGTGCGCACAGAGACCCCAACATTCTAAGAGAGAGAGAGAGGAAAGACGGAGAGGAGAGGAGGAGAGCAGAGGGAGTCAGGGGCATACCTGGAGCGGTCGGCGGCGGCGGAGCGGTTGACGGCGGCGTCGGGGTCGACGGAGAGCAGAGGGAGTCAGAGAGGAGACGAAGGGAGGATTAGGGCAAAAAAAATTTACCCTAATCCTCCCCTCCGCAGCCCATTTCATCGGGCAGATTTTTTTTAATAAAAAACTGGACCAAAATGACCTTGGGTGCATTGACCGCACCCAGAGTCGGGTTGACCGCACCCGGTGCCCATCCGCACGTGCACCCGCGTCGCGTCGACGCGGGTGCGGCACCTGGTTGGTTGAATCCTGTGACATAGATTCAAATGGGAAACATGTTTTGATGATTAGGGAAAAAAGATGAAAAAGTCTACCTTGCAAGGTTGCCAGCCTGGGAAGTAGAAGCAATATATGAAGTGAAAGCAGGAAAGAAGGCATTTTAAATTTCTCAAAAGCAAGAATCAACTAGGATCAAAATGAAAATCGAGCAAGAAGAGAATGGGAAACAAACTGAAAGCAAAACTGGAATAGAATGAGAAACAAAATAGGAAAGGATCAGAAATGAAACAAGAATCAAACTAGAAGTCAAAAGGGAATCAAATGGGAAACAAACACACATTATTTTTAACTAAGTAAAAACATATGATCCATGTTTTTTGCGGTATTCTGTTCTCTTTTTGAGCGAATAATACTAAAATACTTCATCTTCATACTAAGTGAAACATCAATGAACATGAAGTTGGTAGAGTTTTACATAAATAAGTGTGAAACATTGAGGAATTATCCAAAAACATAAATTGTTTTTACTCTTAAGGGCCTGTTTGGATTTGGAGAATTGGAGGGAATATAAATCTGATTCCTTCTAATTCCCTTTTCTTTTGTTTGGTTTAACAATTTGCATGTGGAATGAGGTTCCTATTCCAGTAAATTCCTCAGAATCTAATTCTTATTTTAAACCAAGAAATTCAATTAGAATTGAATTCTGCATTCATTTTAAACTTGAAACCTAGCCCCGACCCTCTCCCATCTCCCATCTCCCCTTCTTCGTCACAATAAACCTAGCTAAGGAGGCAGACGGCCGGTGTCTAGTGGCCAGAGAAGCCACTGGTGACCAGAGGTAAACCTCCTTCTCTTCTGCTTCTCTCTCTCTCTCTGTGTGTACGTGTAGGGCAGTCTTAGGGCTACAATTTCCTACATTGGAGGGTTTCCCAGCATCAATAGAGCTAGTGGATTGAGGGCAAAAGATCTCGCCTATCCTTGTCTCTCTGTTTCTGTTCTTTTTTCGAGTGCTTGTTTTGTTTCTTATTCATTGCAGCACTTGAAGCACATGCAACAACAAAATGCTGCAAAAAACTAAAGAACCTCAATATTTATGTTATATATGGTAGATAGAGTGACAAATGCTCAAGTAATGTGATTTAATATTTGTGAATCAAAATGTTTTGGGATCGGTTCAGACGGGAGGTACAGATTTTACAATCATGGATTTGCAGAGGGCACTGCTGAAGTTTAGTGTTGATTGATTTATGCTGTTACTTTATTTTAGATGTAATGTCTATTCTTTTTTAATTTTTGGTGTGTAAGTGTATTTGTTTTCTTTTTTTATTTTCCACTCCTTAGAATTTCTTGGATGATCTCATTATGGGTTTCACTCTGTCCTTGTGCCAGTGGATCATCAAATTGGTGGTAATCAATCTTGAGATATTGATCAGTATAGCAGAAGCTTTGTATATATATATATATATATATATATATATATATATAGAGAGAGAGAGAGAGAGAGAGAGAGAGAGAGAGAGAGAGAGAGAGAGAGAGAGAGAGAGAGAGAGAGAGAGAGAGTTTTAATGGATTCAAGTTTTAAAACAAAGTTGAAATGGGAATTAAATTCTAGTTCCATTGGCGTATACAAACAGAGGAATGAGATTCCAATTCCGAGTAACCAAGTAATTGAAACACTGTAATTGGAATCCTGGGAATTCAATTCCATGAATCGACAGGCCCTAATAGTTTGAACTCTTTTCAATCAAAATTACTATTCAACCCTTTTTTAAAGAACATGCTATTATTTTCTTTTAAAAACTAAAAAATAAAAGGTCTATTCTTAGAAATAATGTTTTTTTCAGTTCCCAATCTAAGGGAAGCATGGGGGAAGTGTAATGGAAACTTGGTGGAAGTGCCTTGGGTACGTGGGGGAAGCAGAGGGAAAACCCGAGGGAAATGTGAGGGCAGCTTGGAGGAAGCATTGGGGAAGAGTGACTTCCGTCACTTTCTGGAAACAAGGTAGCCTGTGCTTCCTGAGTGTTATTCTATGGAAGTGCATTTCCCATCTGTATGGCTACTCTGGTTTCTCTTCTTTTTTGCCTTCATAAGTATCAAACACGGCATACAAGTGGAATGGATCAAATGATTGTTGCCTCAACGTTTTTGTTAGTGTTTTTATTGCCCCTTGACAGTTTGCACATGACAAAACTGCGATATTTGTTTTGACTTTTGCATTTTTTTCTGTCAAAGTTGAATTCAATGAGTTTTATTGGAGCCTTTATCTTCTTGAGTTTCTTGGTATAAGTTTCACTCAGAGAAATTTTTGATGTGGAAAATCTTCTTGTTTGCAGAAACGGTGCACAAAAGTTGCTTGGGATTTTGATTGCAATTGGAGAGGCAGTTGCATATGTTCTTTCTGGGATGTATGGTAATGTAAGCCAACTTGGATCTGGGAATGCCATTCTGATAATTCTTCAACTCTTCTTTGCTGGCATTATCGTGATATGCTTGGATGAGCTTCTCCAGAAGGGATATGGCCTTGGATCTGGCATTTCATTATTCATTGCTACCAATATTTGGTAAAATTTTGCCTAATTTAATTGCTTTGTTGAGCCAGAAGGCTTATGCACACTCAGCACTCACTTAAAATGTTCCTTAATGCAGTGAAAATATCATTTGGAAGGCATTCAGCCCTACTACAATCAACAGTGGCCGAGGTGCAGAGTTTGAGGGTGCTGTTATTGCATTATTCCATCTGTTGATAACTAGAACAGAGAAGGTCCGGGCACTTCGTGAGGCCTTTTATCGTCAGAATCTTCCAAATGTGACAAATTTGCTCGCTACGGTTTTGGTTTTTCTTATTGTCATCTACTTTCAAGGGTTCCGTGTGGTTTTGCCAGTGAGATCTAAGAATGCCCGTGGACAGCAAGGCTCTTATCCGATCAAGCTTTTCTACACCTCCAACATGCCTATTATTTTGCAATCTGCTCTTGTTTCTAACCTTTACTTCATTTCTCAGGTTTGAAATTCTTTTTCCTGTGTAGTTAAGAACTGTCAGATTGTGTGCTTGCGGCTGTATGATTGGAAATGACTTGTCTTCCTCATGTCTGTTGCAGTTGCTGTACAGGAGGTACAGTGGGAGTTTTCTGGTAAATTTGCTTGGGAAATGGAAGGAATCTGAATATTCAGGTGGTCAGTTTATTCCTGTTGGTGGTCTTGCTTACTACATTACAGCACCATCAAGGTGATTAATTTGTTTATTGATTTGCATGCTTTAAGCTGATGATCTACACCAATTTTATAGTTTGATTGTTCCTCTTTCTGATCCAAGATTTTGTGTGTGCTGTTGTCTCTTCTCTATCTTTTTGTTTCTCTTCGTTCCACTGGTTTATCTGCAAATCAAATAATTTGAAGTTGTATTGCAGCCTGGCAGATATGGCAGCCAACCCCTTCCATGCTCTCTTCTATATTATTTTCATGCTGTCGGCATGCGCACTATTCTCAAAGACTTGGATAGAGGTATCTGGCTCCTCTGCTAGGGATGTGGCAAAGCAACTGAAGGTAAAATTTTCATCTAAATTTTCTCTATTTATGGCATGTTCTACTTTAGACCCTAAGCAGACTATACTTGTAAGCAGCGATTGATTGCCAACCATGGGAAAAAACTGTTATGTTCCTTCTAGGGAATTCATGTTTGTCAGTGGTGTGCTTCATGGTTTCACATATTATCAGTAAAACTCCAAGATAGATAATGAGAATGAGAAACAATATCAGCTTTAGGTGCTTTGGTAATAAAGCAGAGGGTGTTAGAAATGTCTTATAGTTAGGAAAATTCAGGTAAATAAATAAGACTACAATTTAAGTACAAATCCTCAAAGTAAATGTAAGGAAAAAATTGACTACTTGCAAATGCCACTATGATTTGTCAGAGGTAAAAAGAACATTGATTTTCATAGAAATTTGTGTTTATATTTGATGAGTTCTTAGTTTGAATTTGTCTTCAGTTTCCAAGAAGCAGCAAAAAAAAACATTTGAAAACCAAATCTCCAACAAATTGTTACATAATGCTGCATCATATGCTGTTTGACATGGAGACACGATAGAGTTTTTGTGATGCCTGTGGACTTCATTGCATGAAGCAATGCACGGAAAATAGTGAACAGAACTGAAACTCATAGGTTTTATATTTCATAAATCAAGCTTGCTGCTTTAATTTGTAATCTAAATAGTGTTTTGACCCAAATTTTAATTGAAAGGCCTAGAGGTCCTGCCAAGTTTTACCCTGAGGGGAAGGAAATGATATTGAACATGTTAATTTATGACTTGAGATTTGAACTTGCTTCTTTGCTTGGTCATCTAAAAGGTTCCTCACCTGCTAACGGGACACAAATGATTCAATCCTGATGGATGGTTTAGTCAGTGGTCGAGAACATAAGACTGATATGTCACTAGAATACATGCACGTTGATATGTGATTCAACTGAAAGCCAAACTGTTGGGGAGTTTTGCCGCACCCATTTTTATATCATCATTATGATTATTTTGTTCTTTCCCATGTACAATATCTATTGTCCTCCAGGACAATGACTCTTACCTGGTAGGCTGGTACGAAACTTTTTTTTCATGCAAAGCTCTTCCATGATAATCTTACTATGCCCAAAAGATTGTCATTCTGTCCTAAGTAGTAGGTATATCAGTAGGAATGTAGGTATTGTTCTGTAGTCAATTTGTTTGAAGGTTGATCGGCGCCCAAGATCAGATATGAAACTATTGCCTATATGTGTTTTTTTCTTTTTGCCGTGTCTTTCCCTGTTTCTGTTTTAGCCAAGATTTTCATCTTGTTATTTTAGTTTCGTTCAGAAATCATTCTTATGTGGTTATGATTTTCTTCCTGCTGTACGAGTAATTTTCCTTTATTCTAATAGGGTGCTGCAAGAATGCCTTGTTTGTGTGGTGTAGTGTGATTTTAACTTTGTATCTCAAAGTTTAATAAAACTGAAGGCTTCTTCATATGTGATCTGCGTTTCACTTTCAATTTTGCTTGTATGTTTTGCTCTTTTCCTCAGCTTGACACTTTTTTCATGCCTGTTTCTGTTTTACATACAGGAGCAACAAATGGTGATGCCTGGTCATAGGGAGTCGAATCTTCAAAAGGAATTGAACAGATACATACCCACAGCAGCTGCCTTCGGTGGTATATGCATTGGTGCGCTGACGGTGTTGGCAGACTTCATGGGTGCAATTGGTTCTGGCACCGGGATCTTGCTTGCTGTGACGATCATTTATCAGTATTTTGAGACCTTTGAGAAGGAGAGAGCCAGCGAACTTGGCTTCTTTGGATTCTAAGGCTGCTAACGGTTCAGAAGAATCAAGATGGTGGCTGTGCTGGCAAGGCTCCCCAGCAGTTTTGGTGAGCTGAGGTTATAGGTTCAGTTCTAGCGTGTAGTGTAGCATTGATTTCATTTGATTTTCACTTTTTCCTTCTTAAGAAACTCGTGGGGTCTGAAACACCACCGCACCTATTACTAAATATGTGTTTCTCCCCCCCATTCTCCGGCCAGATCGAGATTGAAGTTAATTGTCATTCCCATCTTCTGTCTTTATTCATCAAGGATTTTTTTGTTTGCAACAGTTCTGAAGGGAACTCGTTCCTTGTTCATTTGAAAATGGATTAGGTTTGATCTACATAACGCAAAAATCTGTCACCTGGGTATAGGTATGGTGGGTACGACATGACAATTCCTAAAAATGTGGGTACGACATGACAATTCCAAAAAAATGTGGGCACGGGGACACAGTTATATATCTATATATTAAATATCACATAAATACAAAATAAACTGAATATAGTATATTATACTGAAAATATATATTATATATTAATATATAATATAAAAAATGACCGTACTGTGTGACAAATTTGACAAATTTTTTCAAATGCTTCATAAATTTTGAAATCCGTACTTGACCTTGTTAGTACACGCTAATTCACGATCCAAGATTCAAATGGATTTCAATACGTGCGGAAAAAGTTACTATAAAGATGAGTCTCAACAGGATTCTAGACAACAATTTTTTTGAGACCCGAGCGCTATGTTTCAATAGAAGAGGTCCAAAGAAGAAGGTTGTGCGACACACACACCTTTTCAAGGGATCCGAAACAATAGAAATCCAATTTGAACTATTCGATCCACGGATGCAGAATTGAACCAGTTAGACTGGTTTTTACAGGTTGATCGAGTGCAACGGGCAGTCAGATCGATAGGAAAACCCTCTAACGACAGTTTCAAAAAACTTTGAACAAAAGATTTTGGGGTCAAACTGAAATCTTTCCAACAAACTAAAGTTTGGATTTTTTGGGTATTCTTCAATGAATTTTTGAATTCGCGAAACAATATGTTCTGACTATGGAAAAGTGCGAATGGAGGTTCTACACATGCAATCAGACTAACATGAAATTCAGATGATTGAATCAGGTAAAACTTAGAATAACAATAGGATTCAACAAGATGTTAGATAACTAAACGAAGTTTCAGATTTATAAATATCACAGGAAATATCAGGATATTCAAGAGACACAAAACCTAGTCAGGATTTTAAATAGGATTTGTTTTTGATTCACGACTTTGTGACAAACACAGAAAGATTATAATTTTGAGTAACTTACTAGATGATTCAGCAAAAAACTAAACATGAAAGTTATAGAACCACATCTTAACTTTCCATAGAAACAAATTAATCATGATTTCATGCAGGGAATGGAAAAATAATCGAGAAATACGGGGCACTATCATATGTGTTCTGTGCTGGACATGATACAAAAGTGTTCTGTCTGTCCGAAACTTCACAATGATTTTGAGGGTCACAGATGACTAAATCAAGCAAAGATCACAACAACAAAGTTGAAGCACGATGTCTTAGCTTTTCAAAAAACTCAAGAACACCAGAATCTGACTAGTATTCAAGACAATACAATCGATTCTCTGGAATCGTCTCGAACAACTCCAGAACAAGCTAACTCGTTTCTTGACAGAAACCGAGTTAAGCAATAACACAACGAATTAAGATTATAAACGCACAAAGGTAACACTCAGTAACATAAAATACTTCGAAGCATTCATTAAATCAATAGAAACCAGTTTGTTTTGCAACTTACAATCAACAAACATCAAGAATTCACAGAAGATAACAATGGACCATAAAATGAAACAAGTAATTTATCTGTGTGAAGGAAAAGATGGAATGTCGCTGGGAAGTAGCAAACATTAGATGGAATAACATGAGCAGCAGACTAAAAAGTCCCTTTCAGGTGACCAGCAACCACGAACAAGTTCGCTTCACACACCGGCCTCAAGGTCGATCTCCATAAAGACCACCTTAACACAAAAAAAAAAAATGAATCTCTTTTCTTTTCTTACACAACCAAAGAAGGGATTTCCAGCAACTCGAATTTTTTTAGAAATGAAAAAAACTCCCCTCCCTTGGTCGACCTCCCCATCATAAAAGGGCTTGGGGAAGAGCCACCATAAAGATGGAATGGCCTTCCCAAGCCAAGCTACAATTTTTTATTTTGACTTGGCTAAAAATGGCTAGGACCATAAAAATGGTCCAACAACCATATTGACTTGGAAGGGTCAAATAGGATTTTGAATGAGGACCAAAATGGTCCATACCAAGTGGTGCCAACCCTGGCTTTCTTGGGTATAGATCGTGATCCATGCTGCAGATGAATGGATCCTGCATAATAAATGTATTAGAAATAATGCAATTAAAAAAAACAAAACTACCCGCATTTCCCTTACACCCTCTAGTGCCACAAAAGAATCCTATAAGGCACCAGAACTATCCGGATTCGAAGAACCCGACTCCTAAAAAAAAACAAAAAAACAAACATGAAATAAAGACTGAAGACAAAATATCCAAAATATGATTCCATGCAGAATGCAATGGAATCGAAGCATCTAGCGAAGGAGCAACACGAGCATCAACTAAACTGCGGATCCACTAGGACAAGGAACGTCCTGCAAGCGTGTAGATCACCTTGGGTAGCGATGCCCGGATCGGGTCTGGAGAGTTGGATTGGGATCCAACTCCGCTTCTGAACTCTGAACCTCTGCATCATCCCCCCCAGGTTGAAAAGGCTTCATCCTCGAAGTCGGCTCCTCACCCTCAGCGCCACCATAGTACCGCTCCAAGTGTTTGATGTTGAACACGTTCGAAGTTTTGAATTGAGGCAACAACTAAACCCTTAAGTTTTAGAATTAATGACATCAAGAACTGCACAAGGACCAATGTTCTTAGGCACCAACTTACCATGTAATTCAGGAGATAAATGTTCTTTAGTAAGAGTAACCCATACCAGATCTCCAATTTCAAACAATACCTATCGATGCTTCTTGTCATAACTTGATTTATACTTATTGGTGCTATCTTGAAGCTTCTGATGTACCTATTCATGGATATCTTGCAGAAAAGAAATACGATCTTGAACATAATTTAAAACATGACCAACAACATGAATATGAGCTAAGTCAATTGGAGAACATGGATTAAAACCATAAAGAACAGTAAAAGGGCTAAATCCAGTAGAATGATTCACAGACTTATTGAAAGCAAATTCAGCTTCTGCAAGTATTTGAGACAATGACTTTGGTTTATCATTAATTAAAGTTTGCATGAGGTTTCCTAAAGACCGATTAACAACTTCAGTTTGACCATCGGTCTGAGGATGATGCACAATGCTAAATTATAGGTTGGTTCCTAACTTTTTTCATAATTATTGCTAAAAATGCCCTACAAATTTAACATCTCTATTCGAAGTGATAGTTTTTTGAATGCCATGCAATTTATAATTTTTCTTGAAAAATAAATCTGCAATGTGAGATGCATCTATGGTTTTTCTACACAAAATAAATCAGGTTATTTTTGTATATCGATCGACAACCATAAAAATAGAATCAAGACCATGAGAGGTCTTAGGCAACCCAAAAACAAAATCCACAGTTATATCTTGTCAAGGTTTCTTAAAAATAGGCAATGGTAAATGTAACCATGCATTGGTGACATTTCCTTTAGTGATGTGACACGTATGACATTTTTCGATAAATTTATTCACATCCTTTCCAATGTGGGGCCAAGAATATGTTGAAGACACCAAATGTGTTGTCTTGTCACAACCAAAATGTCCCTCATTATGTATCTCAGAAATTAAATGATGTCTCAGGAAACAGTCTGAGATACAAAGCAAATTGCCTTTAAATAAAAACCCATCGACCAGAGAAAAATTGTCATGAGGATGATTATTTACTTCATTAATAATTTTTGAAAAATAACTATCTGACTCATATAACGATGTGAATTCTTCAAAACCCCAAACAAATAACTTCATGGTAGATAAAAGAATGATTTTTCTGCTTAAGGCATCTGCTACAACATTATCCTTTCCTGCCTTATGCTTTAGAACAAATGTAAACTCTTGCAGGTATTCGACTCATTTGGCTCTATGGGCATTCAATTTATGTTGTCTGTTGATGTATTTGAGAGCCTCATGGTCAGTATGGATAATAAATTCTTGATGAACCAATTAATGTCTTAAGTGCATTAATGCTCTAACGATCACATAATTTTTTTTATCGTAGGTGCTATATTTCAATTTAGCTTCATTAAGCTTCTCACTAAAGTAAGCAACGAACTTACCTTCCTGACTCAAAACAACACTTATACCTACTCCTGATGTGTCACACGATAATTCAAAAGCAAGTTCAAAATTGGGTAAGACTAATACAGACGTCGAACAAAGATAGGATTTCAAATGCTCAAATGATTGTTGAGCTTCCAGATTCTACTGAAAGGTCTTCCCTTTGATACAATCGGTCAACGGAGCAGCTATACTGCTGAAATGCAGAATAAACCTCCTATAGAAGGAAGTTAATCCTTGAAAACTATGAACGTCAATGATCGAATTTGGCATAGGCCAATCTTGAATTGACTCGACCTTTGAAGGGTCAACAGATATACCCAACGTCGAGACCACATAACTGATGAACAAAACTTCAGTGGCCCAGAAGACACATTTATCTATTGATGCATAAAATTGTTCTTTTTTTAGGATATCAAATACTAAACGTAAGTTTTCTAGATGCTCAGGCTCGGTTCGACTATATATAAGAATATCATCGAAATAAATGACCAAGAATTTGCCAATGTAAGGTCAGAAAATTTGATTCATGATTCTCATGAAGGTAGATGGAGCATTGGATAATCCAAATGGAATTACAAGCCATTCATACAGACCATCACGAGTCTTGAATGCGGTTTTTCATTCATCGCCAGGCCTAACTCGTATTTGATGATATCCACTATGCAGATCTAGCTTGGAGAATATTTGTGAACCAGTCAGCTGGTCCAACAGGTCATCTAATCTAAGAATAGGAATCCTATACTTGATGGTTATTTTGTTGATAGCTCGGCTATCAATTCACATTCGCCATATTCCATTCTTCTTTGGCACAAGAAGAGCATGCACCACACATGGACTAAGACTCTCATGAATGTGACCCTTAGTCAATAATTCTTAAACCTATCTATGAAGCTCTTCATACTCCGTGGGACTCATGCGATAATGTGGGGCATGTGGCAATACCGCTTTTGGATGTAAGTCTATATGATGTTGGACTTCCTACAAAGGGGGCAATCTACCGGGAAAGACTTCACAAAACTCTTCTAACAGGGGTGTGACTATAGAATTCAAAATGGCAAGATTTGACTCACCACGAGATGAATCATAATCAGTTGAGAATAGAAAATAACGCATGCTAGATTGACTTAGAGCCTCTTAGAAATCATGTCTGGCAATAAAAGCACTTGAAAGTTTAACCTTCGATGCAACAGACTTGGATGAAGTGGGGTGGGAAATTTGGGTGGTAGATGGAGTACGAGATGACGAAGGAGAAGGCAAAGGTGGTAAATCCTTGGACGACTTCAAATGAATCTTTTGCCCTTTGAATGTGAATGAGTAGGAGTTAGATCAACCATTATGGATAACAAAACGATCATATTGCCAAGGTCTTCTGAGAATGAGATGGCTCGCATCCATAAGGAGCACATCGCACCAAACTTGATCGAAATAAATATTTTCAATAAAAAAATTGACCAAGTATTGCCGATCGACACAAACATCAACGCTCTTTTGGAGCCAAGACATCTGGTAGGGACTGGCATGAGTTTTACAACTCAAACCTAACTTGGTCATGGCTTCGACCAAAATCACATTCTCACAACAACCATAGTCAATGATGAATATGCATACTTTTCCATTGATGGTACAAGCAGACTAAAAGATGTGAGTTCGCAGCCAACGATCATTTGTTTCCTGTAGCGGGGCTAAACAAATCCACCTAGTGATGAGTGCTTCACCTTTATCAGGCATCAACACTTCCTCATCCACGCTTTCCTCTTCTGGTTCTTCTTTAAACGATTTAATTTCAGGATCGTAAATGGGATCGAACTCAGGATCGAATTGAGCATCTTCTTCTTCATGAGATCCATCAACGAATAAGGCTTTGCCACGACATTCTGTAGACTTATGACTGGGTTTCTCATAAGTATAACACTTGATGGGGGTACTTAAACTAGAAGTCCTCACCTAATTTCCTATCAGGCCATTCTGGCTCGCTACCCTAGATGGGTTTGACTCATTAATTAAGGTGACAGTAAGGTGGGGCAACTTTTGTATTGGGGACTGTAGGGGCCCATGCTACTGGTCTAGTCACATGACTAGGCCTAGCTAAGATCTTTCTCCGGGTAGACCTCTTCCATTGATATGCCTTTTGATGTGCCTCAGACACAGTCCAACACTCTATAAAATTCAGCATATCTTATAATTGGAAGTTCAATCCTCCAATATACTTTGATACTAATTGCTCCTCACTTTCACGAATGTCATTCCGTGCAACAAGATCATGAAAATCTTTGGTGTATTGATCCACCGATCAAGTTTCTTGCTTTAGACTTTGGTATTTTTGATATAATTCACGATGATAATTTAGGGGTAGGAACTAAGCACGAAGTTTCTGCTCTATGTGTTCCCAATGTTCAATCGGGGCAAGGTTTTGATGCCCGCACATTTGCTTGAGCTGATGCCACCAAGCTGCAACTCAACCTATCAACTTTGAGCGCTATCAATCCCACACGATGATCCTCGGGGACTTCCTTGAACTCCAGGATTTCGTGAACTTCACTAATCCAGTCTAAGAATTCTTTGGGAGTTTCAGTTCCCTTGAATTCTGGGATATCGAAACGTAGGTCAGAATCCCAATGGGATCTCCTCGGCTGGAGGTTATCTCTTCTCTTTGGACTTCATCGGTTTGACTCGAAGTCATCATCAGAATCATAGGATTAAGTCTCACATGTTCCTCGAGAACTTTGTGGACTTCGCTCAGCCCGCCTATCTTGGACTCTTGCTTTTTCAGTCATTTGACGTGTTAATTCTTTAACTCGGTGATTAGCCTCGGCAAGTTGTCTTTATAAATCTTGAACCTCATAACGATGATCACAATCATCATTTTTCCTATTACAGTCATTTTGATCTCGACCTGCCATTCAATCCACCATGGTGAATGGTATCTAAATTTTTTTTTGGGGGGGAGGGGGGACCCACAAACGACAGGATCATGTCAGATTAAAAAATCTAGCAACCCTTGCTTTGATACCAAATGATGCGGACTCGACAGACATCGATCCACAATCTAAATGGATCTCAATATGTACGGAAGCTGTTACTATGAAGATGAGTCCCAATAGGACTCTGGAAAATAGAATTTTTGGGACACGAGCGCTCTGTTTCGTTAGAGGCGGTCCAAAGGAGAAGGTTGCACAACACACACACCTTTCCAATGAATATGAAACCACAAGAATCAGATCTGAATTGTTTGAGCCACAGATGCGGAACTGAACCAGTTAGACTGGTTTGCGACAGGTTGACCTAGCGCAACAGGCAGTCGGATCGAGAGGGTTTTCAAACCCTCTGATGATAGAGTTTCAGAAAACTCCGAACAGATGATTTCATGATCAAACTGAGATCTTTCTAACGAACTAAAGTTTGGATTTTGGGGGCATTCCTACGAGTCTCTATGAATTTTTGAATTTGCGAAACAATATGTTTTAACTATTGAAAAGCGTGAATGAAGGTTTTATATATGTAATAGACTAACATGAATTTCAAGCATTCAGATGATTGAATCAGGTAAAACTCAGAATAGCAATAGGATTCTGCAAGATGTTAGCTAACAAAATCAAGTTTCAGATTTATAAATATCGCAGGAAATATCAGGATATTCGAGAAACACAAAATCTGGTCATGATTCTAAATAGGATTTCTTTTTTTATTCACAACTTTGTGACAAACACATAAATATCACAATTTTTGAGTAACTTACGAGATGATTCATCAAAAACAGTAAACATGAAAGTTGTAGACCCATGTCTTAACTTTCCACAAAAACAAACTAATCACGATTTCATGCAGGGAATGGAAAATAATCGAGAAATATGGGTCATTATCAGATGTATTATGTACTGGATAGGATACTGAAGTGTTCTGTCTGTTAAGAATTTCACAACGATTTTGAGGGTCACAGATGATCTAATCAAGCAAAAATCTCAACAAAAAAGTTGAAGGATGGTGTCTTAGCTTTCCAGAAAGCCCAAGAATAACAGTTTCTGACCAGTATCCAGGCCGATACGATTGATTCTTTGGAGTCATCTTAGACAACTCGAAAATAAGCTAACTCGTTTCTTGATAGAAATTGAGTTAAGCAACAACACAACGAATTAAGATTATAAACGCATAGAGGTAACACTCAGTAACCTAAAATGCTTCAAAGCATTCATTAAATCAATAGAAATCAGTTTTTTTGTAGCTTACAATCAACAAACACCAAGAATTCAC
Organism: Nuphar pumila; assembly: GCF_984573655.1. Taxonomy (NCBI): domain Eukaryota; kingdom Viridiplantae; phylum Streptophyta; class Magnoliopsida; order Nymphaeales; family Nymphaeaceae; genus Nuphar; species Nuphar pumila. The sequence continues at coordinate 76,119,615 of NC_143261.1, forward strand.
AGAAGATAACAATGGGCCATAAAATGAAACAAGTAATTTGTCTATGTGAGGGCAAAGATGGAATGTTTCTGGGAAGCAACAAACATTAGATGGAATAACACGAGCAACAGACTAAACTGCCCCTTTTAGGTGACCACCAACCATGAACAAGTTCGCTTCACACACCGGCCTCAAGGACGATCTCCACAAAGACCACCTCAACAACAAAAAAAAAATGAATCTCTTTTCTTTTCTTCCATAACCAAAGAAGGTATGTCCAGCACCAGCAATTCAATTTTTTTCAGAGGTGACAAAAAACTCCCCTCCCTTGGTCGACCTCCCCATCATAATAGGGCTTGGGGAAGAGCCACCATAAAGATGGAATGGCCTTCCCAAGCCAAGCTACAATTTTCGATTTTGACTTGGCTAAAAATGGCTACGACCATAAAGATGGTCCAACAACCATATTGACTTGAAAGGGTCAAACAAGATTTTCTATGAGGACCAAAATGGTCCATACCAAGTGGTGCCAACCTTGGTTTTTTTGGGTATGGATCATGATCCAAATCCATGTTGCAGACGAATGGATCCTGCACAACAAATGCATTTGAAACAATGCAATTAAAAAAAATAAAACTACCCACATTTCCCTTATACCCTCTAGTGCCACAAAAGAATCCTATAAGACACCATAACTATCCGGATCCGAAGAACCCGACTCCTAAAAAAATAAAAATAAAAATAAAATAAAAAATAATAATAAATTACATGAAATAAAGACTAAAGACAAAATATCCAAAATATGATTACATGCAGAATGCAATGGAATCGAAGCATCTAGCGAAGGAGCAACACGAGCATCGACTAAACTGCAGATCCACTAGGACAAGGAACGTCCTGCAAGCGTGTGGATCACCTCAGGTAGCGATGCCCGGATCAGGTCTGGAGAGTTGGATTGGGATCCAACTCCGCTTCTGAACTCTGAACCTCTAGATGCTCTGCATCATTTTACCTTTAGCATGTTCAAATGTCTTCTGATTATCATGTGTTACGTCGCAATGCTCTTGTCTCACAAAAAATTAAATTGCATAGCATTTTTGCAGAAATCATGAATTTTACATACATAGGATGAATATTGCGACATTGCTTGCGAAAATCTATTACTTGTAAATTTCATCAAGAGTTTTATGTTGGTGGTTGCAAAAGTCTGCATTTTGATGCGGACTTCACTGACTTTTGCATGTTGTCGACTTATAGCGATGCACAATCTTGTTTTAGTATATATATATATATATATATATATATATATATATATATATATATATATATAGATAGATAGATAAATAGATTACGAATTTCATCAAGAGTTTCACGTTGGTGATTGCAAAATTCTTAAAATGTTTATGAAATTTTTTAAATTCTTTTTCAGCGTGAGGATTCTGCAATCATTAAAATTGATGTTTTCATATGAGCATAATATAAAAGCAAAGCTAGGGTTTTACAAAAACTAGGTTTTTATAGTCTCCAACCAATGAGAAATTAAGAGCATTTTTTCAGGGCCATACATCGACAGTGAGAAGATCAGTGGAACTTCATTAGCGAAAAATCATTGATGATGAGTTTGTCTTGTAAGCGCATCTTATATTATGGGTAAGATAGGAAATAAAAAGTTTGCAAGTTGTTTGTGAGTCTTCTAATCGATGTGTGTGTGTGTGTGTGGGGGGGGGGGGGGGGGCAGAGGGGTTTGTGGCTTTAAAGAACTGTGATAGCCGAATAGATGTATTCGATGTTGATGATGTGAAATCAATGGTGTATTGTATTTTCTTTTTATCAACAAAGAGTCAACGTATCTCGCTGTCAATGTTCGATCATATGGTATGAGGTGATGTAGGAAAAATCAAGAGAACATAGAGCGTAGAATCAATGATTACATATTTATTTTCTCTCCACCAAAGATGTAATATGCAACATTCTTGAGGCCCAAGAGATAGAGGCATCTCTGCACATACACTATTTTCTCTCCATAAAAAAAACAATGACAAACAACATTCTTGTAAAAGAATGAAATAAATGCAATGTATGGGCATTTTCATTTTGTGAAAGAATGAAATGAACACAATGTATGAGTGATTTTATTTTGTAAAAGAATGAAATAATGCAATGTATGAGCAACTTTATTTTGTTAAAGAATGAAATGAATGCAATGTATGAGCAATTTCATGTTCATAAAAAGATGGAAATGCATACGTATACATGCGAGTTTTCTTCAAAACAAGCAAATTTTAACTTATATGTGAAATTTTATAAAAGGATGAGAAATTCACACATATGTAGAACAGATCACATGTCTACAAAACATGCAATTTTTTTCCTAAATATGTGAAATTTTAACTAAATATGTAAATTTCCTATAAAAATCACATAAGCGAATTTTCTCCTTACGTGAAAAAATTCTTATGCAAATTCTTACGTATACACGCAAATTTCTTATGTATACATGCAAATTTTCTATGCAAATTTGCACGTATATATGCACATTTTCTATTTATGTGCAAAATTTTATCAAATATATTATATTTTTGCTTTAAATTTCACTATTACAAATTTCATATTTTTAACAATTTAACAATACATACAAATAAAACTTCTAAAATTTACAACTAAAATTCATCTACAAACATAACAGAATAATTACAAATTTTGTCAACCTAACATACAAAATTACAACAATTTTTTTAAATATAACCATGAATGAACTTTATATTCAAATGACATCAAAGTTTTTGTTCATTCTATCAAAATTACATATATATATATATATTTATTATCAAAATAGATACATAACCATCAATGTATACTCCTCAAGATTGTCCAGAACTCAGCTAACTTCTCCTCGCCATCCGATACCTCATCGTTTGATCCTTTCTCTTCCTCACCCTAAACCATCTCTTTGGCCCACTACAAACAAACCTTCTTTCTCTCACATTTATATAATTTTATCATATACTTTTTATAAATAGATACATCATGAAAAAATGGTTATTAATAAACAACTAACAATAACTTATATAAAAAACAAAATATGACATACAACATACTTGCATTAAATTTAATTTTTTGCCTAAGCCCTAGTACATGTACATTAGGACAAATATTTCATAATCATACTTATAACAATCATATACCAAGTCAAGGATAGGTACAAATTGAGTTAACAAACATGTGTAAAGTAATTATGAGTTCGTTTGCCAAACCACCTTGCAAAAAATGAACCTGCAATACCACATTAACCTAACAAGTACTTAAGAAAAATAAACATATTATTGAATAAGTAATGTTATCGTACCATATCTTTAGTGTTTTGATAAGAAAAATATGCATAACCAACATAAGACATTGGAGCAGTACACTATAAATTACAAAGAAGCAATTCATTAAAACCACTAGCTAAATACTTTCTCGAATCATAGAATACTCATTCTTTTATGAGTGTTTTCGCTTGTTTTGGCGAACCTCATCACATACACCACACTTATATGGCACCATATGCAATATCTAAATTTTTTAAAGGTTTAATAAATTCTTTTATTTTGATGTGTGATTTTTAAAGTAAGCTTGAACCCTATCGAATTTGAGTCAAATTTGAATGAGATTCGAGGTTTAGAAGCTCGATCAAAGTGAGATAAAGATTTGAATTCTTTGTTGGTTCTGGATACTAATCTCGATCCATACTCAGATAGTGATTGGATCCTCTAAGCAGATATGGACATTATCCAAGTAGATATTTTTAATAGATCCAGATATTAATCTGAATTCATATTTTAGGGATATATGCTGAGAAATATTTAAATTGTTCAGGAGAAAAATAGTAATTTCATAACTTATGAGTATTTTCTAGGAAATAATTAAATTGTGTAAGAGTAAAATGGTAATTTATCACCCTAAGGGTATATTTAGGTAAATATTTAAAATATTAAAGGACAAAAAGATAATTTTCATACCCAAGTAGCAATTCAGTTACTTAAAATTAGATCAAGGGCATTTCTGTATATTTTATAGGAGGACTTTTGAATTTTTGAAAGTTTAAGGGTTTTAAAAAAAATTCAAACCGTGGTTTTTTGAAAAACCATCTCCTAGAAATGGTGGAAGAGAATGGTTTTCAAAAACCATGTCTCTATCTCTCGCTCTTGTGTTGACACGTAGGAGGGGGAGGGAGGGAGTTGGCCTCCTTCTCTCCTCTTATGTCAACACTTAGCAGAGAGAGGGTGAGTCACCCTCTTCCCCTTCTAGATAGATGACACCCAACAGAGCAACCCACCCCCCCTTGCCTATAAATACCCCTCCCCCTTCTCTCTCTAACCCATTTACCCTCTCTCCCTTCTCTCCTTTCCTTCTTTCTATTTCTAAACCTAACTCTCTCTAGTTTTTGGATTCCAGACGTCAAACTCTTCCCGATTCGTTCCGTTAGAAACCCTGTCCCCTGTCACTACCTATCGATGATCTTCGATTTCTCTAAAGGAGTGCTGGCAGTTTAGAATCAAATTTTGGATCTTGGCCAACAAAAGTTCTGTCTGATTCAACTGCTATTTTGAGGTAACACTGTGGAAGCGTTGCCAAAATTTTTGTAAAAACATGTATATACTCATAGCCCTAATTTGGTCATTTGTATGCGCTTGTAGGACCTCCTAACTCTTTCCTGAACTTTTAGGATCTCTTCTACGCATTACACTCGTATAGGAGAGGTTCTGTTGAAATTTTTGTATGCAATTTTAGAATTTTGGACTATTATAGGGGAGGTTCTGTTAAAATTTTTGTAAGTAATTTTGAAATTTCAAACTATTATAGGGGAGGATTTGTTAAAAATTTTATAAGTATTTCTGTATTTTTGAAACTACTATAGCAATGGTTTTGTCAAAATTTTTATAAATATTTCAGTAATTTCGAGCTGTTATAGAGGGAGTTCTGTAAAAAATTTCAGAACCCCTTTCAGATATTTGAGCTGTCACAAATGAAGCTTTATTAAAATTTTATACGGATCTTTAAAATTTTGAATTTATACCGAAGAAGTTTCCTAGAGTTTTGAAGAAGTTATGTTAAAATTATCTTTGGATTTTAGAATTAATATAAAGAAAGATCCTTAAAATTTTGAATTTATACAGATAAAGTTCTGTCTAAATGATTATTGGAATTTCGAATTAATTTAGGACATGTATAGTTTAAAATTTAGAAGATTTATAAACATTATTGCTAAAAAATAAACGGTCTTTTAGAACCAAGCCAAAACCTCAGGGCCACTAAAATTTATTACTTACGTCCTCCTCCACTTATAACTCTTCATGTAACATATTAAAATCAGATGACATACATCAACATACCATCTAACATACACATTAACATTCAATGCTAGAGACAACAATAAAGCATGCTAAGTCCAACACTTATACAAAACATTTAATCCAATTTTCAACTCAATCATAGCACTCGTGCTTAAAACAAAATCAGTCCCAAGAATTTTCAAGCAAATATACTTATGTTGTGATTAAAATGAATTGGATTCTAAACTGAATATACATTCATATATGCAGTGACTTTAGACAAACTATATACACATTTATAACTGCAATGATTTTTCATAAAAATAGATTTCAAACTGCATACACAATCATATGTGTAGTGATTTTGATAAAAACAGATTCTAAATTGCATGCACAATCATATATGCAGTGATTTTCATAAAAGTAGATTTTTAAATTGTATACACAGTCATATATACAGTGATTTTTATAAAAATAGATTCTAAATTGCATTAACATGCTAAGATTCATCATGAACATAAAAAATAGATTTTCTAAAATCATTAACATGCTAAAATTTATCATGAACATCAAAAATAGATTTTTTCTCAAATCATTAACATGCTAAGATTTATCATGAATTTCAAAAACATAATTTCTAAAATCATTAACATGCTAAGATTCATCATGAACATCAAAAACAAAATTTTTAAAATCATTAATTGTAACACCCCAATTTTTAAGTCTCAAAAATCATGGATTTTTTTTTATACTCTTAAATACTTTTATAAAATTGCAACAGAATAATCAAATGGGACTAAAACTTGGCGCGCTACTTCTCATTTACATTCACATCCACACATGCATTTGAACTTCAAAATTAGATATTCATGTATGAAATAAATATTCATATATATCTAACATTAATAATAAAAGTCTAATTATCAAATGAAATCAAACATTAGAGTTTTTGAGCAACTAAAATGCTTTTATTCCAGAACTTCAGAGGTTTAGGAAAGGTATGACTCGGTCTCTGTCACAACCTCCCGCTATCACACGTGACCGCACTCACTTTCTGAAAAATATTAAAATTTCATAGGGTCCGACAAAACTTTCTTAGTAGGATAGAGCTATACTAAACATGTAATCTAGAATTCATAAGTAGGAATTATTTCAGATTTTCATGTATCTAACAAATCAAATACGCTAAAGTTCAATAGGTATTGCAAATATCTCAAGTGAGCATGCAATTGCAAAAGCTAACATTTATCCATCATTCATTCAAACTTAAACAAGTAAAAATGCATGAACCATTAAAAATGCATGTACTTACCAATGGAGAAACCATTCATATACATGAACCAATTCTTGTCTTTAATTATCTTTTCTTTCTTATATGATGTATGCCATGCCTTTCTAATACACACATATTTAAGTTTCTCTTCTTATCTTTGTGGGTACAAAGACAAGCATATACCTGGATGAGGGCTATGGCGCAAGCTATGTTTTCATACATGGGTGACTTTAGTCAGACTGGACACCTTTCACCAGTATCGAGTGAGGGACGACAAATATGAGAGAATCTGCCAACGCCACCATCCTAATGCATCGAACTTCCACTCACGAGTTTCTTTCCCCTATGCTGCAGTCTATTGCAAAGGGTTTCCCCTATCTTCATGGTTGAGAAGGAGCAAATTTTCGTGATCAAAGTCATATTCCCATGAAGCCATTTGTATAGCTTGCCCTCTCCTTGCAAGCCCTTACTTTAGTGTTACATGTTTCACTTATTTAAATTAAATATCTTACATGCAACACCATATTAGAATCCATCAAAGATGATTCAGCCACTTTGGGACCAATGGATGCAAGTTTAAAATATTGCATTCGATAACATACTTGTATTTCTCACTTTGCAAACATATACGCATATACATAAACAACATGATAAACTTTCATAACTTTGCATGCATAATATCAAATACAATTAAGCATCCACACATGTTATGTTGAGCAAACTCAGATCTCTGTTAACCCATTTTTGGAAAACCCACCAAAATCATACAAATTGAATTACACTATCCTAATTTTATTGTGAATGCCCTTATGTCTCAGAAAAACAATCCAAAAAATAAAACTAAAAAAATTGTTATAATAAAATTAGAAAAATTCTGGGACTAAACCCTATTCATGAAAAATGTAAGACAAATCCGGTCATCTACAGAAATTTATCCCCGTTTAGAGAATTCTCCAAGCCTATAGAGAAATCTTTTCACAAAACTCTTTTTACAGGATCATCTTAGATTTCACCCAGATTTTTCTCAATTTATTTTGATCAATCTTGGTAGGGTCTTTAGAACCATAAAAAATGTGGGTCAGAACAGCCCTACAAACATGATAGAAAATGTGTGCTCTGTTGCAATGAACGTTTCACCTTCAATACTAGTCTAAATAAAGCAAAAAAAGATTCTAAATTCAAGCCCGTGATATGTAGAACACTCTAGTATTTTTTTATATTTATTAGCTTTGTTTCATGAATATATCAATTTTTTTCTAAAATAAGTCAAGATAAAAAATGAGGACAGGAAAGCCAAGAATCAAACTCATGCAAATTCCATTAAACAAAAACAAGATTCAAGGTAAAAACCCATACAATCACAATTTTTGATGCTCTAAATATTATTATATCATCATATAATGCATATGTGATCAGATTCATGCTAATCTTGCTAAAACAATAACACACATCATCCAAGAATCATAAAACATTCAAGAAATCTTTTAAATATGATTACATCTATGCAAGAATCATTCAAAACCCTAAACAATCATGAAAACATGGATTATTTATGCAATAACATGTTTAATCATGCTAAACATGAGATAATCTATCATACATGCTCAGATCAACTGTTTTTATCAAAAACATCAAAACCCTAAAAACATTTTCGCCAAAACCTTTTTTTAAAATAATTTTTTGCATACAAAAATATGGATTTATGTATATAACAAATTTTCAAAACTTATAAAACCTATATTTTATCAATCAAACTTAATATTAACATATTAAACATGTAAGAACAAATAAGATCTAACAAATATCAAGAAAGAACATTTTCCCAAATTTGTGAAAAGTCCAACTCTGTTTGACTATTATAAAAGTTGTAGAAATTTTTCTGGTTGGTGGTCAGAGTTGAATTTTTTGCAGTTTGTATAAAATTTTGTCAACTTTCCAATCCGTAAACCATTCGTAAAACTTCATTTGTATGAGAGAGTTACAAACATTTTTGTGTAGACCTATACTTTTATGTTTCGACTGTCACAGATCCACGTTCAATCCATAAACATAGTTAATTTTTTTACAGTAGATACAACTCCTCCAGACGAGAGAGTTGTTAGATTTATAACGCAATAAATTTCTCATTAAAACTCCTCCAGACGAGAGAGATACAAGCAATTTATTGGTTTGGTGTCAGGCCAAAAATACGTAATTACTTAAATTTTTTTTAGAAACCCAGTAATACAAAACATGTGTTTTTTTTATGAAAATGACCATGAAAATTGTTTCAATTTTTACAGCACATCAATATGAACATAATCTATTAATCCAAATCAAAAAATACAGAAAAATAACTGGGTAACATGTGTATTTTGCAGTTTTTATGGTTTTATTTTCTAAGGAATCAGTTTTGAGAGAAAATGATTTTTAGAGGAATTTTCTTTCAAAAACCCCTTTCTATCACATGCATAGTCATCCCTAAGCCAAACCCATGTGTGGAAGGCATGGTTTAGGGTTTGTACTTATAAAAAATTAAAGGAATTCATACCCAAAATTTTTGTTTTGCATGTAGAGAACTCTTTACCTTTTTGATGAAAAATTGGTCCTATGCGCGTAGATCACTCTTCTAACATGAATTGGCCATCCAACACAAATGATGACCTAACACATGACCTCCTTACGCTCCTCATGTGATTGTGGATGCCTCCCTTGTTGAGTCAAGGGTGAAAATACCAAGGGTTTGGTGTGGGAAAATGGAAGAAGAAAAGGGATTTCTTGAAGAAGGGAAAGAAAATTTAGAAAAAATGCAAAAAAAGGGCAAATAAGGGGTGTGTGAATCCCTCCTCTATTTTATACTACTAGGGTTGGATCAAGGGCTAGAGTTAATCCTATCCATTGATCTTAGATCTGGGTAAGTTTCCATAAACTTCTACTTTTTTTTCTTTCCTTTATTTCATTCTTAGGCCAGCCCCTTCTTAAAATTGGACTCTCTAGGGGGTGACCCCCCCCCCCCCCCCCTTATGAAGTCTTGTTTTAGAAAATAAGACAAGCTTTAACTAGTCAAATATTGTCTTAAAATTTGGTAAGTTTTATTTTAACTCTTGAATTTCAAGTTTTTATTTTATTTTAAAGTTTAAGTAGGAGTGCCACATAGCATGGGACGACCCACCTATGGACTCCTACTAGATTATATAATTTAATTAATTCTTAAGTTCCATTCTACTAAATGAAATTCCTAATTAATTCAAACTAAATGCAAATTCAAATGTGAAATTATATAAAATGTCATTAGACTTAAGTGCGAATAGATTTCACCCATAAAATTTTGAACTTTCATTTATTTAAATTATTTATTTTAAATATCCCTTAAAAGGTTAATTTAAATTCTTCAAAAATAATTTTTGAAAAATTTGAAACTCCATAGGGTCGATAAGACCCTTGGGCATGCTGGGGTATTTTCTTTATACTTATAATTTTTTTCTAAATCCTACAAACCCTATAATATAGTGCCTACCAAAAATTAAAATTTTTTATTTACCATCCAATAAAGAAAAGTAAAAAAATTCAAGAAAATTTCTCAAAAAATTGCAAGCATAATATTAACATGCTAAAATTCATCATGAATCATCAAAAATAGAAATTCTAAAATCATTAACATGCTAAGATTCATCATAAATCATCAAAAACAGAAATTCTAAAATCAATTAACATGCTAAGAATCATCATGAATCATCAAAAATTGATTTTTTCTAAAATCATACAAAAATTTGCATCAAACCCAAAATCTACCTAGATGCATGGTTCATGCTAGGATCCTATGCAAGTTAGTTTGGGACCATACCTCTCAAGCTAAAAACCTCAGTTGGGAGAGTGGAGGAGATATAGAGAGTAAAGAGAAATAGGTGGTGCGTTAGGGGTGGGGAGATAACGGAGGGAAAAAAAAGTGCTAAAGAGGGTAACAATGAGGTAGAAAGGTGGCAAAAGGAAAGGGAGAGTGGGCTTCCACATGGCAAGCTCACATGTTCCTAATCCATGCAAATGGACTCCTTTGCTCCTCTATCCAAAACTAATACCTCATGTGCCCAAACCATACCCAAAATATCCTTATACAACCTCTACTCACCAATATGCCATCCAGATTTGGATCCCGTTCCAAATCCAAAACCCTCACAACCCAAATGCCCCTACAAGGCCAAAATGAGTGAGTTTTGTATCGAGTCAAAATCCAAAGAACCCCAAAACAATAAACATGACTCTGATATGTGAAATAAATGAATTAAATGCGATAAATTAAGGCTAAAAAATGGAGGGTGTTACAAAGATAGATCATTATAATAGTCAATCTAGACTTGATTCCAATAATAAAAATCATAAAGGGTGGTAACTAGGTGCTTGCACAAGTAATTGACACTTAATAGTAACATATTTCCATTAATGAGATCGGATAGGGGTATGCCCTAATGCCATCTTACCTTTCAAAAAAAAAGTGCAGGTAGGTGGTATTGATTAAACCATCATTAATTCTATCTTTCCTTCTATCTCTGACTCCCAAACAGAGCCTTAATTGATTTAGAACACATTTACTTGGTAATCACCTTAGAATGCAGAAATAAAGTGGGGGTTCTAGAATACTTGGGGTCTAAATGACCCCAGATTTGTCTTACTAACTGGATTCGTCAAAATGGATTTAATGTCATAAGCCTTATTGAGACAAAGGTATAAGAGGTGGACCAATGCTTTTCCAACTATATCAAGCATAATTCTAGCTTTGCTTATAAACCCTCCAGAGGTATATTAGGGGGCATCCTGATTGTTTGGAAAGCGGGATGGATTGTAAAACCTATCTTCGTTGGCGAGTATTCTATTTCTATAGAGATTGATTCAGTGGTGAATGGTAGCCTGATTCTTCTTACTATTGTCTATGGGATAGTTGCAGAGGCACGAAAGCTTGATTTATGGCAAAAACTTCTTTAGATTAGTAGCGATTGCCGGATTCCCATACTCAAGGATGGGGATTTTAATTTTGTCATAAGTACATGCGACTACAACAATTCATCAAGAAACACTAGCTCTACAAGGGGATTTAGGGAGTTTCTTGACAATTCATGACTAATTAACATTCCTTTAACTGGGGAATGATACTCATAGTCAAATAAGAGAAGCAAACCATCACTGTGTCATATTGATAGCATGTTGGCTTCACAAGATTTGTTGAACTCTCTTAAGGATATCCTCAAAACTCTAGCCCCTAGATCAAGAACAAACCACAACTCCAATATCATTCAATGGAGTAGTGGATTCAAGACTTCACGATTCATATTTAAGTAATGGTGGCTCAGGGATGAGGAGTTATGTCATAATATTCATGCCTAGTGTGTTGAATTAGTATATGATAAGCAGGTAGGGTATAGGCTTGAACTAAAACTCAAGTCTATTTGGAAGCAAATCAATTAATGGTTTAGATAGAACAAGGCCTCTAGATTAAAAAAACTATAGGAGTGGGAAGTGAAACTTGTTGTCATTAGCATAGAGGAGCAAGAGGAATAGTCAAGTGATCAGTCCAGCCTCCAAAGCAAAAAGACCTTATCAAATGTTGTGTCCTTTCGTATTTTGGAGAGTCATCATGGAAAATAATCCAATTTTGACCAGGTCTTTCACTATGGAGGAGCTCCAAAAAGCAGTCTGGTCGCTGGCAAAATTGAAAGCTTTGAGACCCGACATTTATCGGTTGACTTCTTTTGCTAGTTTTGGGATATAATGAAAGATGATTTGATTGAGGTTCTTCAGAAGTTTCATGCAAATTGTAAATGTTTTAGATCATTTTATAGATTTGTTACCAAAGCATCTAGGAGTTGATTCCATTGATAGTTACACACCAATCTCCCTCCATGGTGTAGTCTACAGAATATGCGCAAAGATTTTGGCTAACTGCCTGAGGCTGGTAGCAGATAAGTTAGTTAACCACTCTAAAAAAATTCTTGCTAAGGAGGATCCAAGAGTGTATTATCATGGCAAGTGAAGCCTTGCACAATATTAGACAATCAAATATCCCAATTTTCATGTTTAAACTAGATCTGCACAAGGCATTTGATTTTGTTTCGTAGAAATTTATGTTCAACACTCTGCAAAAAGACTAAATGCTCTCTTCGGACAAGTCATTTTGATGCGTCTCTTGGATCTAGTACACTTTCATTGTGTGTCATTCACCATGATGCAGTTTGCAGATGATGTGTTGTTGTTTGGTCACACATCCATTCAACAAATGACCAAAATTGCATTTGTTCTATATTTGTGTGTGTTGATCTCATGGTTGGGAATAAATGAGTCCAAGTTATTTGTGTTTGTGTTCAATGTGTTGTTTGCTAGGCATATCAGGTTGCTCCATCTAGTCTACCTAGGCATGTTGATAAGTAGCACCAGATTGTCAGCTGGATCTCGACAATTGTTTAATAGTGTGAAGGAAGATCCATATCTAAAATATACTAAAATGGATCCTCACCAAACAGGTTCACATGTTAAGATGGACCTTGGCCCACACATTGAGGTGAATCCTCATGCTGAAAACATAAGTCCCAATCAAGACTCCTATCTTGGTGACTGCGTTGAACAAAGACTCCTCCCACACAAGGCAATTGAAGGAAAGAAAGAAAAGAAGAACTCTTCTAAGAAAAAGACTTCAAATAAAAGTGATTATGAATATATTTGTAATCATAAGGAGTCTAATTGTAGTTGGGTTTCTTTATGCTTGGAGAAACCCCAAAAATGTGCATCTCTTGGGATCATAAATAAAAAGGGGAGAGACCTCCTCTTTGGGCTGTTAAAATAGAAAGAGAGAGAGAGAGATCCCTCAATGGATGTAGGTCAGTTTGGACTAAGTCACTTTTAATTTTTTTTTTGTGTGTGAGCTTGTAAGTTTCACAATTTTACATGGTATCAGAGCTTATTGGCTCAAATGAGTTAGTGTGTTCAACTAGTCTCTCTCATTGCTGGTGGTGATGGGGTCAAGCAAGTCTTCCATGGTTCCCAACCCAACCATTCAATGAAATGAGTTTTCTTCTCTAGTGTCCATCAAATTAGATAAGAACAATTACTTGTTATGACACTTTTAAATAGAGTCTGTTATATAAAAGCATGATCTCATCAAGTTTGGCATTGCCATTTGGGACATTAATTATAGAAAATTAAATTGCTTAAACAAAATAATTTGATATCATATGACAAACAAAAATCATGTGGTGATGGTGATTTTTGCCTAGTTGCATTGTGAACAAGATTCATAAACTTTCTTTTAAAATGGCTGATTTTTCTGTTAGTTCACCTCTTAAAGTTGTTATTGTCGAACTGTGGGGACATACTCCTCCTTCACAAGAAGGATGTACTTATTACTTGCTTCTGGTTGATAACTTCTCACATTTTTCATTATTTTTTCCCTTGATTAGAAAATTATATGCTTTATCATGTTTTAAAAACTTTAAATCCATAGTTGAGTATGGGCTTGAAAGAAAAAATAATTTTTTATAGTGACGGAGGTGGAGTGTTTGTCTATGGCACTTTCTTTGAATTTTTTAATAAACAAGGGATAAAAAGGTGGCTCACTTCCCTACATATGCCTCAACAAAATGACATTCTTGAGTGTAAACATAGGCATGTTTGTGACATAGGGATGAGTCTTTTGGTTCATGCATCTTTAGATGCTAAATTTTGGGTTGATGTTTTCTCTACTGTTGTATATTTGCTTAATCAACACTTGAGTCCAAACCTGGGTGACAAGTCTTCATATGAGTTATTATTAAACCTTTTGTTAGGGTATGAGCATCTTAAAATTTTTGGATGTACATGTTACCCATACCTAAATCCTTATGTTAACTCAAAATTGTTACATAGGTCTAAAGTATGTGTGTTTATTATATATGACATAAATTACAAGGGTTATATATGTTATGATCATGTTACAAGAAAAGTCTTTATTTTTAGGCATGTTATATTTGATGAATCTAATTTTTTGTATGTTGAAAAATAATAAGGGTCGTGTGCTTGAGAAGGAAACTTTCTCTTGGATAGAGACTCCTAAATAGATCCAAATACCTTTGGACGTCCCCTGTAATAACTCTCCTGAAACGTCCTCACCTATCACCTTGCTTATTCTTGTGATAACCAGTCCTAGTCATGTTCTCCCACAAGAACCTGAACACCAAAACCCTAAAAATATGGGCTCTGACCCCAATCTGTCATCTTCATCATTAGAGTCCCACTGTGCACCAACCAATAAATCAAGCCAAGAACCTAGTTCTGAACTATTTGAACCAAACCTAAAGATAATCATACCAACTAGACTCTCATTAGAACTCAACATATGATAACTAGGTCCCATGTTAAAGCTAAGATTATTCCTTGTCACAAAGTATCCCATTGATATAGGTCTCTTGATTAAAGTATTGCAAGAAGAAAAGGAACCTCATGACTTTAGTTAAGCAGTTCAATATCCAAAATGGAAACACACCATGAAATATGAAATAAATGTTGTGTACAAAAATAAGACCTGGACACTTGTTTCACCTACTGATGCCACAACCTAGTTGGTTGTAAATGGATATACAAAATAAAATGTCATGCTGATGGGACAATTGCCAGATACAAAGTTTGGTTAGTTGCCAAGGGTACAATCAACAAGATGTTGTAGATTATTTTGAGACTTTTAACCTTATCATTAACCTTATATATGTTAGAACAGTTCTCTCAATTGCAATAAGTTGTGGCTGACAAATTAACTAGTTAGATGTTCATAATGCCTTCTTTCATGGTTTCTTAAAAAAGGAAGTATATATGTGCCAACCTTCAGGTTTTGAAAGACAGACAACACCTTGACTATATGTGCAAGCTTAGTCAGACCTTATATGATTTAAAATATGCTCCACATGCATGGTTTGAAAGGTTGAAAGTGTATATAGAGGAACTGAATTTTGTGGAGTCCCATGTTGTCTCGTCTCTATTTATTCATCACGAGCATGGTATAAAGCTGTATATTTTTATGCGTGGATGACGTAATTATAACAAGGCGCTCTCATCAGAAGGTCAAGAACATTATTCAAGCCTTTGGTCAAGAATTTTCAACTAAAGACTTATGTCATTTACACTACTTTTTGGGCATTAGAGTTGTTTAGGACACATCGGGGAGTCATTTTGACATAGAGAAAATATATTACAAATTTCTTGATTAGGTCAGACATGACAAACTGCAAACATGTTGTCACTCCTACAGCTGCTAATGTTTCTCTTTCAAGAATGTTTGGAGAATTATTAGAAAATCTAATTTAGTACAGAAGTATTGTGAGGGCTTTACAGCATGTTACGTTTACGAGTCGTTTACACATTAAGCAGTCCAACAATATCAGGCTTGTAGGGGTTATCTGATGTTGACTGGGCAAGATGCCTATATGATAAAAAATCCACCGGTGGGTACCTGACCTTTTTTGGGCCTAATTTGATATCCTAGAGTTCTTTCAAACAACATACAATTACTTGGTCAAGTACAGAAGCCGAATACAATGTCATTGCTAAAAAACTTCTAATTTAATGTGGCTTAAACAACTCTTGAAGGTTTTGAGTTTCAATTCTCTATAAGTCTCGGTACTTTGAAAGCTGCATATCTAACGACCAATCATGTGTTTTATGACAGAACAAAACACATCGAGATTCACTATCAAGTGATATTGAAGTCCAGTTTGTTCAGTTAGAAAATCAGATAGCTGACATTCTCACTAAGGCAGTACCTTAGCCAAAATTTTAATATTTTAGAGACAAGATGAATCTCAAAGAAATTAGCTTGCAAGGCCATGTGAACCAAGATCTAGATCTACAACATGCTGAAATGGATCCTCACCAGACACGTTCACACATTAAGATGCACCTTGGCCCACACATTGAGGTGGATCCTCAAGCAATGATAATGCTTCTGAATATGTTTGTAATCATAGGGAGTCTAATTGTAGTTGTGTACCTTGTTCTTGAAAAAGAGAAACCCAAAAACTTTTGGGATTATAAATAAAAAGGGTAGAAACCTCCTCTCTAAGGCATGAAGAGAGAGAGAGAGAGAGAGAGAGAGAGAGAGAGAGAGAGAGAGAGAGAGATCACGTTTGGACCGAACGACTTTAAATTTTTGTTTTTCTGTGTGTGAGTGTGTGAGCTTGTGGGTTTCACGATTTTACAGATAATCCACAAATTTAGCTTCACGGAGGGCGACTATCATTCCCTGGTCGTGTATTGATGGTCCATCCACCATACCATCATACTTGATGTCAGTGTATCTCCTTCCCATGAGTGTGGAAGTGCAGCTGGACCGCATCTCACGTAAATTTTTATGGAACGGGATCACCAACTCTAACAAATGCTTGCTTGTAAGTAGGAAGCAGGTGTGTTGGACAAGAGAAAGAGCAGGTCTCTGTATAAAATCTACTAACAAAGAAGTATAATATCTCCTCTCTTGGCAAGTGATGGTGGGCTATGTGCAGTTGTTGGAATAAGAATGGTGTCATTTTTAAAGGTTAAGTACAAGCTGGGATAAGCTTATATAGAGATGGAATCCACATATTTCTAGGAACCGTTCCTCTATTTGGTCCAGATGGTGCAAAGCATGGCATAATTTCAGAGATTCATGCAAAATAAGTATTGGCAATGGACATTGCTCTACATTACTCTGGTCCGATTGGTAGGATGGGTAAGGGGGCATTTGCTGCTCTCTTGCGAATCTCTTTGACAGCTTTGAAGCGGGACACATTAGTAGTCAACTGTTGGTCGGCGACCAACGGGGGGGCTCCGCTTGTCTGGCAGGAGCAGTTAGTGCACGTCACCTTGTGTTGGGACATTGCGAAGTTCGAATCCCAATGGTATATGGTTATATAACTGATAGGGGTCTGCCTAACCCCAGCTTTCTCTGTCGAAAAAACTGTTGGTGGGCTAGTGATGGTCAGACAATTGCACTCAATGGCCCTCTCATCTCAGATGAGTCGTCTCCATCTATTTTTGGTCCTGCAGTTTCTTCCAATCTATTTTCCAAGCATGTTGGACAGTACTGGGCCTGATCATAAGAGATAGTTGTCTTTCTCCTTATCCCTAGCATAACTTAGTTCCAAAATAACTGCACAATAACTTGGGGTAAGTACCAATGGGGACTCCAGTTTCTGATAGAGCAGCTAGTGCAGGTCACCTTTGTGTTGGGACGTTGCAGGTTCAAAACCCAATGGTATAGTTGCATAACTGGTAGGGGTTTGCGTAACCCCAGCTTGCCTTTAAAAAAAAAAGTGTGTAGGGACGAGCTCTGGTGAATCCCAAGTTTGGTCTTACACAATGTTATCAGTATCGGCCTGAATCGCTTGATCTGTATCGTATCGACAGAAAATCAATACGAATCATGCCTGAATCGGTTAATTTTTTTATAAATTAAAAAATAACTTAAAATACGTTTAAAATTTTATAATATTTTTGACACGTGTCATTTTCAGGATAAAAGAGCATTTAGCTCCAAAGCGGTATCTCCGGATTCACCTGAATCGATACTGACAACATCGGTCTTACGTGAGTTATTTGGTTGCCTTTTGACCCAAATCTTAGAAAACCGAATCAATTTCTCGAGTCGTTCGAGGTATTCCTGGAAGAAAGAGATCTATCAACAAACAACAGTGATGGTCACTAGCCTCTCTCTCTCTCTCTGCCTGCCGGATGGGAAGGACACCGGGAAATCGATAAACTCTCCGGGAAATCCAGTTTCTGGTGGGAAAGAAGGGTTGTCTCTCTCTCTCTCTTTCTCTTTCTCTCTTTTGATTGGTCCCATTTGGTGTTTTGCTTTCCGTAACCGGTTTCTGAGAAACCAAACACTTCTGTCGTTTGGTGGGATCAGAAGATTGTGCTTTTGCTTCTATCTTTTTTGGTTCTTCGTTGGGATGTTGGGTCTTTAGGGTTTTCGAATCTACAGGAGGTTTTCGAGTAGTCACGTGCTTCTGGGGGGTGTTTTTGGTTCTCTTTTCTTTGTGGCTTTCCGTTTTGTTTTTTCCAGTTTTCTTATCAAATTGGGCTCTTGGCATGGTAACTTAAGATATGATCCTGCGATTCATGGTCTGGAAGCGTGAGGCCATCATGAAATCCGTGCTTTTCTTCCATCTAGATCGATCATGTTCCATTTTAGGACGAATTAGGTGAATACCTGCAGGTGATGGGCATAGTTTAGTTGCCAAACTGTGTTGAAAAATAAAATAGAGATTAAATACAAATAAAATCAGAATATAGAAAGGAAAAAAAAGGAGAAAAACACTTTGTTCGGCCAAAGGCCTCGATCCACGGAGAAGCTCTCACATCCTTTTTTTTTAGTCAATCTCTCAACTCACATGTTAAGTACATGATCCAGATAAATAATCTTTATCTACAAAAAATAATCAAGATGGGATAATGATCAGTGATTGATAGGCTTGGGACAGCAACTGCCCTCCAAGATAAGCGATGATCTTGAAAACTGTCATATGTGATTGAGATTCATATGGTTGTAGATTCCAACAAACTTGAATTGTTCTCATTATGAGCCCGCCATTGCTGAGAAAATTTGCCACTCAGCATCCCCTCCTAAGAATCAATGGTCCTTGGTGTTGAGCTTTGTCACCAACTTGATTTTGATTTGACGATCTCTCTACTTGACGACTCAGGTTGCAGAGGAATTCCACATATGTGCGTTGAGTAAACTGTTTTGGTATGGGGCATCCTAAATGTCCAACTAGCAAGGGATGCTAATGTGTAACAATTCATCTAGGAACTTGACGACCAACTAATGTGAGCAATTGCCGAATTCACAGAAGCAGAAATAGGGAATCTTGCAAAAGGAAAAACTTATGAGATTGGGTCAACAGTTCAACAGGAATTGCTAGAGAATGTCGAGATCACTAGTTACATCGACAGTCTGGGCAATGCGTGAGAAGAATTAACTGAGAAGATGGATATGGTGGGAACAAGAGTAATAACTCTGGTCTTCTTCTTAATGTGACACCACGAACTACAACGTGCCTCTTCTTTCTCATGCAAGCAAACTTTATCGACAAATTTCTTGCAAGTATAGCAGATGGACCTCATATAGTAGTGCTACATTAACGAGAATGAGAACCAAGCCTATGCCAACTGCTGCAAGAATACCTCATCTGCATCTTCTTATATGGCGGACCAACTTGATGTGGTTGCATGTTTGGACAGAGCAGAACTGGAGAATATATGCATACGCTTTCCATGAGATTTTTTCTGGACTTCAATTGGCATAAAATAAACTTTCCCTATTATTCTGGATTTTGATATGCAAATACTTTGGCATCATGGCTTCGCTGTTCACAGACTTTTGGAATATGGCATGGTTCCCATAAACCAAATGAAATCTAGGTGCAAAAAATGTTTATATTGCCAAACTATTACAGGAATTACCTCAAAGTTGTCTGGTAGATTTTGTTTGCTCAAATACACATTTGTTGTCATAAGCGGGAGATGTTGCTATTGGAAACGTCCTTAGCTCCTCGATCCATATAGTACATGTCACAGTTGGGGGTACTCTTTTTTGTGTCATACGTCACTCCCCCACTTCGCAGAAGTCAGTTGTAGGCATCATAGCTGAAGTTGTAGGCTCTATAGAAGAAGAGGAAGCACTCGCCGTAGGCTAAATCTAGGCAAAGTGCTAGGCTCCGCGCTTTTGCCTGTAACAATGGCAACATGCAATATCTGAAGAACTTACTGCCCTTCAGCAGAATGGCACTTGTTTGTTCCTACGTAAAGCGATCTTTTTTCATAGGCAGAAATGGTTGATACATATGCAGGAGAGAGACGGAACTCTACACCAAGTCTTTTCACAGATCATAATGTGGAATTAAATTTTTAGCCAAAAAGTGGAAATTAGATCAAGTTTTTCTCCATTGCTATTTGGTGATTCTTGTTTTTTCTTGTCCTTTACCTATCATTTTTTTCATGTTGCTTATGCAATGGGTGCTCATAATATTGTCAGTTATGCTTCATCTTAATGTTGTAATGTTTTTCATGCAGGTGTCCATGTGCATAATGCCATAAACATAAAATGGAGGGATTCCTGGATGATACACCATTAATGCTACCAATATCTGGGGACGTTCAAACTTCAGTTGAAATATCTACAGGAGGATTTGTCCCATCACCTAGTAGTAGTGATCCAGAACCATTTGTAGGGCAAGAATTTGATAGTGATGAGATTGCATATGATTTCTATAGTAGATATGCTGAAAGCAATGGTTTCTCAATTAGGCGCCAGAAAACAGTAAGAAGAGATGGGTGTCTTGATGATGATGGAATTTTTATAAGGCTTTTTGTATGTCATCGTGCTGGATATCCTGTGGAGAAAAAGTTAGACCCAAACAAAGTTCAGAGGAATCGTAAATCTTCGAGGTGCAAATGTGAGGCAAAAATGACAATAAAGAAAAGGGACTCAAATGTCTCAAAATGGACAATTATACATTTTACTAATGAGCATAATCATGATTTACTTGATCAACAGGAGGTACACTTACTCCCTGCATATCGTGAAATTACAGAAAGTGACAAGGATCGCATTATGATGCTTGCTAAAGTTGGTATTAATGTCAGACAAATTATGAGGTTCCTGGAACTGGAAAAGGGTATTCAACTTGACCGTTTGCCATTTATAGAAAAGGATGTTAGGAACTTTATTCAGTCAACTAAGAAAGTTGTGAATGAAAGTAATGAAATGGAGTTTCTCATGTTATGTAATAACATGAAAGCTGCAGATGCAAATTTTAGGTATGAATTCAAGATAGAGGATAATGGAAAGTTGCAACATATCGCTTGGTTGTATGCAACATCAATCCGTGCATATGAGTTATTTGGCGATACGGTTGTGTTCGATACAACTTATTGGTTGAATGCCTACAACATGCCTTTAGGAATTTGGGTTGGTGTGAACAATCATGGAAATGGCATTTTCTTTGGCTGTGTACTTCTGCGTGATGAAAAAACCGATGCATTTGAATGGGCATTAAATGTAAGAATTCTCATTTCTTCTTTTTTTTTCAGCACTAGTTTTAGATAAGGACTTGATTTGATTTAATATGATGTTCTAATGCAGACTTTTCTTGGATTCATGAATGGAAAACATCCACAAACTATCCTGACTGACCAAGATGCAGCTCTCAGAGATGCAATAGCAAAAGTCATGCCTAACACAAAGCACGCTTACTGCATTTGGCATATCATGTCAAAGTTAACAGGTTGGTTTTCGGGTTTACTAGGGGAGAAGTTTAGGGGCTGGAAGGATGAGTTCTGTACATTGTATGCTTTGGAAAAGGAGGATGATTTCAAACAAGGGTGGGATGAAATGGTCCGTCAGTATGGCGGCTATGGCCTAAGTTATAATAAGCATATAGCCGATCTCTATACACAAAGAGAATATTGGGCATTGTCATACTTGAGAAAGTATTTCTTTGGTGGACTAACCAGTGTAGACAGATCAGAGTCTGTCAACTCTTTTATCAAAAAATTCATGAGCACTCGAACACGTCTTAAGGGTTTTATTGAGCAGGTAGGTCTCTTTTTTGTGGTCATTATGTTTTGAAGTTTGCTTGGACTTGTTATTGATAGTTATTGCTCACTATGGGTTTCCTTAGGTGGCTGTTTCTGTTGAACTGAGAGATCAGTCTGAGGAATCGACAGAACATAAATGTAGAGATGTCAATGTTAAGACAGGAACACCAATTGAAGTTCATGCATCAACCATTCTTACACCTCACGCATTTGATATGTTGCAGAGAGAATATATTATGGGTTTTGAGTACATCACTGCACAGATAGATGATGGATCTTATCTTGTGAGGCACTATAATAAGGATGATGGGGGATCTATTGTAAAATGGGATCCTGAAGAACAGCTCATTGCTTGCAGTTGCCTGGAATTCGAATTTTCTGGAATTCTTTGCAGACATGCACTTAGTATTGGTAAAAGGTGATTGCTTTCACATTTCTGAGCGGTACTTGCCAATGCGTTGGTCCCGTAAAGCTTCACTAATCTATAAGAGCAATTTAGGGGCTTTAGATGTAAGTGATTCACAAGTTCAGATGCTACAATCAATAGCATCAGACATCATTATGGAGTTCACAAGGATAAGGGAAGGCTATGGTGTAATTCGAGAAGAAATGGCAAAAATAAGGGATCTAATTAAAGGACTGCAAAGCAGGAATGAAACAAGATTAAATGTTCCTAACTCATCTATTGATGCTAACATGGATGGACATGTTGCTGATCTTCATTTCAATTCTTTACATGTACACCAGAGACAAATGAAGAATACAAGTCTAAAAGGTGCTCAGTTGGCCAAGAAAGCTAGGTATGGCAATGCTCCTTGAAGCCAAACTTGCTCATGGCTTTAAATGGTTTGACACGAACTATCATTAGGATGATGTTCGGGCTCTGTTAAGTCGCATTTTCCTCTGTTAATTTCACATTCATTTGCTGAATGTTGGAGATAGGATGAAATATTGTAGAGGGACATATCAAGGCCTATGACACAATATCTGATGCAGAAAAGAGATCTAATTATTGTCAATCTGACTGGCCCTCCTGGAGGTAACTCAACTGATTAGAACTTTGTCAGATTTCTATAGGTCTGCAATGTTAAACTGAACAGTGCAATCCCCATGTACCATATATTTCATTTTGGCCTTTATCATATCGATAATGTAAAGCTAGAGTTTTTCTGCAGTTCACACGGTGTATGTGCGATGCATGTGTCTGTGCGCACCCGTATACATGTATATCTAACTTCAACTTTTCATTCCTAGTTAAGTATTTAGCCTTTACTTTTAAAACCATTCTTTCATGAATATTTATTGCATTTTGTTGTCAATTCACATGCATTAATACACAGACCTGTATTTTACTGTGGATCTCTCTCTCTCTCTGTGCACATGTGAGGCAGGAAATGTTTGTACCAGGGTTTTTGTTCCAGAAAATGTGTTTACTAATTGTGGAATCAAAATCTCACTTTCATCTATTTTTTGACACATACATGCAATTGCTTCATATATGCTTTCTGTTTTATTAGAAGTTTTTTTATATGGAGGGTACCTTGTAACGTGAAGTTCAGAGTGCTATCACTGTTCTCCTTTGTAAGGCTAGTATTTGAGGTTCTAATCATGGGAAGTTGATGGAATCTATGTAATATTCAATTTTTCCCTCAATGTAACTGGTATGAAAGACTAATAATTTTTTAGTTATTTTTAATGTGGATTGTCTCCTAAAGAAAGAATATGGTTGGTCAAAGCCAATTTCTCTGCTGCACCCATTGCTTCATGCAATCTTCCATGTTTTACACCTTTACGCCTTTTGCCTGTGGATATCAATCGAACATGTCTGTCTGGTACTGTGCTTCTGTGATTGCTGAAATTTTCTTTCTCCATCTATCTGCATAATGCAAGTTATTACATTCAATTAGGGAACTTCAAGATGTTCCTAAGATGGCCTTGACTTTTCCGAGGCCTTCGATCGCGGTTGTATCCTAATGTACATTTCACTTCACCAGAGCCTCTGCTCCCTAGACTGGACTGTCGGTTGTAAATTGTTTTCAGTTATGTTGTACCAACTCCAGTTTCAATACAGGATGGTTTCTATTGATTATAAGCCTTTATATGGTGAAATTGGGTGTGTTTCCAAAAGTTTGAGTTGCAACAGCAGGTGCCTGCAGTTTAGGTAAGGGAGGTGTTGCTTGCTGAGCGTGGCAACTCCAGCACAAAAGACCATCAACTCTACATCGTGACATCAAGTAGATGCTGCAGTCAGTCTTCCTAAAAGAATATGTGCAGCCGCATCCTTAAATGGGCAGTTTAAAAGAACTCAAAGAAGTTAAAGGACACTTTGTTTCCTCCAAACTAAGTCTGTTACAGTAACATCGAAAGAAGGGAGGTGTCCTATCTTCCAATCAACTTAGTGCATGGGAAAGATGAAATGTGAAGTCCAGCAATAAACCGGAAGTTTCTTTCATCTGTAAAGATGTGAGCATTATTTATGGCCTGTCTGAAAGGATGCAGGAAATTCTACTTAAGTTTGGAAGTTGTATGTTTCTTAACCTGAATCCTTACCTAGGGCTTATATTGATGTTGCTTAGTACAAGTGGTGCACCTATATTGATGGAATTGAAGAAACCCGTCAAATTGACATCTCATAGGCTAATGAAGCACAGATAGCACACAAAGTGCACTGAGCAACATTTGATTTATTTCACTAAGCTCTTCCTTTTCACATATAACTGAACCAATTTCTGTAATGTTTATCAGTCACCTACTGTCCGCATGATTTTGAAACACATACATCGTTCTTTTTTCACTCACATATAGATGGAAAGAGATCAAATGACAATGATCATGACGATGATGACCAAGTTCCTCCAGCTAATAACATATCGATGGTGGGCTACATGACTATGACTTTTAAATAGTGGATCTTTGATTCAAATCCCACGGATGGCAATGAAAAAAGGAAAAACATGCATGGCCCTTTGGCACCATTAGCATCCAAAAATGATGACAACAAGCAGATAACCATGAAAAGCTAAAAGCCACTTATACTTTTGTCTCAGAGAAATATGTTGAAGACACAGCCAAGCCATCCGTGTCAAATGTGCGCACAAGTCGCTGTCGCCAATCCGGATACTCCATCCAGCAGAACTCTAGATGAAAGGACTGTGAGTCTGCCACATTCTTGGCCAGATTTTCTGGGCAGGCCAAGTACATGCCACCGGGTAACACTGTCATTTGGAAGCCTCCATCAAAGCTCACCAGATTGTCTGATACCGTGCCCGTCCAGTGGACATTGGTGGTACCATTAACAGATGTCGAAGTGATATTCTGAATACAAGTTTAAACATGGGGATTCAGATGATGCATTTAGAGTGGGAGAATTGTCGTGTATCACAAAGGAAGCAAAAGTTCATTCAATCGTGGTTCTTCCAACTCAAGGTTTTACCCAGGCCTGCATAAAGACACCAGGCGTTACCTGAATCAGTTGACCTTCATCGTTCATTTCAAGAAGAATTCTTGTATCAGTTTTGGCAATTGTAGCCCCATATACACCAGTTCGTTTAGTTATGGCATGGCCTTCCCATTGACCAAGAAATGGATTTATCCTGTTAGTGAAGTCATCCTGAAAATAACAATAATAGTTCACTATCCTGAGGTGATGCTTCTTTAATAACTTTATGCCAGACATATCAGTAGATTATGATGTCCAAAGACTCATCAACTTTTTCATACTTTCATTCCAAAAAAGATTCATACAATAGGATGCAGTGCAAAGAACAGAGTGAAAGACAAGTAGATCCCATTTCTTGTACCTTCTCACCACTCATCCTAATGATCATAATAACATAAAAATCAAATCAAGATGCACAAAAATAAACCAAAAATAATGTGATTAATGGCAGACCAAGATTGCTTGAAAAGGAAAAGGAATAAAAAAGCAACGAGGGGAAGGAAAGCAGGAAGCGAGGCCTTGTGAAATCCATCTAAAACCAGGAAGCATCTACAAACCACACTTCTCATAGAGAAATTTGCAATGGGAAGTGACAAGGAGTGCGTTGTTGGACAAATTAGCCTCTTCATTTTCTCTGGCTCGAAATTAAAATTCTGTTGTTGGACAATTAGCCACACAGAAAATGCAGAGAGGTTCCATTTTAATGCGAACCATGATCAGCCTATTTAATTTCCAGCTTTTGCCCTTAAACCTCAGGTACCTCTCACTACTAGTTATCAGTGCCAGAGAACTCAGGTCGATTTAGGCAATGACCTTCAGTCAGGCTGGTGATCGGATGACTCTGTATCTGACTCTTGTCAACATGATCTAACTCAGATATCAAAGCCTCCTAGTCATGTTTTTAGTGCTTCTGTCATTTTCGATTCTATGTGTGCGTGCATGCTTCCATCGTGGGACTGTATACACTTGATTTACATAGATCAACGATTCAAAAGCAAAATCTAAGCTTTGGATCATCCCTAGCATGTTCTATTTACTATTTTCATATGTTAAAGTTGACTCAAACATGATGAATTATGCTTAGCATGCTCTCTCTCTCTCTCTCTCTCTCTCTCTCTCTCTCTCTCTCTCTCTCTCTATATCTATATATATATGTGTGTATGTGTGTGTGAAAAGTAGTAGCTGCCTACCACTTTTTTAGCCTACCGCCAGTGAATAGGTGTTTCCAGGTTGTTTTTGGCAAATCTGACCCTGCAGATGTGTTCAATATGGTTGAATTACTAGGAAATGACACATGGATGATGTTTTTTTGATAAAAAAAATGAATTTTAAGCATTGAATATTTATGAATATTGTAGGCCATTGATTTTTAAATCTTATAAAAAACTACATGTGTGTTGTAATCAGACGATCCACGAGTCGATTCTTATGAAATCAAGCATGCATATCACATTTGTATGGTCATATTTAAAAAAAAACTTCAAAAACCTGGTAGGCTTAGCGGTAAGCCAGAAAAGTGGTAGTAGGCAGCTACCATCTCTCTCTCTCTCTCTCTCTCTCTATATATATATATATATATATATATATATATATATATATATATATATATATATATATATATATAAGGTAATATTTGCTACCCTCGTAGGTAGGGAACCCCTTAGTGAGAAAAATGTAATATTTTTATTTTTTCTAGTTGCTTTGTGCATCTGACCCTCCAGATGTGATCTACATATTAAGTTTTAGAAACTGACCTTTGGATCATGTTTTTCTGATATATTTGTTAGATTTTATGAGGATTGAAAAATCAACGGCCTATAATGTACCAAATTTTCAAACTTCAGAAAAACATATATACATTGAAAAACTATGCTCCAAGGGTCGATTCCAACTATTTTGACCATGCTAAATGCAGCCATGAGGTCAGATTTGGTCAAAACAACCTCTCCCTTCCAACTAAGGGATTCCTTATACGTGAGGGTAGCAAATGCTATATACATATAAAAAAAAACAGAGAAAAGGAGCATTTCTTACATGATGAAAGGACATGGTGACATACTGTGAGACCTCTGCACAAAAACAAAGTTAGAAAAAAAAATGCAGAAAACAGGATCTTCAGCTGAAATTCCATACTTTGTTATTATAAAAGAGCTAAATAAAAACAGATCCCTGGCAGCTAATACAATCTAGCTCAGGTTCAGAGATCATTCAACACAGCTCAATGGTCTTTCTTAAAGAAATGACATCAGCATATATAAGTTGTTGGGTTAACTATTGGAAAGTCCTATGTTATTAGCCATTTTGAATATTTTCCTCTTTACAACCCAATAAGGTAGGTATCTGCGGTTGACTGTCCTGATATTTTTACCTCCACTGACTATTTTTAGGAGCCAATACCACCCCAACCATCCTTATTCACAATGCAAATTGACATAACAGTCAGGATAAGCTAGACCTGTAGTGCTCCCATAAATCTAGGAATATAGGAATATCTAAATCAATGGAGAACAACAACCCATGATTGAAGGTAGTTACACCACTACTTATTCAGCACTATCTTTATATTTATTTGATGAGAAGTATTCAGCAAGCATAAGTGAGAAACATAGACCTGTAAATCCATAAGCTTATAAAATCATACAAACAAAATGTAGTATTGCTGAGTCCACAAACAAAATAAAAAGGAAGTATGTTCTATATGGCAGTCTAGTGAAGAATATTCTCAAGAAGTAATGACAAGAGGTACTAGGTTGCAATGTCCTTGCATCAACTCTCCCTTACCAAACACGTAACTAAAAATAATCTCTGTTTCTGGTCAATGACTTGAAACATCACTCAATTCATTAAACTAGGTATACCACGATTTTGCAACATAGTTTCCGAATACAGCTACATAATCTTAATTGGGATTGGAAACATGCTTAAGCTCTGGTAGCCAAGCCACCTTGCAGAACTTGAACAAGCTTTCACAAGACAAACCTAAGTAGTGAGCAGCTGAGCTCATTTGCCACCCTTAGCTACCAAGGCCTAAATTGAACCATGGGTCAAGTTTACCCCACAAAAGGTATTTGTGAATAGGATACTGACAACAAGGAATAACTTCCATATGGTCAGTGGTTAATGGAAAACCAATTGCTGATGATCCTAGAAATAAGAGGTGCTTGTTGGCTTGTCAGCCTTCGGCATTTATCAGGGCTTGAGGATTTCATGTTCTCATCAATAATACAGTAATTAATTCCCCTCTAGTCTCCCCCAATAAGGTTAGAATTTTGCACATTTTCCATTTATCCCACCAAAGTAATAGACTGAATCAACAATACTGTCCAAATGGATAGTTGGAAATTGGTTTACTCTGCTCTAATTTAAATAGCAGTTAGAAATGTAAACTGTATTACCTTCAATCTATCAATAGATGAAGTAAGTTGTGTCCCAGCTTCCCTTTGCTCAAGAAAAATTAGAAGCATTTCAAGCACTCCACTAGGATCCATAATGTGAAAGGCTCTTGCACGCATATCTTTCTTCTGTGAATAAAGGCAATTCTCACAGACAATAGAGGGCCTCCGAGAGGGAATTCTCAGACCACTGGATTACAGCACAGACTACAAAAATCAGGTATTCTAGTCTCAATCCTCTTGCATAAATATGCGAGGAACTTGTCATAAATAAACATTGCCAATTATTTATCTAACACAATGTATTGATTATGCATGCTGGGAAGACAATGATAATGTAAAAAGAAAAGGATCTTGGTGGTGTGTGTATGTTGTATATATGCATGCACTTCACGAATACCTTTTTCCAATCTCATTTTTATAGATTTTCTCAAAAAAGACAAACACTTCGAAATAAAATATCACATCTCCTGAGGAAAACCTTTGTCAATATTACT
The DNA here is from genome assembly GCF_984573655.1 of Nuphar pumila. Lineage (NCBI taxonomy): Eukaryota > Viridiplantae > Streptophyta > Magnoliopsida > Nymphaeales > Nymphaeaceae > Nuphar > Nuphar pumila. Next base: position 76,149,077 of record NC_143261.1, read on the forward strand.
GTGATATTTGTGACCGTCACATACACACACATATGCAGATTTACCAATAATTCTATCCTCATTTGCACATAAACCTAGCACATGTTCACCATCACCACTTGACAGTGTTATTCAACAATTAATTACTCATAAGCATATCAACGAATTGTGTAGATTCTTGACTGCTGGATTTAACCAGGAGTTAAAGTTTGTAATTAATCATGCAGTTAGAGAATCTTCCAAGCGCTGAAGCACTATTGAATTTCTTGATTAGAGAGGAAGCCATGTATATCATGCATTTGAACTGATGAAAGTTCTTTCAAGTATGAATTTCTCACCCATACCAAATGACAGCATATTTATGTAGGCTTAGTTTCACAAGGTCATCAGCCACTCACATTGAGTGAACCTCCAGTGCTGTACCATAGAATATGGAAAGAAAACTATCAGTTTGAGAAGTTAATTCTTACTTGGGGGATTCTTCATCAATGTCATCCTCTCCAAGGACACCTGCTCTCAATACAGTTTCTAGCATTCCTGCTGTCTGGTATCTCAAGGCAAATGCTTTCTCCTTTGGGAAAAAACCAATCTGCAAACTAACCATATTTGATACTCAAAAGGCAGTATATGACAAAAAAGAAACAACCATGGATCTATATTATCAACTCTGTTGAATCTAACAACAAGACGACCCATCGAGCAACCAACATCATCATTTTGTTCACTAATTCAAACAGTGAGGGAAGGGTCTGAGAAAGGTGATGGAAATCAAGGAGAAGCTAAAGTTGTACCTGCTGATACTTGTCCACAGTAAACATGTTGGTCTCCTTGATCTTGTACTCTGTCCATTCAGGCTCAGGGTGGTGGCCTGAAATCGAAGTCCTTGATGCAGGCTGTTTTATGTATAGCCTATAAAAAATAAAATAACTCCAAATGAATTTCGGACTACATCACATATGGTACATATAATCCGAATGGTTGTAAACATTCAACCTCAGACTAGCAACTATGACTGGTTTATGCATTAATTAATTAACATCAGGAATCGAATTACTGACAAAAGGAAATGATGGTGAATCCTGTCTTAACTAGAGACTGAGAAATGGATCAAACAAACTTGGTAAAGGGCAATCCTGGGAACATGGTCAATCCTGTCTCCTTTGGATTTGCAATTTTGAGCTTATTATACCCTTTTGTAACTGGTACGATCTGCCTAACCCCGTCTTACCAGTAATAAAAAAAAGGGAAATATGGGAACGGCAGAACTCAGGTGTTTCTATCCAAGACGCGTTTGATTGCATCACATTGTTGATGCCCACTACAAGAAACAAATAATAAATTTGATGGGTATTAAGGATATCACAAATAATAGCATTTCTCCAGCTACTTGAAAGAAATTGGAATTTTATTTCTGGAAAAGGAACTAAGTCCAAGTCTTTTCTAATTCTCCCATCGTTGTCATCCTTTCTTTCTTGTAGAAACCTACCCTTTTACGAGCCAAAATGAAATGAAGAGGTCAGCCTTCCATTAGTGAATGAGTTTGAGGAATTACACTTCCTAGTTCCTACCCACCAATTCCAATCGTGTTGCTCTAAGTACAGAGTTATACTCCCTCGTTTTCAACAGAGAGGGAAAAAAGGAAAGATTAAAGAAAATTACGTTTGAATGAGGCTCATGAGTTCATCTTCACCATACGAGCTCGTAGCCAACCTGGTCGTCACGTTTTGCAGTAAATTCCCGAACCCATCAAATTGCTGCAAGAGAGTTAAAAATCAATCTGATGCTTGCTGATACACCCAGTTACCTACCTAATTAGAGGAAACATTGGCAGATGGGAAGGAAGCAGAAAGTACAGAACCCCGAAGAAAACTCACATAGAAAGAACCGTTCCAATTGCCCAGATTGAGCTCGATGAATCGATGGAGTACGTCCGTGCTCATCGGCCCATCGTTCTCTTTCTCCTGCTCGACCACGCGAGACGACGATCTGGCCGGCATTGTTCGCCTGATGTTGACAAAATTGGTAGTGAGGATCGGGCTTGCCTTCGTGTTCCTCGAACAAAACTTGTTTGGATGTGAGAAATTCAGGCATTTAGTAGTGTGAAAGGCTGCGATTGGGGGAGCAGCAGTAGTCATGGCCCTCTGCGCACCAATTGTAGCAGCCATGAAAGACTAACTTAAGAGTTGCGGGACGGGGGATCTTCGGGCTTCCACACACACGCCCACCTTATCTCTCTCTCTCTCTCTCTCTCTCTCTCTCTCTCTCTCTCTCTATATATATATATATATATATATATATATATATATATATATATATATATATATATATATATACGCCCACCTTATCTCTTTCTCTTAGTCAATAGAATTTGAGAAATAAAAATATGAGCATTTTCAACATTTTTTTTGTTCAAATCCAACAATGCGTACGTGCTTGAAATGGTGAATCTGTTAGGAATCACGATGAAAAATATGATTTTTGAATGTTAGAATATTTATAATGATTATGATCCATTGATTTTAAAGCTTTAAAAAAACTTCATTTATGTATGAAAAATAAGATGATTCAAGAGCAGGTTGTTATTAAACCAAGAACCTACATCACATAGGTACAGTTAGATTCAAGAGAAAAAGAACAGAAAAAAAAAACCCATAAAAATAGTGGTTCTCATATTTTCAGTTCTCACATACATAATCCAATCATCAAACACCTTGCAAAGTACTCAAGCCACACCAAAAGTCAAAAAACACATAAAATCAGTATGCGTATGATAATTTATTTATTTATTTTTCTTAGATAATCCAAGAGTTTCCCCACAACTTGCACAAGAGACCACGAGATTGAAACAATGAACAGTAGGGATGACACTCACCGGACATTATGGTGATCAATGGTCACCGTTATCAAACACTTTTTGGTGGGCCCCGAAACAGGAGACCATGAGTTGAAACAAGGAACGGTGGAGATGTCAGATCACTCTCTCAAAGTGATTTAACAGATCACCTGATCTGCTCTCATGAAAGAATACAACCAGTTTTGACCTTGCAACAAGGCCGTATGAGTGTTTTCAATCTGAACTTGTAAACATATTTTTTGTCATTTGTTTTTGGATTTATAACCTGAAGAAATCCCACCTGGTGCGAAGACCTGGTCGCATTGGCTCAGCCTGCGTAAAACTTTGAGGCTAGGACCCCTGCTCCTCAGGGCCTATGCTATGTGTTGGGTTGCGCACAAGGGCGACGCCCATGAAAATCGAACCTTGATTGCCCATCTAGCTGCCAAAGCCCCACCCCACTATGCCAATCCCCCTTGGGGCTATTTTATGTCATTTGCTTTGAAGAAAACAAGATTGAAATTTCATTCATGTTTTTTCAAAAATCAATAGGTTTCTCTTGGCTATATGTTAACTGTTGGATTCCTCCACCTCAAGGATGGCTTTCTGTTTTCATTTTTACTACTTACCAGTCTCAGTTTTTTGAGAACTTACTTACCAGTCTCGGTAATTAGGGGGATTTGCAATTCGTGATCATTGGGGCCATTATATTGTGTTGGGATGGCCTTTAAAAAATGGAAACACATTCCAAGATGAACTTTCCTGTTGGAATGATATTCTTTTAACAAATCCCTTTTCCTCAAAAATTGAGCTATCTAGTATGGTTAGAGTTCTTCTAGTTAATCAAGCATAAGAGGGTAGAGGAAGATTATCTACTATCTCCCCTGCATTGATGATGGATTTCATCTTCTTTCAAGCTTTTGCACGCAAGTACGGGTGGGCATCGGTTTGGCCCGGGCCTGTTTAGAGCTCGTCCCACCAGGCTTTAAGTGCAGCCCGGCCTGAAGATGACCCAACTCATTTACTAATGCATTGGGGTTTGGCCCGGTTATTAGCGGGCTCGAGTTTGAAGAGCAGCCCATGACCCGGCTCATTGGCCCAATGGGCCAATGTGAAGCGGCCGGATCAGGCCTGGCCCAGACCTAACTAATTAGGTAAATAATAAATAATTAACAAGTTTTCATGAACTCAACTAATTATTTTTTTAGTTTTCATAAAATTAATACAACTAATTAGGTAAATAACAAGTTACTATGCAATTAATTATTTTTTAATTTTTTATATGATTAATAATTAATAAATAGCTCAAGCTCGTTGGGTCGATCCGGTAGCCCACAGGCTGACCCGAACCTGGCCCACGTGTATAATGGGTCGGGTTTCGGTCCGATAGCTAATGGATCCAGTCCTCTTATTGGAAAAATGATTGTATTGTACGGAGAAAATGATGTGTTTACCAAATCCGCCAAATGAACAATATTGCAAGTTCTCAAATTTTTTTGTCGCTTTTACTCCTCGCAGGTGAGAATTTCTATTTTTCTTATGTTATGGCGCTAAAATAGTACACCCACAAAACTCCTCAACAAAATCTCATATGAGGTTGCAAAATTTAAAAAAACAAAAAACAAAAAACAAAAAGCTTATGAAATTTGTCACGAGTTTTACTTAAAAACTTGCAAAAATCTTAAAATTTGCTAAAGTCCGATAATTGCAAAATTGTTCACGAGTATCACATAAAGTATTGTGAAAGACTGATACTGCAAAATTTTCTATTCAAATCGCACCCATATTACAAAATTATTTTTTCTTGCAAAATTTTGTCCCATATAAATGATGCTTTGTTTCACAACCATTTTTTTAATCTAGATACCTTATCTTCGCAACACCTAGCATTCTTGTGGTCCCCAACCAGTGGTGTCCAATCCTTTTGGCGATCTTCTGATGATATTTAAGTGAATATTCTGGTGGGTGACAACTCTACAAAAATCTCTCATCGATTTGCCTGTTACTTTTCTTGATTTTTTTATCTTGATTCCCTATTTTTGCAACACCTAGCATTCTTGTGGTCCCCAACCGGTGGTGTCCAATCCTTCTGACGATCTTCTGACTACATTCAGGCGAATATTCTGGTGGGTGACAACTTTGCAAAAATCTCTCACCGATTTGCCTACTACTTTCCTTAATTTTTAGGTTTTTGGGGCTTTTGTTCCATATAAATGCATATATAATTACTTAGATTTGTTTATTTTTTGTCAATATTCGGTGGTTTTGTCAATATTTATCTTTGTTTGATTGAAGCTGAGGTTGACTGTACACAAGCATTGAATAGGAGTTGGTTGTGTGGGGTATTGTGGTTTATTGTGGGTTGTTAGTTTTCAAAGTTGTTAACTAAGTGATATGTTGTGTGGTTGGTGTATGCAGTTATGATGGCTACTGAAATGATATTTGTAAATTACTATAGCACTCAACAATCCCTTTGGAGATCTATAATGGTCTTTAAAAACAACAACTATAAGGAATTTGTAGCATTAATGTCTCATAAAATCGAATATATGAAAGAGTTAATGGTTCTCCAGTATAAGTGCACTCTAAAATTAGATGGTGAAGATATACAGATACATCTATTGTACGATGATGATGTCCAGTCAATGTTATATAAGGGTAACATTTACTTAGTTGCTAGTAAAGCTACACAAATTAACAATGTTTGCGAAGTTAAATAACTTGGAGAATGCATAGTTAAATATCAGGTGAGAGTTTGAAGTGATGTATAAGAATAGAATGATGAAAATCTTATGGATAATGTGCATCTATCTCAACCACCAGCTATTGAGCTCACTCCTCTAATGAACATCCCATCATTCCCAATAGTTAATGATTAGAGAATCACCGCAAACAATGTGGAAGCACTTGGACAAACCAGTACCAACGATCTTCATCATAGGATATTGTATGACACCCAACCTTCTAATGTAGATGACAAATCTAGGTAAAGGTTGAAGCTCTTTGTAATTTATGCTTGAACTAGAGGTATTATTTTTTTAGTTAATCTTGAAAGTTGGGATTATAGGTGCCATAGATACGACGAGTTTTGATTTACTTTGTGCAATCGATTTGCGCTAGCAACGATTACGGACAGAGTGCAAAATCAGATGATAATGATGATTCTGAGTATATCATGCCGACTGAGTCGAACTTAGAAAATGATAATGGAGGACCAAATTAGTGGTGATTTGGAACAAGTACTAGTGGGTGAGAACGATGCGCTAATGACATTTGAAAAGTCAAACCCTTGGTTCTCAGTGAACGAATTCTCATTCAATGAAGAGCAATTGAAAATAATTGATGCAGAGGCTTCTCAGTTGTATGATGAGTTACTCAACGAAAAGCTTAATGAATACAAACAATTTCAGTATCTATCAACAGAGTCAGACGATCACGAAATTGCTTTATAAAGGTTTACTGATCTTAAGCAATGTCACAGGTTTTTGAGAGATCATGTGGTTAAGAATAACCTTAAAACAAAATTTATGAAGAGCTACAGTAACAGATGCACAAACTATAGTAGATTGCCCCTGGAAGATCTACTACACAAAGATGCGCAGAACAACGTTCTTTAAAGTGAAGAAGTATCAAAGCATGCATACATATGGTGGATCAGTGGAAACCTTTTTGTAGAAAAAGTATCTTCGAAATAGATTTCATGTGTTATTCACGGACGCTTATACGATAACCTAAAGATGACTCAAAGAAAAATCATGAATGACCTCAGTCATGATGTAGGTGTAGAGGTTTCTTATAAACCAGCATGACATAGATGTGAATTGACTAGGATGATGCTATATAGTTCATTTAAGGAGTCCTTCAAGATGCTTCCTACTTATTGTCATCATTTGATGACGGCTAACCCTAAATCGATGGCGTTTATTAACACTGATACAAACAATAGATTTATGTACATGTTTCTATCCTTCTGGACATGCATTGAAGAGTTTGTCAAAGGATGTCATCTACTTCTTATGGTAGATAATACCTTTCTAAAAAAAAATACATGGGTATTTTGCCGTGCACAATATTGATGCTTTTGGTGATATGTTTCTTGTAGCATTTGGAGTGGTGGATAAGGAGTCAAAGAAGTCATGAAAATGGTTTTTGAGGTATTTGAAGAGCCAAATATATATCTACGAAAATGATAAGTTCAAAGTTAAATAACAGTTGACAGTTATCTCAAATAGGCACAAAGGGCTTCTGTATGTTGTCCCTCGTACATGGCATAATTGTTACTATAGATATTGCATAAAGCACCTGATTGATAACTTTTCAAAGAAATTTGATGCACCACTTAGTGTATACTGTTGGTGAGCCGCCAAAGCACCCAGGAGATAACAATGTCATTTTTATATTTCAAAGATCCGTGAGAAAAGTGAAAAAGTATACAAATATATTGTTGATAAGATAAAACTGATACATTGGGCTAACTATTATTTTTCTGCAAGAAAGTACAGGTGCTTAACCTCTAATATAGTGGAGTGCTTTAATTCATGGATTCTCTCCATACATGACAAGGCCTTAATTTCACTTATTGAGAAGCTTTATCTAATACTGATGAAACTTTACGATAAAAGAAGGACTAATAGGGAGAAAATGAATGGCATTATGGTATCTAAGGTAATTACAAAGATTAAAGAACGTCATATAGAAGCACAAAAATTACATGTGCAAGTAGTGCATTGCCTCCACCATCGTTATGAAGCCCATGACCGAAAGCACGACTACTATGTTGATCTTAGGAGTATGAAATGCTCTTATAAAGAGTGCCAGGTTAGCGAGATTACTTGAGAGCATGCCATCACATGCATTTTATATGAAGGCAATCTTTCAAATGATTACTGCGATAAGTTCTATACAGTTGAATCGTATCGAGCTACATATGGTACTTATCCATTTCATTTGATGGCCTATAATGTCTTACACATCGCTTCTCTAACCCTTATTTTTGTCTTACCACCAATGCCAATTAAGAAAGTAGGGGACCAAAAGTGAAGAGACTGAGAAAATAACACAAGAAGGTGGTGTCATACAAATGCAGTGTATGTCACGATCTTGGCCACAATAAGTGAAAACATGATTAAGAAGTAATGTATGAGTATTAGATGCATTTACAAAGTAGTCTATGACATGCTTATTTGTAGATTACATAATATATTTTCAATATTGTGCTTTTTGGTTCAAGTACTCATTCGGTTTAATGTTGTGTTATAGGTTAGTTTGCAACAATGAAAAGTTTAAGCTGGAGGATGCACTTGTGCTTGTGGATGAAAGTTGATGAAGGCGACCATTGCGCTTGCGGCAATGAAAGTTAAAGTTGTATGATTTTTGTTTTTTGAGGAGAATGAATTCTGTATATATATAATAGGAAATGAAGTTTGATTCTTCTTTTTTGAGTAGAATGAATCATTGATATAAAAAGAGAATGAATTATGTATGTAACAGAGAATGAAAATCTTTAATCTTGTTTTTTGTTTGATATATATTGTTTATGTAACATGTGATTTATTTGTTTATTAGAATCAATTTGTACAATGTGCATATAATAGAAAATGAACATATTATGTAACTGGTGATTTTCACATTAAGAAGGAATTTCACAAGATATATAAGAATTTCAGTTTATTTTTTTTAAATCATAAAGGAATTTTGCAAGGTATATGTTAATTTTAATTTATTTTTTTAAAATTAGAAAGGAAATTGGCTATGATATTGCAAAATTTCTTAATCGCAACACGCCGGTATTGCAAAAATTCTTTTTCTTACAAAATCCAAAAATTTATTTTGTAAGAGATCTGTTGAAAAAATCGTTGGAAGGGGCCAAAATTCAAGGTTTGCGAAAATAGGGCATCTAGATGCAAAAAAGGGTTGAGAAATGAAGCACACACTTTAACAAAAAGAAGTCATTCGTACATTACATTCATTATATTTTTCACAAAATGAATATGTTCATACATTGCATATATTTCACTTTTACAAAATGGAGTTGCTTATATATTACATTCATTTTATTCTTTCACAAAATGAAGTCGCTCATACATTGCATTCACTTCATTTTTTCACAAGAACATTGGTTCTCACTACGTCTTTGATTGAGAGAGAACAAAGTATCTCACCCATACCACGTGATTGAATTTGCCTATGAGATACATCAACTTTGTGCTGATAGTGAGAAAACACATCTATCCAACTATCACAATTTGTTAGAGCAGATGACCTTAAGAATGCTAGATATCCCACTCATACCACGTGATCGAACACTAACTGCAGATTTTATTTCCTATGCCATCCATACTATAAAATGCCCATACCATAAGCACCATCGATCTTCTCATTGTCAATGATTTTGCATCGATCTTCTCGTTGTTAATGATTTTTCATTGATCTTCTCATCGTGGATGATTTTCTGTCGTTGAAGCACCACCGATCTTCTCACTGTCACCTATTGGTCGCAAGAAAATGACCATAATTTCTTACTAGTTGAATACCACAAAAAACCTAGTTTCTGTGAAACCTAGCTTTGCTTTTATACTATTCGTATAGAATTCAGAAAGAAAAGAGAATTTCACAATACTAATATGATAATTGTTCTAAAATTCCCAAGATACGAACTTCTGCAACAAATTATCAAACTTTTGGGTCATCTCTATGCAATTTTGGTCAACTAATTCAGACATAAATGTTTAAATAGATTCACTTGAATCTATCTGGATTCGGTCAAATCAGATTGGATCCAGGAAATAGTGATAAAGTACAATTGGCTCAAAGATATAGTTGAACTGGATTGGATCTAGTCAAATAGATTGACCAAGTGGATTTGTTTAAAATTAGTTGAACCAATGATACCAGGACAAAAATTGGACCAATTATCAATGCGGAATCCATGAACATGTACGATGAACTATTGCTTGCATGATATCAAGGTAAGTACTCAACTATTTGATGTTTTGGATTTATGTTGATTGTCAAAGAATGAGTCAAACTTATGAGTTTGTGGGCATTTTTGGGTTGGGTCTAGTAACTCAACATTGGATCTAAATATTGAGATTTAACTTTAGAATTGTTGACACAAAATTCAATGTATACTTTGGATCCAATTATGGTTTGATTGAATCACTACTTGTTATGAGTGAGTTTGGATCCAAACTAACATTACGAGGATTCAAGATTATTTAATTTGTAGGACTATAGACATCTTGATGTATGTGTACTATAGATAGTCACCATTGGATGTCTTTATGGTATGGAGCTAGTATTGGTCCAATTTTTTTTATGATGGATCCAGATAATATAATGCTAGATATGTTTGGATCTAATTATGTATATTGTATGGATTCATTCATCTTTGGATCTGAAGACAAAAATTTAGACTTAGTCAAAGACTAGTAACTGATAATTAAACATGATAAATAATCAATTCGAACCCATAATAATGCATAGATCCAAATAAGTAATAGACCCATGCTATAAATAAGCATAAGCTTTGTGCTTGGAATTGTGCTTATTTTGAATATCTTGATTTTGTTATTTTAATCAATAACAACACAATAAGATCCTAGAATATCTTGTTGGACATGCTTCGTGAATGGTCCATGTTATGGATTCATTGTCCACTCTTAGCCGATGGGTCTAAATAGTGGAATATAATAGATTCATGGTTCTAATAGATTTGGACTATAATTAAATCCTATATGACCCATGATTTTGTTTGAGGTATCTAAACATGCATGAAGACTTATTTTTTCTTATGGGATGTGTTTGACCTTCACAATAACATCACAAGTCAGTTTTGGTGATTGCCTATAAGAATTCAATGGATTTGGATATATGTTTTTCTTTTAGATCTGTTAATGAATCTATACTTATATTTTGACGTGCTTGTTGTTTGGTTACTCATTATCATATTGATAATATTCAAAGCCTTGAAAAATCAATGGGCTTATAATGCTTGACATATCTAAATGACAATGAGAAAGAAAAAAGGCAACTCTCCTTTGATATAGATCTGGTGCATTTAAGGACTTAAATTTTAGTCCTAATGCATATTGCTTCTAATGTCTTAAAATGAACATATATCACTTAATGCAATGCATTAAAAAAGTGAGAGTTGAATTAGCTTTATTATAATTTTGCACATGCATATGGATACTTATTTGCATATGATAATAAATAATAATCATAAATCATGCTCTATGGTTTGCTTGTATAAATACATGAATGAATGTTTTTCATACTTTAGAAGCTTTATTCATGGTATGCGACATATTTGTATTTATATTTTTTGTAATCCTATTTTAGATATGAATATATCGATTCAAGTTAATCAGGTGGTAGTTAACCTGATGAAATTAAAGCATGATGCATGTAATGTTAAGTATAATGCACATGGATATTGAGAGTATAATATTTGGTAATGTTGTTAGTATCAATATCGACCCTGAATTGTTTGGCCACTGATTCAGCTGTATCTGTCAATACCAATACTCAAGTGAATCATTTTGTATTGGCCAAAATTTGATAAAAAATATTACATGTCAATCATTACGTGATGCATATTAAAATTATTAAAATAATATTAAAAAATTAATATCTAATATTTTTATATTTATTAAAAATTAGTTGATTCAGGGGTGCAACATATCGATTTGTTGTCGATACGATGCGTACAAGCCGATATGCACCAATACTAATAACATTGGTCTATAGTAAAAAATTGAGAAGTAAGAGCATTTGCAAGTTTGGCAAATCAGAATTTAATTATGGATCTATAAGTTGATAAAAATTCATAGTACCACATTAGTGTACAAATGAACTATGTGCAAGAGAATTGACATATGGTGTCTTATGATCACGGAAGAATCACAAGAGACCTCATGACTAACTAAGAAAGTGAGACTCATATGTTATGATGCCTTGTAAGTAAAGCAACCTAAACGATACATATACAAAATAATTCATGATGGTGATATGTATTTGCTCTAGAGTTATAGACTGCATAGTTGTTGATGCAGTAAATATGAATGAAAGTTTGTACATGAAAACACACATTAAGGGTTATGATTGAATTTTTGACATAATGAACAATTCATATAGCTATGCAAGATAGTTTTGTGACATTAAATCATGAGTAAACATGCACACAAAATGCCTCATGATGTCATGAATAATCCATAGCATATGTGAATAAGTCTCATACTCATATCATATATGCATGATAACTTAATAAAATTCGTAATCTTGATGAATATATTCTCAAGATATTATGATCATTTTGTTTCATGCATGAAATGATGGGTCCTGGCATGATAGAAAAGTCCACATGATTATGTGATAAATAATTCATATCATTTGTAAAAAATCTTATAATTAAAAATATGATATTTCTTAGAAATGTGCAAGTTTATTTGGTTGATGTTTAGCCATGTATGCTAAAAAAGAATAAACTCTTAGTTGAATAATTTACCTTCGTCGAACATGATGGTTGATCTATTGACTAAGGTAGTTTCTGACGATGTCTTTGCAAGACATGTGAGTCAATCGAGACTTAAGTATGTATAAATGACCATGAGTGAATAATCCACTTGATGTGTGAAAAATCCTCGTAATGCTAATGTTCACCCCTATGGCCAAATGAGAGATGTTGGATATTTGTACCAAATCCAGATATGACCATAGGGTTTTACAAGAGAAACCCCAAGAGCTATTGAATGGTGAGCCCCATTAAAAATTATAATGATGCTTATTAAGTGAGATTATTGTAAATATTAATCTTAAACTAAAAAGTTAAATCCAATCCTTCATGGTTGCCTATATAAGATCATGGCCATGATAGAGAAGATTCATAACTATAGAACTATAGTTTAGTTCTAATGAACTCAAACAGGCTAAGGATGTGGGCACATACCCTATTATCCTATGACCCTCCACTATATCCAGGTCAGAGACCTAATAAATCCCTACAAACAAAACAAAATCCAACTAACAATTGACCATCCACCCAGATTCTCTTCATTTTTTCTCCAAAAAGGATGAGGACCACGACCTAAAACCCATCAAAAACTTTTTTGTTTTTGTTTTTCATAAATGGTAAAAATACTAAATATTAGGGATGCCAAAATGCAAAATGAGGCACCCATATGCAAAAATCGGAGCAACACCACCAATTTTGGTTAAAAAGAAGAAGAAATGAACAGTTTGTTAAGGAGATTAGGATGGAATATCAGAATGGGGAAAGAAAATGGATATTGTAAAGTTAAGAAACTATAAATTGGAGAGAAGGAAGTCGAACAGAATACAACAAATGGTGAAAAACAGAAGAGAAGGGTAAAGTGTAATCTTATTTAAAAAAAAAGGATAAAACAGTGTTTCGCTTTGAACGGCCTCTGGTTTACCACAGTTATGTAGGCAGAGGTTGGGTGAATTGTTTGTGTTACTGTGGGTTAAAAGTCGGGCGGTGATAGGTAAAAAATCCGCAAGACTAGTTACCATTTGTAGAGACGACCCACCTAGTTTGCTTGCACCCTCGAGAGATCGAGATCGAGATCGAGAGAGAGAGAGAGAGAGAGAGAGAGAGAGAGAGAGAGAGAGAAGAAGAAGAAGAAGAAGAAGAAGAAGAAGAAGAAGAAGAAGAAGAAGAAGAATGGAGGAGGAAAAGATGGACATAGTGATCCTCGGAGCCTCAGGCTTCACGGGGAAGTACGTCATCCGGGAGGCCCTTCGTTTTCTCAACTCCCCACCTCATTCCCTCACCAGAATCGGCCTTGCCGGCCGGAATCCGGACAAGGTAGAGGCCTCCCTCAGGTGGGCATCCTCCCCCTCGCCCCACCCTCCCTTACCCATCTTCAAAGCCGACGTCTCCGACCCCTCCTCCCTCTCCTCCCTCTGCCGGAGAACCAAGCTCCTCCTCAACTGCGTCGGCCCCTATCGCCTCTACGGTGAGCCAGTCGTCGCTGCATGCGTCGAGGCCGGGACCGACTACCTCGACATCACCGGCGAGCCGGAGTTCATGGAGCGGATGGAGGCGAAGTACCGGGAGAGGGCCTCTGAGACCGGCGCCCTCGTCATCTCCGCTTGCGGGTTCGATTCGATCCCTGCGGAGATGGGCGTCCTCTTCAATTCCCGGCAATGGGTGCCTCCGGCTGTGCCGCACAGCGTCGAAGCCTACGTCGTTCTGGAGTCAGAGAAGAGAATGGTGGGGAATGTCGGCACCCTCGAATCGGCGGTCTTGGGTGTGGCCAACGTCGAAGAGTTACAGAAGCTGAGGAGGTCAAGGCCGAAACCGCCCAGGCTTCAGGTAATCAAATTCCAGTCTCCACTCCAGAGTGTTATTCTCTCTGTTCCTTATACAATACATGAGCATGATACCAATATATATATATATATATATATATATATATATATATATATATATATATATATATATATATATATATATATATATATATATATATATATATATATATATATATATAGAGAGAGAGAGAGAGAGAGAGAGAGAGAGAGAGAGAGAGAGAGAGAGAGAGAGAGAGAGAGAGAGAGAGAGACTATGTCCCAAATCATAGTATTTATGCTCCTATATGGTAGCTATCCAAGCTCTACCATGAAATTTTAGGAAGAACTCTGATACTTCTTCGTACTTTTTTAGAGAATATCTAATCAAATGCAGTTTACCTTCTGTTTTCCCTTTCTGTTGGTTGGAAGCTGTGTTATGGAATATGGACTGATTTTCTTGAATTCAGCCTTTTCTAGTGAAACTTTTAGATGCTGTCACTCAGTTTAGCTTGGTCTTATTCTGCTGAAGGACACGATCTCATAATTCTGTTGAAGTATTTAGAAATCTGAGTGGATTCTTTCAGGGTACGTTTGGTTTGATCATATGAGATTCACTTCCTAATAAACTTTAGAAAGTGATGTTGGCGTATTTGCAAATACTGAGCGGAAATGTAAATGCATACATGTAGACGCCATAAAGTGATGTGCGGGTGCTTAGCGTTCTCCTCAGCCTATAGACGCCCACGATGAGCCCAGGCCTTAGGTCGATGGTGAGCAGAACCCTGAATCCAATAAGGAATTTCCTGAATGTGGGCAATGAGGCCGTTTGGCTGATGTCTCTCATCATACGTATAGCCCAAACCCCTTTATATAATGGGAGATAGGAGGTGGTTACGTGAATGTGGAGAGGCCACATTCACGTAACTCCCACCCGCTAACTATCCACTAACTTCTCTCTGAAGATCCCACTAACTGTGTCAAACCGGGTCACCTTATGGGTTGGACCCAGACCCAAAATGTCCAACAAGTGAATCTCATTTGATCAGTACCCCAAAAAGCAACAAAAACTAAAACTTTTTGGCACAGAACTCCAAAAAGTCTCATGAGATTTGAAATCTCGTAAGATTTTGAAAGTGAATCTCTTTTGAGCAGTATTTTCACTTTTCAAAAATACAATGCAATGCACCCTTAGGGTACGTTCGGCCCCTGAACTTGCACTCTGATTTGGAATCAGAGTGAAATCCCAGGGAAACCTATGAGATTTGAAATCTCATGTGTTGCCGTGATTTCGAATCAGAATGATTCGAAAATCACGACTGCCTGAAATCTCTTGTTTGGTTGAACATGAGATTTCAGGCTTCTTTTACAATTACTCTCAGGGGCCTGAGAGAGTGATTCTAAAAGATGCAACCGAACATGCCCTTAGTGTTTTCTTCTTTTTTCCTTTCAAACAACTAGTGTGTTTTAGTTAGAGTTGGTAGTTTCTAGGATGGTGGTAGTCAAGAGGTGACTAGGCCAAACCATTTCTTGATTTAGCTGACTCAAGGTGCTATGGGAGTAACGGGACAATGTCATTGTTTGTGTTGGGAGCTGCAGAATTTCAACCCACTACAGTTATGAAAATATAGGGGCCTAGTAGTTTTCAATTTGCACAGTGAAACCAGCCCCAAGGGGGTTGGCGTAGTGGGGTGGGGCCTTGGCTTCTAGACAGGCGGTCAAGGTTCGATTCCCATTGGTGTCACTCCTTTGCGCAAGCTGACACCCAGCATAGGCCCCGGGGTGGGGGTCTTAGCCTCGGAGTTTTATGCCGGCAGCATGACAACCGTAGGTGTGGCAGGCTGAGCCAGCACGACCAGGTCTTTGTGCCAAGTGTGGTTTCTTCTGTTTATAAATCAAAAAAAGAAAAATGCAATAATGAAACCAGTTCATTTTTAGGAATTTAGAAGTCAGACATCCAATATGTAAAAATTCTCACAACAATCTGTAAGGTATTTGGAACTAGGAGAACAAAGAGCAAAGAGAAAAAGCATTAGCTGGTTGGCTTGGAGTTGATGCTTTAGTCTGTATATGGGCATACAGATTATGGCCACATACATGAAAGAATCTCATCGTCCCTGGTATTTTTGTTTCACTATGGATTAAGGTACATGAAGATATTTTGACATTTTTAGTCCTTTGTTGGATTTGTTATTGACAACTGAAGAGAGTTGGTCATAAAGTTGGTTATGCTTTGATCGAGTAGTGCTTGCAGTAAGTATCTGAAAAAGTATTCATATTGCACCACATATTTTACAAGTTTACCTGGGAAATGTTAGGCATGACTTACGAGGCTTGTAAGGCGAAAGTAATTTTTCTTAATCTAAATGCAGAAATTTCCTTTTTTCTTTCTCCTTTGTAGGAGACTTTTAGGCTCGTGAGCATAGTTTGCTAAAATATATGCTTGATTGCAGATTCCAGGTCCACCTCCTAGCAAAGGAGGATCACTGGAGCATCAAAATTCGCTTGGACTTTGGGCAGTGAAATTACCTTCAGCTGATGCTGTTGTTGTCCGAAGGACACTCACAACTTTGACAAATAACCCACACGGTCTCCCCGGAGCTAATGAAAGCGAAGAGCATATCAAGAAGAGAACAAGTTTCTGGTCCACGGTTAGACCAGTCTATTTTGGTGTCAAGATGGGATTCAAGTCTTTCTGGGCTGTTGCACGTACAATTTTAGTTGGGATGATCATTGGTCTCTTTGCGCAGTTTCAGTTTTGCCGCAATCTTGTGGTGAACTATCCTGAGATTTTCACCTTTGGTTTGTTCAGACGAACAGGACCTACAGAGGAAGAGGTGAGAAGTGCTTCCTTCAAGATGTGGTTTGTGGGACGTGGTTACAGTGATGAAAGCAAGATCTGTGGAAAACCAGACAAGCAAATTATAACCAGAGTTTCAGGACCTGAAATTGGGTATGTGACTACTCCCATAGCTCTGGTGCAATGTGCTCTTATTCTACTAGAACAGCGTGATAACCTACCCAAGGGTGGTGTTTTTACTGCTGGGATCGTTTTGGGGCCAACCAATCTACAAGAGCGCCTCCAAGAAAATGGAATTTCCTTTGAGGTGATCTCAAGAGATGCTCTGTGATCTTGATGCTGCATCTCCAAGGTCTTGATAGTATGTTGCTTAGTATAGCTGAAAAAGGTTGCATTCAGTGAGTTAATTGTGAACATAAATATGGGCCTTTTGTCGCTCAAAACTGCACATTCCATAACTGTTTTTTTATTATAATGTTCACTTCTTATCGTTTAACTTTCCAGCTTAATGCTTTGGTTGCTCCTTTTCACTAATCAGTTGTTCAGTCTTTAACAATTTCTGTTATGATCTTCTAATGTGTCATTGCAACCACCATCATTGACACATTGGGAACTCAGCAACCTTTGCACTATGCAGCTTCAGCATAGTCTTCTCCACGACCAACTTGACCTGCTTTGCTGTGTAATCACATCTGCTGACATTCTTCCCACCAAAACACCATATCCTCTGCACATGCACTGGTAGAGTGGATGTCTATTACATTTACAAGGTTGGAGAACACCAAAACACGGCCTTCTCTTGCACATTTCCCTTTTCCTCTTTAAATGACCAACCAACAATTATTTATATTGCTTCCCAACTTAGTGACTTCAGCATTCTAATCACTTGTCTATCATTCAATCTTCTAAATTCTTTATTTTTCCTACCAAAATTTCTGTTTCATTCTTCTAACCCACCATTACCATCGCCGTCACCATCACCACATTTATGGATTGTGGAAAGTAGAGTATTGTTTTGGCATAAGCCACCTCTTCTCCATCAGCCTTGTTGCTACCCTTGCCAACCATGGCTTCAGTATCATCTTCTTCACAAACAACTCAACCATCCCAACTGTACACTGCATTATCTCAGCACTCCTCTCATCCTTCCCAAATATTCCTCTACAGTATCATCCTCTTCCCTGCATTCTGAACCTTCCTGATCACTGATCCCTTTCTTCTCCAATATGAGCCCATGGATGTGCTGCTCCTCAAACTTGCTCTGCTTAGCAAAGTCTGTAACCAGCACCCCCATGCATCTCAGCTTTCATGTGTGACCTAACTACATCCTCTACCACATTTCTCGCATTTGGCATCTACTTCTCATTCACAGCTCCCTCTGAAGCTAACCGGAGGTTGGTTGCCACCAGCCATGTCATCACCATCCAGTTCGCCCAAGAATACCCAGGTCCTCACATAGCAACTGGAGTTCTTTGTAATGCATTTTGCAAGGTGGAATAGTGAATGCAAGCGCTGAACAATGGCAAAATGGTAACAGAGGATGCCACAAGTGTATTCCCCATATGCCTGTTGGTAGGTGGCAATGGTGTCTGTCCAAGTGGTTGGATGAGCAGGACAAAGCACTCTGTGGAGCATCGCTTGCTGCGGGGTCGAAGCTTAATGTGCTTGCTGGTGGGTAGGGAGGACCTCAAGGTTTTTACCAACCGAAGACCTGCCAATGTACAGTCAGTCATGTGGGGTTTTCCTTTGGCCTAGCCAAAAAGAAAAAAGAAATAATGGTCGCAATGCCTTCGCTCTCAGCCGATCAGATTATACGGAGTTGACTGCTGATATTGAGATGGAAGGTAAGTGGATTCAAGTTCTTGTGGATGTTCAAAGACTAAGATTGTGGACGAGGAAAACCAAGCTGGGTGTTGAAAAATGTATTGTTGCCTAATGGGTTTATAGACAAGCGTGAAGGGAAAGGGATTGATTGTAATTGGGTTGATCACGACGGAGTCTTAGGCCATTTTGTGGTTGGTGGGTTCTTTGGAGGACGTTTGAATACCTTGTTCTCAAAACCGTGTATTGATTTTTGGCCCATCCTTACATCCAAGGTATTCAATCACCGGATTTGAATTCCACTCAAAATGGGGATCTCAAATTCAGGTTTTAATGGGGATACACAGATCTCCAGCCCCTAGGGGGTTGGCGTCAGGCCGGAGATACATGTATATGTAATCCTTGAATCTCAAGTTCAAGTCAAGATCTGAACAATCAAACACCTTTGCCTGTTTGGAATCTGTAGCTGGGATGGGCGTTTATGCATTCGAAGAAGTGGCAGGATTAGGAGGTGGTAGCTGCCAAATCCATGATTTAGTGTAAGTACAAAGGAGAAAATGACTCACTTCCCATCCCAATTGCATAAACGCCCATCCCAGTGCCGAGATTCGAAACAGGACCAATAATGTAGTTTGACCAAGATTTTACCTCGGGACCCCCAAATGCATAAACGTCCATCGCAGCGCCGAGATTCCAAAGGGTTTGGGGTAGTGGGAAGGGAATAGCTTTTGCTCCGACACCCCCAATCGGAAAAAGAGGGGATTTGGGTCATTTGCAAGCCCTGAAAAGTAGCAGCCATGTGAGCTACGGGCCATAGTGTCAAATATCGCGAGATTTATGAAAATCTCGCAATAATATCGTGAGAAATTGCCTGATAGTTTAAAACGGCAATTTCTTGCGAGATTTTCAAAATATCACGATTTATGAAAAAAACATAAATACCATGATTTAAACGCGATATTTACGTTTTAAACGGCTATTTATTGCAAAAAATCATGTATTTTTATTTTTAAATATTTTTTATTAATATTTTCTTATAAAAAATAAATTTTATATTTTTTAGTTTATTTTTTTATTGCCAAGATTTTGCCGAAAAAATGTGAGATTTATGATTTTTTTTCAATTTGTTGCTAGTTTTTGAAAAACGAGAAATTGCCGATAAAAACGTTTGTCACTATGCTACGGGCTACCACAAAGGTTGCCTATACATACATTTAGGCTTTACTGGGGAAGGCCAAACGTGAAAAAGATCAAGTGCAATATTGCATAAATATTTGTTCATTAATCATCTGATCACCCTTCATCTTGGGGACAGGGCCTGAGGGAAGGGGATTGGATGCTTAATGCACAATTTTTGTGCCATCATATTTTTCCCGATCCTCTCAGGCCAAACGAGGTCTTTTATATGTGAAAAGATCAGGTGCAATCACGTCTCAAAAATGTGGCACATAAGGGATCACTTAAGAGACACTAAGCCCTTTGTTGTGAAATTGAGCTGCTAAGCACAGTCACAAATGAAGTTCTAGAGATTTTTTTTTGGCGTGTGAAAATCTCAAAATATTTACCAACGGGGGTCTCTGTGTGGTTGGTAGGAGCTGTCAGTGCACGTCTCCCTGTGGTGGGACGTTGCAGGTTCAAAACCACATGGTGCCTTTAAAACAATCTCAAAATATTTTCAAAATATTATTATATTAGATATATATTGTTATTAAGATTAAGTGAAATAATTCAAACATAGAGTAAAAAGCCAAAAAAAACTGTACTCTTTTTGTGAAACAAGGGCATAATAAAAACAGTGCCAAAGTTCGGCCTTATGCAGTTTGTATAAGTGCTTTTTCAAAAAGAAGAGGCCAAGACTCTATATCAAGAGAGGCAGAGAGTAGAGCTCCTCCCATTCTCTATATAAAGAGAGTCTGGATCGGGTGCAATCACATGGCACAAGTTTTGTGCATTAAGTACCTTTCGCCCTCCATTAAGTCTTGGGCCCCACACTTGAACGGACCTGTGCCAAGATGGAGGGTGATCAGGCGCTTAATGCACAACAAAAAGTACAAGGGATACGATCAGATCTAGATCTGACAGAAATTTGTGGTTCAAATGTGAATCTGAATCAGAAAAAAAGAAAGTCCTATTAGATAATTCAGATTATTATATGGCTGCACATTTGGATCTTATATTTTAAGATCCATATTCAAGAATAAGGTGCTGGATTCATATCAGAGGTATGACCAATCCTATCCATTTGCACCCCTAATTGTGATATAAATTGTTAAAGGTCGGATCAGGTGAAGTGCCAAAATACAAACGTTTTGTGTTTTATGGTCATGTTTGACTTCCTGTCCAGGTTAGGACAGAACAACTTGCCCAAGACCAACATGAAAGTGGTCCTGTTCAGGACACATTGTTCACTTTGTCCTGGACAGTTTTTTTTAAGTGTACTGTATTCATCCCATTGTTTTAAGAGGTCGCACTACAAGAAAATTAACCTTTATTGGCGTTAAAATAGCTCCAGTAAAGGTCTCAACCCCGCTAGTAAAAGACCTTTACTGGCGCTATTTTAGCGCCAATATATGGTGGTGTTGGTGTGTTTTTTAGCATCAGAAAAGGTCTATTTTTTTACTTTTTTAGTATAAAAAAATATTTTTTTTGCTAATTAATAACCTATCAATATGCAACAGTAGAATCTTGCACATAAAAAATATGTTCCATTTGAGATGCAAACACATAGGGTGTGTCCTTCATGTAACAAAAATTTATATTGACAAGTGTGAAACTCAATTCATCTTTCTTTATCTCATTTGCATAAGGACACTGAAGACATCGTACCATTCACACTTGAATAGAATAAATCATATATTTTTAGGATATTAAACTTCAATGATATCAGTAATGTATTTATAATATATGACCACTAACCGTCAGGTAATAAGTTGAAGTTGACACAACTATTTTGTGACTTCTTTATTTTTGTTATGTAATCTCGTATGAAACCAAAAATTATTTATGACAAAACCATGTATGTCCTTGCAACTCGGGTTTCTATCTCTTGTAATTGGACATCAAAGAGTATTGTCTAATTGGATATCACGTAAAAATATTAAAGTACTATATATATATATAATTAATTAATTGAAAACCCTTGACAATTTTGTTATATATAAAATTAATTACAAACATATGGATTAAAATGCAAAGCCCATAAATTATAAGTCGTATATGAGATGAAAAACCCTTAAAATCTAACTCATACTAAAAAAAAATCAAATTTAGCATGCATTCACTCAATAAATTACATAAAATTATGTAAAACCCCTAAATTATAAATCATATATAAAAAAAAAATCAGATTTAGCATGAATTCATTGAATAGATTACAAAATTAAGAATTCAAATGCAAAACCCCTAAATTCTAAATCATATGTATGAAAAAAAAACTAATTTAGCATGCATTCATTAAATAAATTATATAATTAAAAATTAAAATATAAAACCCTTAAAATCTAAATCATATATAAGAAAAAAATAGATTTAGTATGCATTCATAGAATAAATAACAAAATTAGTAATTAAAAGGCAAAACCCTTAAAATATAATAATAAATGAGAAAAAAATAAAATTTAGCATAGATTCACTCAATAAATTATAAAATTAACAATTAAAATACAAAACTCCTAAAATCTAAATACTAAATAAGAAAAAATTGGATTTAGAATAAATTCACTAAATAAATAACAAAAATATGGATTAAAATATAAAACTCCTAAAATCTAAAAGGTAAATAAGAAAAAAATGGATTAAGAATGAATTCACTAAATAAATAACAAAAATATGAATTAAAATGCAAAACTCCTAAAATCTAAATCATACATATTTTAAATAAATAGATTTAGCATACATTTACTTAATAAATTAAAAAATATGAATTAAAATACAAAATCCTTAAAATGTAAATCATACATAAAAAATCAGATTTAATATGCATTCACTCAATAAATTACAAAAATATAGATTAAAATGCAAAACTCCTAAAATTCAAAACATACATGAAAAAATTTGATTTTACCATACATCCACTCAATAAATTACAAAAATATGAATTAAAATGCAAAATTTTTAAAATGTAAAATATATATAAAAAAATTTGAATTTAGCATGGGCGAGAGAAAAGCACCTTAGGTCGGACATCGTTGAGAGAGAAGTCAGTGTCTTATGGTCACAAAGAGAGAGTCGTCGGTCGTGTCAGGTGGTCAAACACCTGAGAGAGAGAGAGAGATAAGGGCTACTCAGGCTGATTTTTTTTAATTTGACTTTATTTTTGGTTCACATTTTTTTATCAGAAAAAAATATTTTTTCTCAAGCACATTTTATGCAACACATCCCGTGGACACGCGTCTGCTATTTGATAGCAGACATGTGACGCTCTTCATGGCCTTATAATTGTGATTTATTAGGTAGATAGTGCCATCCACTAAAAAGTGTTGATGTCATCGTTACACAAAGAAAGGCGTCAACGAAGGCCACGAAAAAAATTGCATTTTGGCATATCGTCTGATCCAATCTTAAATTGGTAGGGTCAGGCCATGGCTCACCCATTGTTAAGTCTTAACTCGAACAAATGTTGCTCAGCTAACACCAAGTAGGCCCAACTTTGTCAGCAAGCGATGCATGTGCATGGTTGGACACTTTCCTTTTTATTCTTTTTCTTGTGATATGCAAGTTGGGATAACCCTGTGGCATTCAAACCTGAGACCTTGTGGTTATGATATGCAACATGGTTATCTAACTATAGCATTCGACTTCATTTTTCTAACTCATCTAATATTTTGAAATAAATACAAAGAAAATTACTAAATTAGGCTGACTAGTATGCTAAGGGTGTGTTTGATGGTGTGTTCAAGAGTGAACAAAACATCAGAACATAACAGGTATAATGCTGTCTATTCTCTAGTAATTATACCACGTCTAACATTTATTTTGATTCAACAAGAAGTTATGTTACTTATGTCTAGCATTTGATTTGTATTATGTGCAGTAATAGGTCGGATAACTTTGTTTTGGATCATACAACTTGATCCATCCAACCACATGAGTGTTTTAACATGTTTATTATGGATTTAATCCTTGGAAATGAATCTCAATTGGATCTAAATATAAAATAAATAAATTTTGAGTAAGTTTAGAAAAAATAAAAAATAATATTTTTTTGATATATAAATGCTTTAATTAAAGTTATATTAGATCTATTTATGAAAGTTTATAAAAATTTTATGGATTTTAGCTCCAATTATGGATCTCAAACTGGATCCAAGTACCAAAAAATGTTTAATTTATGGTAATTTGAGAAAAAATAAGAATTCATATTTTTATATACAAATTTAAAAACATAAATAAATCATAAAACCTTAAAATGCAAGAAAATAAATCATAAATAAACCAAAAACCTTAAACTACAAGAAAAATAAACCATAAAATTAAATTAAACAATTCCTAATTCAAACCCTAATCAAAGAAAATAAAAAAATAACCCTAATCAAATACAAAAAAAGCCCTAACCAAATGAACTATAAAAAGCTTTAATTTAAAAAATTTGATTCAAAGCCCTAATAAAAAAACCAAAGAAAAAACTCTAATCAAATCAAAGAAAAACATGAATCAAATTAACATTAAAAATCCCTAATTTAAATTTTTTTATTCAAAGCCCTAATAAAAAAATCAAATAAAATACTCTAATCAAATTAACTATAAAAAGCCTTAATTTAAAAAAAAATGATTTGAAGCCCTAATCAAATAAACTAAAAAAATCTAATGAAATCAAAGAAAAGTTCTAATCAAATTAACTAGAAAATCAAAGAAAAAACCCTAATCAAAGCCTTATAAAAGAAAATTCTTATTCAAAACCCTAATCAAAGCTCTAATAAAGCCCTAATTGATCAAGAAGAGAGAGAGAGAGAGAGAGAGAGTCGAGGGACCCTTCTCCCCTAACTTTTTTTTAATGAACGTCCCCCTATCCTGTTCTCACCGTAACAAGGAGGGTGGAACGATATTACATTGTTCCACGGACGCGGCCAACACACGTCTACCACGTTTGGCATTTGATTGTCATGATGTCCCGCGAGACCACAACATCCTGCACGATGCGCGAGGCATGATAAAATGCCCCCTAAGGGTATGTTTGATCGTTTGTCCAAGGTTGGACGAAATGAACAAAAAGAACAAAACATAACATTGGTTCTGTTCATTCCGTAACAATTGTTCCAAGTCCAACATTTGTTTGGACCACACTCAAATGCTATGTTCCAAATGTTTGTTGTTTGATGACGATGCGTGAACAACTTGAACAGTTATGGATAATAGTGAATTACTTCGTTTTGGATTGTATGACCTAATTCATCCACCATTTTACATGTTTTAATATATTTATTATGGTTTTTTGATCGGATATGGATCTAATTACCAAATTATATCTAAAATCATGATTTTTTGCACTGAATATGGATTTGGAATTGGATTTTTGCCCCAAATATGGATCTCAAATGAGATTTTTGCCCCAAATATGGATTTTTGCTCCAACTGATAATTATCGTTTCACTTTCTGTTTTTTGTGTAATTTGCTTTCTTTCCCTCTAGTTTTCAATATATTTTCTTCATTCCTCTAAAGGTTTGGAAGCTAAGTTCTTGTGATCTGTATGAGATTGCAAGGAATTCAGTCTACCAGTCCTCACTCATCTAAGGTAAGAAGCATTAAATAGTATGGTTTCATCAGTTTCAACTGTTATTTTTGCCTGTATAAACCTGGAAATGTTGCCAGAAAAGTAAGGGTAAAAGAACAAACAAGAAGTTTTCACGTTCAAATATCTTTCATACACACTGTCATCCATGAAATTACTGGAATCTAAATAGTTCACTTAGGCTTTTTTTATTTGACCAAAAGATTTGTTGTGCCTTTTTACTATATTTATAGATTTTTTTGCTTGCTATTGCAACTAAAACATGTTGTGGGCTAATATATTGTGTATTATGACATGCCTTATATTATAGTGGTACATCATCTTGTGATTGTGATTAAGAAAATTAGACAAGGATTTCTTGGCCCTAAATATATCACGAGAGCTTCCAAATTTTTATTTCTTGGAAGATTGTTGACAACAACAGTAGCCCCCATACATTATGGTGAACAATTTTAAAGAGAGCTTCAGACCCCTTGATTGTCTAGGAGCTTAAAGAACTTTATAATGCTTATTGGGTGGATATACTTCTAGTTTTGAGTGACTTCATGGATATATAACGACCCATAGGCACCAAATGTACTCCCTGATTGAGTGTGTGTGTGGAAGAGGGGGGCTCAGGGGTTGAGGAGAAGGTGGTTGGCCTTCTGGACATATAACTATTTGTATTCTATTCAACCTTGAACTTGCAGATTATAATCAGATTTGTGCAAGAAACTGGGAGCCTTATAATAACTATACATTTTTGTTGTTGGTCAATACTCAGTTTGCTTGTTGTTTGCTTGTTTTCCTCTACTTACACCAACTTGCATCAACATATAGCTACTCGGTTACTTTTTATGAATTGCAGGAATGAGCATGTGTTTCATTCTTTCTTGTCAAGCTCTACCTGATACGGTAGTAGTGGGTTAGAGAGGTTTGACTTAATACTCCATAAAGTTTTCAATCTTCATTTCCCTTCTTATCAACCATTGATGAATGAATAACAGCAAAAAGCAAAATTGCAAGTATTTCATTAAGAATTTAAGATTGATAGTTAAGGCACTTGGTGAAGCAATGACCTCTTGCCTTTCAATAACAATTTCATTGACAAAAAGTTTGTATAATTTGCAATAGAAGTCTCTCATTCACCTCTAGTGGAAGTCTCTCATATCAATCACAATGGATGATTCTGTAAAAAAAAAAAAAGAACCTCACTGTGAAATATCAAGTATGCTAAACCAGAATGGAGCCTGCAATAGAGAAGTGAAAAGAAACAAGGAAGGAGAAAACACCAGTTATGACCCCAATTCTCAATAGGCAGGGGCAACTTTGTAGAATATCATATATGATTTAACATAATTTGTGTTGTTTATGAACACTTATTAAAAACATGGCAAAATTACAACATATGCCATATTAAGAACTGAAATAAATAAGTAGTAGGACACCATTATATTAAAACTTTTTACCTATGAGCATCTATAATGCTAATAACAAGTTATACGAATAAATCTACTGAACAAGGTAAGCCTGTCTTTGGTTGTCTTTGGCTATAGTTGGATTGATAAACAGAAGACATCATTAATGGTTTAAATAGAAAGGGAATACAAGCACTCTATTAACATGATAGGAGTATCTAGTAATCTTCATGATGAATCAGAATGTTGACAAGCTTAGAAAATCCAATCCTTGTGTGCATGTGTTTATGCTTGCATGCATTTATGACAGCCAGAATCTTTGACAGTGTTTTTCAAAACTGCTTTTTACTATTTATGCAAGAAAAACCAATGCTTCACATGTTCAATATATGAGATGTGTCGTTGAATTGTGCAGTTTAAATTTCAAGAAAGACCAACTGCATGTCAACCACTTAAATTCTTTATAATGGAAATGAGAGGGGCCTTAATCTTTGAGATTGATCATCTAAAAAAGGAAAAAATACTTGGAAAATTGGGCCTGGGTTGATTAGGGTTGGGTGAGATAAGTTAGAAATAAAACAAGAACAAAACAGAGAGAGAGAGAGAGTTTACGAGGAAAACTCTGTGAGATTCTTTCAACAGGAAGTCAAAGGCAGATAACGTCTGAATATGTTTCTATTTTAGATCATGACGTCACCTTTCCAATGCATCAAGAATCATTGTAACTCCAATATTGAAGTGAAAAAATGTGGTTGTTAAAAGCACAATGGGTCAACCTGTAATGAGATTCTGCACGAATGAGAGTCACAGTTCTTGAAATCACTCCAAAGGTTGGCCATGGCATTGCACCCCATTTTCCTAGGCCTCTGCCAGAGTTTTCTAGTTTCAAAATTCTTATTCAACAAGTGGGGGATAAATGGATCTATTGGGCATATTTCCAAGAATGGATTCATCACGTCATTTTATAAAAAAAGAAAACAATCTCCATATTAAATCCTCCTCAAAAAAAGGACATTGAAGATGTACATTTTCAAGGTTCATGCTAATCCATATATGTATAATGTATTCCAATATGAACTAGCAGGGGTTTCTAATGCCCTATTATTTAATTGAAACAATGGAATGGTTCCGCAAAAGCCTAGCATTTCTATTAACAGAATTATACACTTGCACAAGGGAAAAAGTAATAATAACACAATCACTACAAGAAACCTGTGGATTAGCGACGACCTAAATCCGTCGCTAAACTGACGTAAATCCGTCGCTAAATAGCTTAGCGACGGATTAGCATCAGATTCGAGATGGATAGATTCCATCATAAATTTTTTGATGTTAATTAGCGACAGAATATATCTGTCGCCCATTCTGTCGCTAAGTAGCGACGAAATGTATCTGTCGCCAGTTCCGTCGCTAAGTTGCGACGGAATAACAAATGCCAACATCTGTTGCAAGGCCGTCGTTACTATACGGCGATTTTGGTGTTGCAACGGATTTATAGTCATCGCTAATCTGTCGCTACATTCAACGCTAATAGTAATTAGCGACGGATATATCTGTCGCTAATTCGTCGCAAACAAGGAAAAAAAATTTAAAAAAATATTTGAAAATTAAATATCGAGAAAAAATTTCTCGTGATACAATTTATATTTCCTGTACAATTTATATTTTCTGTGAATAAAAAACAAAATACACATCAAAATACATATAAAAAAAACTAAAACAATTAATTGATCCACTGTAAAATTTGCAAGTTCTAATTATTTACAATTCAATATTTACATTTTTGAAACAAAAAGAAGGTAGAACAAATTCAACACATGAATCTAATCATCACCAAGATTTTGTGCGTCCGCTTGTTCATTGTCTTGATCTGTCCCTTCAGCTCCACTACGCTAATTATCGCCAACAACCTACACGAGAAAATAAAGGTTAGTATTGATAAACAAAATATACTGAAATAAATTATACTCTATATGTGATTCTATCATACTCATATGTATTCTAAGGCAGTAAAAAAATTGTATATGTGATTCTATCATGCTCATACGTGTTCTAAGGCAGTAAAAAAACTGTATATGTGATTCTATCATGCTCATATGTGTTCTTAAAGCAGTAAAAAAAATTATATGTGATTCAATCATGCTCATATGTGCTCTAAGGCAGTCAAAAAAATGTATATGTGATTCTACCATGCTCATATGTGTTCTAAGGCAGTAAAAAAACTTTATATGTGATTCAATCATGCTCATATGTGTTTTAAAGGCAGTAAAAAAATTATTTTTGTGATTCTATCATACTCATATATATGTGCTCTAAGGTAGTAAAAAAATTGTATATGTGATTCTATCATGCTCATATGTGTTCTAAGGCAGGCAAAAAACTGTATATGTGATTATATCATGCTCATATGTGTTCTAAGGCAGTTAAAGAACTTTATATGTGATTCATTCATGCTCATATGTGTTCTAAAGGCAGTAAAAAAACTTTATATGTGATTCTACCATGCTCATATGTGCTCTAAGGCAGTAAAAAAACTGTATACGTGATTCTATCATGCTCATATGTGTTCTAAGGTAGTAAAAAAACTTTATATGTGATTCTATCATGCTCATGTGTGTTTTAAGGCAAGCAAAAAACTTCATATGTGATTCTATCATGCTCATATATGTTCTAAGGCAGGCAAAAAAACTGTATATGTCATTATATCATGCTCATATGTGTTCTAAGGCAGTCAAAAAAACTGTATATGCGATTCTATCATGCTCATATGTACTCTAAGGCAGTCAAAAAACTGTATATGTGATTCTATCATGATCATATGTGTTCTAAGGAAGGCAAAAAACTGTATATGTGATTATATCATGCTCATATGTGTTCTAAGGCAGTAAAAAAAACTTTATATGTGATTCTATCATGCTCATATGTTTTCTAAGGCAGTCAAAAAACTTTATATGTGATTCTATCATGCTCATATGTGTTCTAAGATAGGCAAAAAACTGTATATGTGATTATATCATGCTCATATGTGTTCTAAAGCAGTCAAAAAAACTGTATATGTGATTCTATCATGCTCATATGTGCTCTAAGGCAGTCAAAAAACTGTATATGTGATTCTATCATGCTCATATGTGTTCTAAGGCAGACAAAAAATTGTATATGTGATTATATCATGCTCATATGTGCTCTAAGGCAATCCAAAAAACTGTATATGTGATTCTTCCATGCTCATATGTGCTCTAAGGCAGTAAAAAAATTGTATATGTGATTCTACCATGCTCATATGTGTTCTAAGAGAGTCAAAAAATTGTATATGTGATTCTATTGTGCTCATATGTGTTCAAAGACAGTAAAAAAAACTGTATATGTGATTCTATCATGCTCATATGTGTTCTAAGGCAGTAAAAATATTATACTGAAATATTATATAAAAGGTCAGTATTGATAAACAAAATATACTGAAATAAATTATATGCAATGCACCTAAGTGAAGGCAATCAAAGTTATATGAAATTTAACGCCATGCAATACATCACATGAAACTTTCATACCTGAGAGGCACCTGCAAACAAAGCTCCCCTATTCTGCAAAAAACTATTGAACTCATCCCGAAGAACGTCGACAATTGTTTCATGGAAGTAGTCACGCATTGTGTCTGTAACGATCTGGCGTACATCATCCCAAGAATCAGTCGGATGCTTGGTGATGGGAGAAGTCTCTAAGTCGTAACTGGAGCAAGCAACGACTAGTGAGGTGTTCATATTACTCTCAAACCCGAATACACGACCTTTTTTAGGTTCACCTGCTGCAGTCACCCATGCTGCAGGATCAAATGATGGATGCTGAGTAGAGTCATCACCATATCGCTTTACAATCTGTTGCTCATATGACTCCTACAAAATAATGTTTACAGTATGAATTAATAATTAAGAATTATAATGTTTATGATAACTTGTATATTATAATGATTATTAATACAATAAATACATACTGTTGTCGTTCTCGCCTTCTCCGATACGAACTCTCTTGTGGTCTTACATTTATATGTTTGAAAAAACACATCCTTGTATGACACAATACTTCCTTTTCTGCTTCCTGTGAAGTAAAATGATAAAAGATTTAGTTAACAAGTTTGCAACAATACTTATAAAATTGATTTGTTTATATATTGATGAGTTACCATTTTCTTCAGGTGACTCCCAAAAGTCCTAGATCCACCTGTGTGTAGATGGGCTTCGGGCATTTTCGCTCAATTTTGTGCAGCCTTCGCTGAGCGGTTTTGAAATGCATCATCAGCCCACTTGTCATACATTGCATCCCAAACATCTGACCTTATAGTAGGAGGTCCATGGCCCTTCCACTGCAGTAGATCATCTATCCCGCCAGATGCTTTTCTTGTTGCAGCCTTCATATTGTGCAGCATGTCTGCAAATCGATTGACAACCACCTTCTGTCACACATTCCTTGCATTATGTTCCTCCATCGTAGTCGCGAAGTGATTCGAAGCCTACAAATATTTTCAGAAAGTTAGTAGACATGACTATAACAAATAATTAAATATAAAACACATTAATTATGACAAACAACTGTATACCGTGAATGAGAACCACAATCTGTCTGTCACCGGTTTGGGATACTCTTTCCATTGAGTGATCGATCCTGGTAGATGTTAAAGTAGTGAATTCCTAATATCGTGTACTACTTCTTGTGGTTCGATCCTCGTGCTGCACATAAATTGGTACACAATAAATATCAATATACAATATTTATAATATATGCAATAAGTGAAAATGAAATACTTACAGTCGATTATCGATATACACTATTCGAATGAGTCTTCTTGTGCCAGACTGAGAAGACCCTGCATCCTGTGTTGGCTCCTGACTTTTATGATCAACTGGTGTAGGTGGGTCATGTACAAGCGAAACATCATCTGTAAAAAAATACGTTAGAAATTCTCAGAATGCGCATTTCAACTAATCAAGCATCAAATTAGTTAAATGATATATTTATCAAAGGAGCCCGTGAAGATGAAGGCTGAGACTGACTACTACTGAATGAACGACCACTGTAAGCTCCACGAACCATATTCTAACAAATAAAAAATGTCATGCAATACATTTAAATTGTTTCAAATAATTTACATCAAGTATTTCAATACATTCAAATAATTCAAATCAAGTATTGCAATATATTCAAATCATTGGAATACCTACAAATCATTCAAATCATTACAATATATTCAAATAATTCAAATCAAGTATTGCAATACATTCAAATCATTGGAATACCTGCAAATCATTCAAATCATTGTAATACATTCAAATCATTCACATCAAGTATTGCAATGCATTCAAATCATTCACATCAAGTATTACAATACATTCAAATCATTTACATCAAGTATTGCAATACATTCAAATAATTCAAATCATTGTCACACATTTCTATACATTCAAATCATTCACATCAAGTATTGCAATACATTCAAAATATTGAAATGCATTCAAATAGAGGTTTGTATTACAAGATTTTGCTCACTAGCTCAAGAATTCTTCCTCATCACTTGTTTGACTTTCATATTCTTCTTCTTCTTCATCTTCATTGTTTGCTCATCTACTTGGTATATCATTTGGATCACATTCTTCTATGAATGTTTCATCGACCAATAGAGATATGACATGCATATCATGCGCAACATCGTAACCATAAGAGAAGTCATAAATATCATTTGATTGATAGTAATCACTCTCTTCAGTTAACTTGTCTTCCTGTAACTGATCATACTAAGGGTATAGTTCGAACTTTACCTTGCAAATTGCCCATCAGTCATTTCTATTTGACTTTTTTGTACTCGGATATGAAGTATAATAAACTTGTTGAGCTTGCGAGGCTAATATGAATGGTTCATATGTTTCAAACCTTGATTTATGATTCACCTCCACAATGCCTGAGGCTTTGTCGACTCTTGTTGCAGTTGGATCAAACCAATGACACTTGAATAAAGTTACCCTATTATTTATGCTTAAGTAAGTCAACTTCATTATTTCCTCTATAACACCATAGTAATCATGTTCATTTTTATCGTAGTTGCTACTCTTGACACACACACCACTATTCATTGTTGATTTGTTTATACCGTAGTCTTTTGTATGAAATCGATAACCATTTACGATGTACCCGTTGTAACATTGCACAACTTTGGTCAGACCATTTTGTAAATCACATATTCCTTGATCTTTAACATCACCATGGCGGACCTACAAACATAAACAATGATTGTGATCACGACCAATTAAGTAACTTAGTGTTGTTTACAAGTACACAATTTATGTGAGCGTCCTTACAAACTCTTTCAACCACTCCACAACATAGTTTCACGTTTTTTTTGTACTTCTGCATCAGTGAGATGTGAAACTTCTCTTTGCAACTCCAGATCAAATCGTCAGCAAACCACAAATACTTATATTATCAAACCATGTATGCACGTATAGAACATAAAAGGATTTAGAAATGTGTTGCGTCTACATATACTTACTCGATGTATGGGTTGATCGCTGAGCAATGAAAAAGAATATAGATGTGTGTTGCATCTTGCTCTCGATCTGCAAAGAGTCTTGATCGACAACTACCAAATGCATGCCCAAGTGGTTGAAATATCGACCGTTTGTCAGCTACAGTTACTTGTTCTCCATCATCGTTACGAGGCGGGCATGTGTAACATGTTGGAATATGAGGTTCAAAGTACATATATGAGAAATTTGAAATCTCTTCTAAAGTGTACGCCTCACAAATAGAGCCTTCTACTTTTGCTTTATTACGAACCTTTTTTTTGAGGTGAAATATGCATCTGTCAAAAATATACATTTCAAATTTGAAATATCTGTCATTGAAGAGACAAATATAAGAAAACATATACCTTTCAAATGGGTACATCCATTGATATTGCACAGGACTACCAACCCTTAGTTCATATGACAAATGTGTGATCAAATGTTTCATAACATTGAAAAATGTTGGCGGAAAAATCTTTTCTAGCAGACAAACAGTAGTGATGACAGAATCATCGAGATTCTTTATATCAGATACTACAACTTCCGATGCGCACAATGTTCTAAAAAATCCACTCAACTCAGACAATACCCCCCATATAGGGTTGTCTAACATATCATGGAATGCTAGAGGTATCAATTGTTGCATAAAGATATGACAATCATGGCTCTTCAACCCATATAACTGTCCATCGTCAATCTTCACAGCCCGAGCAATGTTAGAGACATATTCATCTAAAAATCTCAACTGTCTCAACCATTGACATATTTGCTTTATTTGATCAGGTCCAAGCACATACCTTGCCTTTGGTTTCAGTACTTTTCCATTATACTCTTTGAGTTCCAATTCTGGTCTTTATATATTACTTTTAAATCCATACGGGTCTTCGGATTATCCTTCGTTTTCCCTTTAACATTCATTACTGTATTAAACACATTATCAAACACATTTTTCCTCACATGCATCACATCAAAATTATGTCATATCAATAGGGTTGACCAATATGGTAGTTCTCAAAAAATAGATTTCTTTGTCTAATTGTGATTCTTCCCAAATCCAAGGAAGGGCGTCAGACTACGGGCATCTATTAATACATCTGAAAAGTATCACAATCTTCTTAAAATCTTTATGCCAGACAGTCTTGTGGTTGGACCTTCTATTTTAGTTGTGCCTGCTCGAAACACATTCCTTTATCGTCGGAACGGATGGTCGCTGGGTAGAAATCGATGATAACACTCAAACCAGCAAGGCTTCCTTCCATACATCAATCTAAAAGTTTTTGTATCCTCCATGCAATACAGACATGCCAACCTCTCATGTGTGCTCCAACCAGATAACATACCATATGCACGGAAGTCACAGATTGTTCATAGAACATCGACCTTCATATTGAAATTTTGTTTTTTGTGGGCATCATACGTGGTAACACTGTCATCCCACAGTACTTTTAGTTTATCAATCAATGACCTTAAATATACATCAAGATTTTGGTCAGGTGACGTCCAAGGATCAATAGAGATAAGAAAAGATTTGGACGTTTCATACACAAGATTGGTGGAAGGTTGTATGGAGTTACAAATATTGGCCAGCATGAGTATGGAGTTGATCTACTCCCAAATGGATTAAATTCATCTGTACATAGACCGAGTCTAACATTTCTCATTTTCATTGCGAAGTTCTGATGAGAACGATCAAAGTGCTTTCAAGCTTCTGCGTCAATAAGATGCATGATCTTGTCTTCATCATGTTGAACTTTATTTGCATGTCATCTCATGTGTTTAGCTGTCCTTGAAGACATATACAATCGTTGCAATCTAGGAGTGATAGGAAAGTAACAGAGCGACTTGTATGAAACTTCTTTTGATCTCGTGCTACCATTGTCTCTTGTCTTTGGCTTGAACCAAGGATGCACACATGACGAACATGATATGTTATTTTCCTGATCCTTGAAATACAACATGCAGTGATTTAGACAAGCATCTATCTTTTTATACCGCATACCTAAAGCGTTGACCATAACCTTCGCACGATAGAAATTTTGTAGCAATTTCTCATCTTTGGGCAACATACTATTCACAATCATACACAAACAGTCAAAACATGATTGACTCAAATTATACTTAGACTTCAAATTCATTAGTTGAAGAACTGCAGACAAGATAGTGTGACTCTCACAACTGTTCCAAAGTGGCTCATCAGTATCTCTAAGTAAATCATAAAATCTACTAGCTGCATCGTTTGATGATTCTTCATCTACTGCAGTTGTTACATCACTAGGACCCATAGCAGAACCCAGTTTTGTTCCTGCGGCATCAAATATCAAATTCATATATGGATTATTGTGCACCACATTCACCTGTACATCAAAATTGTTTCTAAATTCTTCACCATGAAACGTCCAATTCTGATAATCACTCATGAAACCCTTCCTATATAGGTGATGTCTAATGCCATGAGGTTCTACAAATCGATTGTTCTTACAAATCTTGCAGGGACACCTAATTCGACCTGTGAGATCCACTGTACTGATACTTACCGTTGCAAATTCAATAAAACTTTCAACACCATCCATATATTCATGTGATAACTCATTGTCAACTATCCTACGGTACATCCATTCACGGTTTGCAATAATTTTATCGTATGATGTTACGAATAATATCCTAACCAGTTAAAAGAGAATCATTAGAATGTTATGATAAAGAAAATATCAAATTTATCATGTAATATATGCTGTCATACATTCATAAGAATTATGATGCATGCATTGATAACTTAATATTTTCATGTGCAAATTATTTATAGCACGATACATTCATTTGAAGCATGCTTTCATTATACAATTTCGCATGTAAGTCATAATCAAATTAAAAGTAACTACATGCAAGCATGAATACAATCACATCAAACATTGCAATACATCTAAAACATTCATATCAAAAAAATGTCAAACATGTATCTGCAACAAACGCACTCCAATATCCCGCTAACTACTACCATGCCTAGCATGAAATCCGTACTCCAAAAATAAGAACACTTCTATTCTTATACATTAAAATCATGCTCAACATGATCTCCAAATTCCAACAAAGCAGTCCTAGATATCAACAACTAAGTGAGTGTGTGAACAGTAAAGTGTTGCATATAATAAATTAAATAACATATGATGCGCTTGCATCACTTACTTACCACGGGTATTTACCCGATTTGCATTGCTTTTGTCACTTACTTACCATGGGTGGCGGGGCACAAGCGGGATCTGTTGAGACATCTGCAAGAGACACTGTGTTAAAATGAAATCACCCTCTGCCGAAAGAAAAAAAATTTAGAATAAATATCAAGTCGGACGGGATTCCGGCGAGGCGTAACGGCTCCCAGGCGTCGACCACCTCTCCGTTCGGCCCAACAGGTTTTCGAGTTCGGCCGGCCAGTCAGTAGACCAACGATGTACGATAGTGGCACGAGGACTCCGGAGGCAGTGATTGTTCCCCAGAGCGATAGGCACGGGGTGATGTCGTGGTTCAGGAACCCAACGATCGCTGGGCGCCCCCCGGCTCGTCGCCCCCCTTGCCAAAAAAAATGAGGCAAGAGGGGTGACCCCCAGCCGGAAAAAAAAATGAGGCAGGGGGTCGCCCCCCTGCCCAAAAAAAAAAGAGGCAAGGGGGGCGACCCCCTGCCGGAAAAAAAAAAAGATGCAGGGGGTCACCCCCCCCCCTGACGAAAATAAAAAACGAGGCAGGAGGCGACCCCTTGCCGAAAAAAAAAATGAGGCAGGGGGTCGCACCTCCCCCCCTGCTGGAAAAAAAATGAGGCAGAGGGCAACCCCCTGCCGAAAAAAAAAATGAGGCAGGTGCCCCCCTTGCCGAAAAAAAAATGAGGTAGGAAGGGCGACCCCCTGCCGAAAAAAAAAATGAGGCAGGGGGTTGCCCCCCTGCCCCCCCAAAAAAAAGAGGCAGGGGGGTGACCCCTTGCCCGAATAAAAAATTGAGGCAAGGGGGGTGACCCCCTGCCGAAAAAAAAAGAGGCAGGGGGTCGCCCCCCCTTGCCGAAAAAAAAGAGGCAGGGGGGAGACCCCCTGCCGGAAAAGCAGGGAGCGACCCCCCCCCTGCCGAAAATAAAAAATGAGGCAGGGGTACCCCCCCCCTTCCGGAAAAAAATGAGGCAGGCGCCCCCCTGCCGAAAAAAAATGACCCACTTACCTGGGATACGCCGCGCGGTGGGCGGGGGGCGATGGGCCAGGGGAGGGACGAGCGGCGGAACGGGGGGCAATGGGTCGGGGGAGGGACAGGCGACGAAACCGGGCGCGATGGGCCGGGGGAGGGACGGGCGGCGGAACGGGGGGCGATGGGCCGAGGGAGGAACGGGCGGCGAACCGGGGAGTGACGGGCGGCGGGCGGAGGAGTGCGTCGG